>NC_141789.1:1889097-2203947 GCF_054643075.1 Acanthaster planci
GCCCCCCCCCTAAAATTACGTTGACCTGCATAAGTTTAAGTATAGTCGAAGGTTGTAGCAATTGTGGCGCCAAGTAACGACGTATTGTCGTCGCCTGTGCCGGTGTCTCATTATTACTAGTCATTTCTGGCATCCAATTTAAAAAAAAAAAACTTACACTCGGCGTTTTCTGTTTACCCATCAATAAAAAAAATGCTTGACCCGCCGTCTTCATTCATCCGTGACGTTTGATTCTTGCGCTGCCTTTTTATTGTGTTCACCTCCCTGCTGAGTTATCACTTTCATCTTTGCTGAGGGTGAGATTATCGATCGATTCACCGCCATGATCACCGTGTGCTTGCTGGCAATCTTCTCGGGCGTAGCAGGCTGCAGCACGTGCTCCCCACCGGCTGGGGCCTGCCCAGCGGGCTGGCTCAAGTGGCGCTGCTCATGTTATCTCCTGCGTGACACCTTCGCCTCATACGACGACTCCCACAAAGCCTGTCAGGAAAGAGGCGCCGAGTTGGCTGCCCCTCATTCCCTTCGGGAGAACGAGTTCTTCGCGAGCCTTGCGTCCCGCACGCAACCTCAGCAAATGTGGATAGGGTGCAACGACAGGGAGGCTGCATATGACTGGGTCTGCGAAGGTCAAGAACGGGGAAAGGTATTCACAAGATGGGATTCTGGATCGCCAGACCATGTACACGATTCTCCCACATCAACAGATCACTGCACCATGATGCTCGCATTCCGCGGCACTGTCAATTTCGGGCGGTGGTTCGACGGCCGATGCATGTCCAAGTCGAAATCGCTGTGCGTCAAGCGTATGAAGGTGCTCAGCCATCGTCTCTTCAGTTTCGTCGTCTCGAACCCGTCGCCTAGGTGCCTCCTCGATCGTGTCATCGACCAGTCTGTCACCAAGAGCTACGCCAGCTGCGCCTCAGCCTGCATCGCGACCCCCGGATGCCTCTCCTTCAACATCAGAGTCACCGAGCAGGGTGGACGCAAACTGTGTCAGCTGAACGGGGGTTACCAACCCGACGACCCGGCCCTCAACATCCAACCGCTTGGCTCCACTTGCGTGCTGTACGAACCATACATTGAGTGAGATGTCCCTATAGGAAGACTAGTCTCAAACGGTTGGCTGGAAACGCGGTCATAAAGGTGGCCACAGACGGATTGAGTCTGATGTGAAGTCGAACTGCAGTGATCGACATCGTCTTTACGAACAATTAAATAGCACCGGTAACTTATCTAATTACCAATGGTCAGTGAAGCGAACTTTTCATTTTAGAACGCGCATGCTGAACATTACTTCTTTTCTGGTTTTTATTTCGATATTTCTTAAATGATGTGTATGCCTCCTTTTGACCACTGTTATAATTCGCCGTCATGATTGGCTGTAAATCAATATGAGATAGTTATGTGCATTTATGATGAGCGTGATTACAATGCGTTGCTAGTTGTCTCCAAAACATATTAAAAAACGCACTTGTCATTCGAATGAATTGTTTTGTATGAAAAATTAGCTCTTGAGATTTAAAGCGCTCTTTTCTGGATCCAGGCAGGAAATGGAAATCTGCCATTGCAAAGTATCTAAAATCGCTGCGACATTGAGGCTCAGTGCTCTGGATAACGTCACAGTTTTGCTCATGAATATGCTAATTTATATTAATTTAGTATTAAAAACAAAGAAGCTCCCAAATGCATATAAAAATAGCAAAAACAAATGGGAAAATAAGGTTCATCGCACCACAAAGGTACAATTTGAAGACGTAAAATATTCTATTACGTATCCCTATAACATTTGATGACAGGAACTATACAGTCATGTGGTTGGCCTGACCACATCGGTTTAATGTAGGTAAAGTCTTCGCAACGTAATTAATGAGCCCCGGGCTGGACCAAGAGAGGGCGCAATTTGGCTGGTTCACAAACTAAGAAAGCCCACTAATGCCATAAAGTGTACATTTTTCAACTTCGTTTTTACGAGATATATTTTTCCCAGTTTGTTTTTTTCGAGATTTATTTTCCATTTTGTTTTTTCGAGATACATTTTTTCCAAGTTCGTTTTCATGAGGCATTTTTTGGAAGTTTGCTTTGTCGAATCTATTTTAAGTTACTATTTTTGGAAACGAAAATTTGAAAAATATTTCTCGAAAAAACAAATTGGGAAAATGTATCTCGAAAAAACAGAACGAGCAAAATCTATCTCATAAAAACAAATTTGAAAAAATGTACACCACATGGCACTAGTGGGTTTTCGTAACAAACGACTATGAAACGCAAGCGTTGAAGTCCATATCGCTACTAACAAAATGAACACTCCCGGACCAACGCAGCTCTTTTCAGCCGATGTGTGCTTCTGTAGTAAGAACAGATACTCTCCGCTTTCCTGACGCGTGATGTGAAAGTTCAGTCCAGTTAGAAAAACATTTCTATTACACGGTCCCTTAATGCCCTTGGAAGGATTTCCTATAACATATCCAATGTGCTTTTTTCAGCACAGGCAAACATGCTCGTACGTGCATCGCATACATTTTTGGCTTTTAATTTCATCGAATAAGTGGATGCATCATAAGCTTTTGGCTTTCCGTTTACAAAAAGTACCAGCATATTTTTAAAAAAATGTTTATAATGATTACAATTCATGTGGAGATGGGCCTCCATTGGGCTCGAGCGACAACTATTTTAGGTGGAGCCAAATCTAAGGAGCTGTCTCTGGAGACAGCCCCCAGTCTAACCAGTCTAAAAGTCTAACCGCTGCTCCATATAGTTGCATTAAATGGAAGCACAGAGGCCCTGCCCGCACAACAGCTGCGGCGCCTACAACTGCATTTATTGTCAACAAGTGCCTACCGCCTAGTTTGCAACTGGTGATGACCCAAACTCTCGATGAAGAGACGGAAAATTCATTGACTGCCATTGCCTACGTGTTACAGTTATCGGACTCTCGGCAAGAAAAGCGGCTGGTTTTTTTTGCTAAGCTGCAAACACTTCCTCCAGTTCCAGCTTCAGTAGTTCCAATTCGAATGGAGTGCATGAAATTCGCACCAAGTTTGACACGCGGTCAGATTTAATCGAACAGCTTGACATCAGATCCGCAACCATGCACGGTGGCGTTACAGTCAACTCCGAGATTACGGCCGAGGTATTTGGAGGTCGGTGGTTTGGGCGTGCGAGGGTTGTTGAGATCATGGAAGAATCATAGTGAAATGAACTTTGCCCTGAGGAAGGACTGAATACCATTCGGCAGATATTTCTAAACACAAGTACGTGCACATATAGTTTACCAGTAATCGTGCACTTTATTGCATGTCATGCCGATAAATCCGTTTATTTCTGTTACGGTTCACATATAAAGCGCGTGCAACTACATGTACATTCGATGCAGTTCTTACGTCGAGGGAAGCGAGAAGTCGCACAGATAGGCCTATAGTCAGACGCATCTAGCTGAAATGTAATAAATACCTATAGTCGCAGTTTGTACTCACAAATTTTACGGCAAAAATGGTTCCTTCAACGAAGGGACAGAGGGGAAGCGTCACAACCGTTGGAGATGACGGGAGCTCCCACTCCATTATTAGCAGCCTATCCTCTTCATCGCTGGTCCGCCTGAGGCGCACGATTACCCTCTTCAGCGGGGTGTGCATCAACCTGGGCATCATCATCGGCTCGGGGATCTTCGTCTCGCCGAAGGGGGTCCTGGAGGGCGCGGGCTCAGTGGGGCTGACCTTGGTCCTATGGAGCGCCTGCGGAGTGTTCTCCCTCTTGGGCGCCCTGTGTTTTGCCGAGCTGGGCACCACCTACCCCACCTCGGGGGCGGTCTACACCTATCTCAGGATCATCTACGGCGACCTGGTGGCCTTCCTGTACCTCTGGATCAGCGTCCTGATGGCAATGCCGTCTTTCTTTGCCATCCTAGCCCTGACGTTGGGTGACTACTGTCTGCAGCCCGTCTTCCCGGATCCCGACTGCCCGCCCCCTCGCCTGGTGGTTCAGCTCGTGGGCACGGCAGCCATGCGTGAGTGTCCAAATTTTAAGGCTTACCCATCCCTATTACAATCCGGCTTAAATGTCCCAATCGCGTCCAGTGCCAGCTTGGGCATGCGCAACTCAGTCGACCGTAAGTTGGGCATGCCCAACATTGGTTTAGGGAGATGAAAGTTTCATGAAGATCGGACATCGATATCCAAGTGGCCGGACATGGTGCTGAAAACTTATATACATGTATTAAGAAAATGCAACTTTGTGAAAAAAATGATGGATTGGAAGAAGAAATGAAAAACAGGGCAGGGGAGCTAAATCAGCAGAACGAGGTGAAATCAATAATACATTTAGTCAACCTACACAACGTCATTAAACAAGTAAAAAGCTCGTAACAACGTGTCACATCCCAGGTGTTGCAGGTTTGCTTTAGCTTTTCCTAAAACGATTAGAACCTAAAAGTTCAGACTGAATATTTTTTTACCATGAAAATAACTGATACAGGTTTTGGTTTTCGATAATCACCGTTGCCAGTCTTTTATCTTTTTTTTTAAATCAAGTCATGAACATTGGTCTCGCCTGAACGATGTTTGTGGAAGAGGTAGCCTAGTGCATTTATCGTACTTCAGATAGAGTGCAAACAATGTTCAAGTGCTATGGTTATAAAGCTGCGCTATAAACCTCGAAAATATGCTCAGAAATTTTTTTTCGTAGGACGTTTGTCTCCGTAAAAGTACCAGGCAAAGGCATCATGAACACGCTTCCAGAGGAATTTAACTTTCTACACTCGAACACATAGAGGACAGGAGATACAATAAGATACGTCTCTTCGTCGTGGGCTTGGCGTACGATCAAAAAATCAAAAGTCAAAGTCAAAACCGAAGCTAGTTTTTGACGTGAAAAAGTCGATTAGAACCATATTGGAACTCGTAAAATTCACCCAAATGTGGCGGGAATCTCTGTTTCTTGAAGGAAAATATACAGCAACCATGCTCAATGATAAAGTGTCGCATTCCCTTGCCGTTGATAAAGTCTGAATTGTTGAAGTCTGAATTGTATTAAGGCGATATTCTTAATTTCAATTTGTGCAACACATCTCAGACAATGGTTTACTCAATTATTTGAAAAAATGGTTCGTTTGATTTCAAGGAATTTCCTCTTACACTTCCTTCTGTCACTGCAACATGAGTTCGATTGTCTTACACTCACTGAGGAAACTCGTAGCTGTTTATTTCCAAATGCCACCATGTGATTGACGAGCTTTTATCGTTTGCAATTGCCTTTCATGGTGATGGTAAAAGACTAACTGGTGCGATTCACAGCGCGCTGCTGTCATTGCGCTAGTCTTGTCTCAAGCGGTATGAGTGACGTGCGTGGACTATTGCCTTGAGCAAAGACTAGGCTCTAAATTGAGTGATACGTATGACAATAAAACGTGACACGAGTGGTACTAATCTGGCGTATTTTTGTTTGTTCAATGCAGTGCTACTTGGGTTGGTAAACACGGTGAGTACCCGCCTATCCACCTTTGTTCAGAACCTGTTCAGCATCTGCAAAGTGATTGCCCTAGCCATCATCATAATCGCCGGCTTAGTGCAACTGATCAAAGGTAACGCCTGCGTTCATGGCACCCTACAGTCAACATACATGTAGGGCAACACTTAACGTCGTCAGTGTTGAATTAAGGCATGAACAACGTGCATATGCACGTGTGGGTGTCATCACCCAAGTTCCAGGGGTCACGTAAATGGTGTAACTGTCCAAGTTGGTTATTGAATTACAGTTGGCCGATGTGACTTATGAACATTGAGCCAAAAAAAAATTGAGAAAGTGCCTGTACCGTTAGCAGTGTACTAGTCGCACTTATCCATTTCGTAATTTATTAATCGCGGACTCCAGACTGTACCGTGATAATGCTTTTGGATACTATCTTTGGTGTGTGTGTCTGTGACTTGAAGACGCCGGTGACGGCGCCACCTGGCATCATGTTGTGTCCAGTGCCCAACGTCAGCAGCGCCACCTGGTGTTTGCTACCCTTACCTGCCAGTGGTTCGGCACATATCTAGATGTGTTTTCTTAATTAAGCATTTGTCGAGCGTGACTGCTATCACCAACGACACTTTTTACAGCGACCTTGACGATTAAAGGACCAGGAGAGATATGAGTCATCATCACCAATTCACGGGTTAACATCACCCCTTGCTATTCGCAGGTCAGACTAAACATTTTCAGAACGCCTTCGAAGGATCGACCTTCAGCGGTCTCGGCTTTGCGCTTTACGCCGGACTTTACTCCTACACGGGATGGTAGGTGCCAATTCCTTCGTTATTAAATGTTTTTATTTGCTGAATTCCATCTTATAAAAAGTGTCCCGTCAATGTTGTGTGATCGGCGTATAAACCATGTTATCCCGTTATGTACTCGTCATTCATATTTTCTTGCAGGGAGAGCTTAAACTACGTTGCCGAGGAGTTGAAGAACCCGATCAAGTGAGTGAGAATGCACCTTAACAGTCACGCATGACGCTACTGTTATGACACAATTATGAAATTATGTTATTTCTTTACTGACCCTTCCGATTTCTATTAAATTCCTAGCAAACACATGGACTGTTTGATTTCACTGAACTTTTCATCTGCAGAAATCTACCCAGGGCGATATTTATCAGTGTGACTGTCGTCACAACACTCTACGTGTTCACCAACGTGGCGTACTTCACGGCCATGGCACCGGAGGAACTCTTGGCTTCTAATGCCGTGGCAGTGGTAAGCGGGGGGGGGAAGTGTGCTGCAATACCTGCCGTTTCAATCCGGCGTGTGAGTCTGGCCGCTGCACCAAGCGCTGGATGGTGCAGCTACATTGTATGCGTGCGCATGTATTGTTGATAATAGAGGGATCCGTAGCTTTCCAAGCCCGTCTCCAGAAACGGCTTTGGCTCGACACAGACCTGTAAATCCCTATCTGACATGGGCTTAGCTGGCAATGGGCCGCCGGCTTGGTGTACGGCTGGATGCACTGGTCCAACGTAAAGAAATTTTTCACCGTCTTCAGGGCAAGCTCCTACTTAAGGAAAATGTGAAAGCGAAGCAAATTTAGGAGTCAGGTAACGTCTGCAGCGACATCGGTTCGAGTTGACATTATTTTGTTCAACTTTTTTTTAACTTGAGGGGGAAATTGACGTCACAATTTTGTCTTTGTATTGGGATTCGCGCTAAGTTTGAACTGGCCACATGCAGATGCTGTCTGCTTGGAAAGGCTCGCGTTGTCGCTCAGGTCAGATAACTCTCATTTTGTAAATGATGTTGCTGGCGTACTTTCCAGACCTTTGGAGATAGGCTGCTGGGTGGATTCGCATTGGTCATGCCCATTTGCGTTACTCTTTCTATGATTGGCTCCATCAACGGCAACATCATCATCTGCTCGAGGTATGGAGCTTTCTTTACTTTGGCATTTTTGAAATTCAACATAAAAGGAAATCATTTGACGACGGCCTAGCTTCTTCATCTCGAATTTCATAGGTTTTATTTAAAATGAAGGCTGGGGTTATAATGAAACACAGCTGCTGAGTCCACTTATTTAATTTTTTAATTAAAACCCGAAAAGCAACGAGTGACAAGCTTGAATCTATCCGCTTTGAGCAGAAGCACCCCCTCATCGGTCGAAAAGAACCATATTGGTGGGGAGTATTATTTTTGTTGGTAGCGATGCGACGTTAGTGAACCTTGTAACCATGTGCAGTTCCCACCAAAGGAGCCTCCTTTTCTGAGGAAATTGCGCCCTCTCTTGGTCCAGCTCAAGCTAGTAGAGGCTTTGTTGCTGTTGTTTCTTTAACAGATAGCGCACCGAAAGTGTGGAGTGGTTCTTATCAGTGTCGGCATTTCTTTTTACAGGATGTTGTTTGTAGGGGCTCGAGAGAAACATGTGCCCTCGGTTCTGTCCATGATCCACATCAAGTTTCTGACACCGCTTCCCGCCATCGTTGTCATGGTGCGTATCGTTTTGGCTTTCTTCCGGTAGCACCACCCCTTTGAGTTCTGTTAGTTTCAGGTTGCATAGCTCTCACTTTCCAAAATTCAAAAAGCAAATACACAGTAACTGGTAACCGCCCGTGATGCCTGTGTACCACTCCCCTCCCGGTGTCAAAAGTAAAGGAAACTGGCGTCAAGACATCAACGGTGCCAAGCTGGTCCCCTTGTTCCCTCTTTTTAAACTCAGGCCTTGTCCAAATTACTCAGCGAAGGCTTGAAATCACAATCGAGTCGACTGATGTGGCTGCACCCACTTCCCATATAGTCTTGTGCAATTCCAAGCCTATTGCCACAGGAAATTCGGACCTGGCTTCGTTAGGATACACTGCAGGAAGTAACCTCCTTCTAGTTTGCTGTCGTTGCTAGCCTCCATGAAACCTGACGTCACTTGATTGGCAAACATTAAGTTTGTTCTTTACATATGCGTTGCAAATGATGATCGAATGAATATTCTTCGAATTTTTAGGACTGATCTCGTATTCCTGCATGTATTTTATTTTAGCTGGTGCTGTCGATGTGCTACGCTTTCTCCAGCGACATCTACACCTTGATTAATTTCTTCAGCTTCGTGGCGTGGACGTCCATTGGGGCCGCGGTAGCGGGATTGGTGTGGAAGAGGTGGCGGGAACCAGACATACCACGCCCTTACAAGGTATTATGAGGAGACGGAGGGAAGACTAATTATGTTTTCCTACTGGTTGTCGTCTTTCATGGACTTTGCTTTTCAATTTGAAGAAAAAGAAAGAAGAAACACATGATTGTGAAACAGGTTGAGGAGATAAGGGACTCTTCTGATAAAATGAAAATGAAATGTGATCATTCGAAGGAACTAAATATCCTTCCTCTTTCCCCCTTCAAGATTAACATCGTCGTGCCCATCCTCTTCGTGCTTGCCGCCATTTTCCTGGTCGTCATGGGAACTATCGACTCTCCGATAGATACGGCAATTGGCGTTGGTATCACGCTGACCGGATTGCCGGTTTATTTGGTGTTCGTCTATCCAAAGCGTCTGCCGAGCTGGTTGATAGAGTTTGAAGGTATATATGTATATCATAGCACTTTACCAGAACTATGATACCCATTTTTTGGTACGTACTCCTGCAAACACCGATCGAACATTTTAATTTTTATTAAGACCCACGGAATCACTCAGCATTTCCATTCCTGATGAAAGAATAAGAAGCTGTCGAGAGGGTAAACTTTGTGCATGGGACTTCTCAGAACGTTTTGCCCTCTAAATGCACCCAATCTATTTTTCGTATTTACAAATCTTCAACGGTTATTTTCGAACAGGCTTTAAAAAATCTGATCATTGGTTCACTTGTTTTCATATTTTCTCCACCAAATTAGGGAGGGTGACGCGTATTTTGCAGATGACGTTGCAAGTAGTCCCGGAGGAGACGAAAGAGTGACGACAGGAGACTCACGTCGCGCGAGTTCAGACCCGATCTCCAAGACTATGAATGACGAGGTGCCAGTAATGAACTGAGCCTTCTCTTCCGGCGTTATCGTACACAGATCTCTGTGCTCGTGCATTTGTTTTCACACCACGCACTTGAGATCGAGAAGGTATTAGTTACGCTGCGAAGACTACCTTCGGATTGCTGCGTACCAGGGGTTGCCAAACTCAAACATATATGAAAACATCAATCATTGGCCAATGCATGGAATTATTTACATGATTTAATTAAACAAAATAAACCACATAACAAACAAAACAATGTGCTTGCATTCAGCGAGATAAGTTAACAAACGGCCAACAACACATGAACACACAACTCGGCTAAGCAACGTAAAACATTTATACATGACAATAACTTTAACTTACAAACTAAAGACCGCTGCCCAGGCGGTACAGAACGGTGAACACAGCCATCAAGGCCGCACCCCCTGCATGATAGGATCGCCACACCAGCAAGGACTCCAGCCGTCACCAGTATCAACCACCAACCGTAGCCCACAGGTAGATACAACACAGCCTCCTTCAGAGCTTGGACGAGGCCGAGCAACCTACTCTTCCCAGCTTTAAATGCAAAACCAAACATTCCTATACCCAGCAAGAAATGAGACCGAGGGGTCCCTATACACATTCCAGACTATTGTTACTTAACACATCCCCCCCAAGATGTCTGAAAGGAATTCCCCAGATTCCTGCGAGACAATGACCAACACAAAGCAGGGGGGGTTCTCTCCGTCTCATACCTTGCTGCATATGAACATTCCATACAAACAAATGGATTATGCAGCTTTCGCATTCAGCGAATGACAACAAACGTAGAGGCGTTATGTAACAGGTGTATTCCAGATTTAGCTGGTCTGGCCAAGCGTGGAGGAAGGAACACAAGTATAGTTGTTGTAGCCAAATGTTCATTTTAAAGGAACTACCTATAAAAAGAAAATGTTCTACTTAACTCTTTGAAATGGCACCCGTATTTCCCGATCTTTATCTGCATTTTTGGACTTATCTGATGTTAATATACATTCGTGAGCAAAACTGTGATATCATCCAAGGCACTGAACCTCGATGTTGCACTGATTTGCGAAGAAAAAACTGCTAGATTATCTACAACTTGCTATCGAAGATTTCCCGTTTGGGCAATTTATTGTTGTATGCGCAAGTGGCAATTAGCTAAGCACTAGCGAGCGATCTTTTCTCAGAAATGTTTTGAAAGAGCGGATGTGGGGCTCAAAATTTGAACATGTAAACATGGCAACTGAAAGGGGTCTTCCTGGATTTACATCACACTAACAGCGCTCTCTTTAGTCTGTAAACCAGTTCACTTAATGGACTTAACTTAGAGATTCCACACTGATTTCATACTTTAATGTAATTTTTAACAAAAAGAAATTCAAGAAAATTACTTCACACTGTTCCTTTAATTAGATCAGACATTTGGAATTTTTTTTCACAATGCCTATATTATTCCAGTAAATTTATTTCAAAATATTGTAAACCTTTTGATTCAGTAACCAAGTTGCTGTGCATGTCAATTTCTTCTTTGTTATAAAGATAATCACTTGCTTTTGGGCATGTGATTAGTAAGGGGTATTGCAGCATACCTGTGTACAAAAATTGTTTATTTCTATGGAGTGAATTTTTATGTATGGCCTTTGACAGAAGTGGCAAGTTTCTTTTGCTGTCCAGTGTACATGCCAACAGTCCGACCGGGAGATTACTATGGGAGTGCCTCCAAAATAATGGTCAACGCTGACCGAACCACGACAAAATGGTACAATGACCTCGTATCCTTTCCTTTGAAGGAGTTTGTCCGTGGGACCCAATCTTTTGTTGGAAGGTTGGAAATAGTGAACAGGTCTAGTGTACTCCGGGTAAATTTGGATTACAATGGCTTGAGAATGCTTTATTTTGCAAGGAGAGGAGGGCACCAACCCCACCCCCCAAAATAAAAACTGCCGATCGACCTAGGACGACTGATTATCGAAAACTTCTCCGAAAGTCATGGGATCACCCACGACAAAATAACGTAGTAGAAACCGAGAGGTTTCGAAATAAGCTTTCATTTGATGTCTAGGAAGTTGTATGTCTGCAAGTTGTCCGATTTCGTGAAAGTACCATGTTTGCTGTATACTTTCACAGTTGGTACCGGTGGAGTAATTCTGTGCAGACTTTTTGGGTGATCACACAGGACAAGCAATAACGATAGGGACTGTCCACGACGGCACTGTAGATCACCCTTCGGGTTCTATTTTCTTCCTTTTCATATCTGTTATCAGAGAACGTGTTTGAGCAGCAACTGCCTAGCCATTTGTACACGTTTGTAATTGCTATGACCCCTTCGGTGATGATACATCTTGTGAACCGTACCGCCATTGGGTGAGTCAAACGACGAAAGCGTACAAACTATTTATTTCCCCAAGGCTGAATATGCTTGTGCTCACTCAGGTCAAGGATGTGCATGTTTTGTGCTCTACCAACCATCACACACTGGGAAAGAGCGACTATGAGGTATTCAAATAGTAACGAGTTTTTTTTCAACGCGGTCCTTGCTAAACGCAACTGATTTGCATAATCTTTTCAGAATTCCCTTTTGAAGTCAGAAAAGATGATATACCGGGTATCAACATAACAATTTGAATAGTAAAACACGTCAGCCATGCAAAACGTACGTGGATGCCGAACCTAATTTGCATGGGCACGTGATCTTGCGACGTAGCAAAACTGCCGACTGCATAACAGATAGTCAGACCATTTACCATCTACCTACCGATCCACAAACTTCGCCCGGCAGACAATAAGCCAAATAGACACAGGTCAAAGTCTACAGATTGTCTGCGACCGGCTTCAGACGTGTCATATCGTTGTCTGTGCCCACGCAACAGTGACATCCCACTGGAAGTGGGTGCGGCTGGGCCCTCACTCAACTTCTACAGGCGCAGGCTTAGCAGACGGTTGAGTAGGTGTTCAATTACTGATCAGCGTCAAGGTAAGCCGATGCCAAATTTCTACCACTGACGCCCAATCGTATACTTACAAACTAGTTGCGGGTGTTGGATATCATTTACGGGCACAGAATTTGAATCTTGGAATGTCAACCAGACGCCGCTCGCGAGAGTTTTTCCCGTTGTAAATTGATAAAGTGATAGAATAGTTGTCCCACTTTAAAAGTGTAGCATATAAAACTTATTACGGATTTGTTACTACTCCTCGGGCATTATTCGGTGCCACACAAACAACGAAAGTCACAGCCAAACTTAGTGCTGTACATATGTAGTGTTGCAGTCGAGACCACTTAAGACCTTCGGAAGACCACACAAGACCAACACAAGACCTCCAGTCTGAATTCAAGTCACAAGCAAAAGAACTGCAACAAAAGCATTCCTTTGTCATTGTTCACCCTGTCACTTGTGACTGGTCTTGTCCATGGTTTTGTCCATGGTCTTGTGTCTGGTCTCAAGGCTTGTGTCTGATCTTGTGTCTGGTCTTGTGCATTGTCTTGTGTCTGGTCTTTTGATGGTCTTGACAACACTGTGTACATGTCTCCATGCAAGTCGGTTTAGGCACACATCAGAATTATCGTGGTACGGCCAGTAACACATTCAGCGGGGGAGGTTTCCCCTGGGAAATATACATGTCACCGATAATTTCTTTCATGAAGGAACTGAAAGCGCTAAGACTTTTGAAACGGTGCCATCGCCCTCCAGGGGTGACTTATCAGAGTTGCTAGTCGCCAAATCATGCCTACAATAATTATCTGTACCTCCAAAACTTTCGCCATAGTCAGGTCAACCTGTATCAATGCTTATTAAACCACACAGGTTTGCTGTAGTGACTATACAGCTGTGTTTGTCTACCTGTGGTACACCATGAAGCTTCTAGAAGTTGCCATCCTTCTAACCTCCATTGGTAAATGTTGTCTTCATTAATTACTCATCTCACTGCAGAAAGGAAAGACAAACCAAAAAAGAACACATTGCAGGGCAGTTGATATCATCCGTAGTGCAAATCGTCAAAATGGTGCTCCTCGAATAGGATTCAGAAGCTGATAATTACTAGTACACGTCAAGTGAAGGCATGATTTAGGAAATAGTGTCACCTCACAATGGATAAAAACCATTTTATCTCATGATTTTTGGGAAATAGTGTCACCTCACCATGGATAAAACCATTTTATCCTCCGTCTAATGAGAATAATAACAGTAACTCTTTCCAATGCAGGAGGCATCATGGGGTTGCAGTGTTACACCTGCACCAATGGAGCTGGTGTAGGTACCGACACCAGTGCCTGCGATGACCCATTCAATACCAGCACCACTGATCCTAACGTTCTGAAAACCACTTGCACAACTGGGTTCGATACCTGCGCTGTAAGTACCTATAACACAGGAATACTGTAAGCTACTGAGGTGAAAAAACAATGATTATACCTTAAGACTTAGAATTCCGCTATGAGAGAAATTAAATATATTTCCACAAATATTTTCTCTTAGCTCTTTTCAGCTAGAGAGATATGCTGGACTTTGCATTTAAAAACGCTGTCGCCAGTTTCTTTTTAATCCTTGAAAATTAGTTCCAGAAAACTCTTCAGGAATAAATATGACTCAATTTTGTGTACACTCAAAGTGTAACCACATGCAACAAAAGACCATACCTGAGTCCTCACGCAACCAGTCATCGTTGCAAGTTTTTGTATAACTTTTGCACTCAGCGCATTTTAATATTTTGTCTGTTGCATGATTTTCAAGTTCTTATTTTGTACCTGCCCATGTCTTGTTTCGTGCACACAGAAAGCAACTCTATCCAGTGGCGGATCGAATTTAGTGGCGAGAACGTGTTACTCCAGTCTCACCTGCCCAGCTCAAAATGGATGCGCCTCGGGCGACTATGGCGGCCAATCCGCCACAGTCTGCTGCTGCAGCGGCAGTCTGTGCAACGGAGTTGGGTCGTTGGCCGCAAACGTCATCGCTACTGTCGCCATCATCTTCATGGCAATGTTTCTCGCTCGCTAGGAGCTAGACGAGTAAGAACGAGACGCCAGACACTTAGTTTAGCTTGGCACTGAATTCTACCTCCACATTTTTGAAGTTATTTCTGAATAACGAACGCGCATCGATAACCTGGGAAATCTATCTTACAGAAAATTTGGAAAAAGAAAAAAGTAAAACCATTCAGAAAAAACAGTGCGAGCCTCACTTTGACATCCAACGTTCCTGCCCCCCCCCCAGTTGAGCATCCTAGCTTCGCCTGTGGTATATACATTATATACCAGAAAGAACCCACACTGAATTGTCTGTAAATTGTGGTTGCTCGGTTTGAAAACAAATCGACGCCTATACAAACTCCATAATAATGGAAATCCAGAAAAGAAATCCAATGATGAGAAATATTAGAGTTCCAGCCAATTTGAAATTTATCCATTGAAAAACCACTCTTCAGAATGTATACTTGATTGAAACCTCAGTTTAACAGTTGTGCAAACCGGTAGCGAAATGGTCCTGCGAATTGTAATTTCATTTGTGGAGTACAAATATGTCAAAGCCAAGTTCTGTTATTGAAGTACACAGACTAGCACGGTTAAGGTACACATATTGAGGTAGGGCCTACAGGGTTTTTGTATTGATTGTTCATACTAAGATTGAGTATTAAAATACTATGACGTCTTGAATACATAAAAATACTATAAATCGATCTGATATTCATGATCTAGGCCTAATACATTCATAGAGCAACCGATAGGTGGCACAGCCGCCTATATTTTGACTTAAAGCAAAGAAAAATGAACTACTAAAGCAATACGGGAATTTGGTCAAATAAAAAGCCTCTTTGTGATGGGTGGATCTCAAGCTTAAAAAAGTTGCAATTTGAGCAATTTTAGTCGATTAATCAGTCAAAGTTTAAGTTCACAGTAGCTTTGGCCATTTTGATCTCAATTTAATTCCTAATTTAACCATCCTTGATTTCAGGCGTGTGAATCTGAAAGTGAGGTGGGGCATCCTTGCAGTGACGAGAAATGAAATAATGCTTTGAAATAATATCATTGATGAGTGCCTTTTACATAAGCCGTGGTATTGTTTAAAAACAAGGAATGAGAATCATATGACCACCTTTTTACGAAGAGTTTTTGTCAGAAAATACTTTCTGTAAACCACAAATACGGCCAACTATTTTAATATCAAGCTGGATATTACAAAGGGAAGTTTAAGTGAATAAATGGAGGCCATCTAGTTGTGTGCACTATTACATGTGAATAAAATGATGATCGAAAAAAATAAAACATTTCGTGGAGTTTTCTGTTGTTCAGTTCCTTTTACAGAGTTTCCACGAGCATCATTACAGGAAGAAAATATTTGTGAGGCGTTTGGGTGGCTGCAAAGAAATAATTCCTTTCTCTCACCTTTGAAATGAATTGGACCATTTTTTAAGTCTTTTTTTTTTAAACGGGCGAAGTGGCCTGTATTGGCTCGGCCATGATATTTTCTTCATATGTATGCAGTTGGCGTCCAGCAAAAGCGCCCTCTTTTGATCGAAGAGGGATTTTTATACAGCTGGAAGAATTAGCCCTATTTTGAAGTATGGAAGACACATCAGCAGGGAGACTTTCGGTTTGGGAAAATATTTTCAGTTTACTCTCAATAGACGGGTGAGGGCCAAAGTAAACTTCCGCAGAAAACAGTGATACATACCTGAATTCCAAAAATCAGGGAAAATACTCACGAGTTTCTGAGGCATTCAAAATGCACATCAAATTAAAGTTCATTTCATGATGTTTCATTTTCTTTTGGAATTATCATGAATTAATTAACCGATGACTTTTCGTAGATATTTTTTCCCACGGAAGATCACCCTTAAAAGAAGTCGTAAAGTCGATGCCTACATTTCTCGAAAAATATACCGTTTTCAGTCACCAATTTTTTCCAAATCTCAATCAGACACAAGGTGGCATTCGTTTTGTTGGTTTACACCTGTCTTTCCTACAAATCTTCAAGTTCATGGGCCACAAAATGCCCTATTTCGTAGAGCATCTGAGTGCATACAAATTGTGATGGCCGGCGCATGCGGTTTTGGGACTATTTACTGACGGCACTACTACCCACTTGAAATAGCGCCCTCCTACTGTGTCTGCCATGCTTTAAATAGGCCATTGGCAGCCGGTAGGTCACACTAGATTTTCTTCTGTCATATTACCTCTGAACATAATCAGTAAATGTGAATTCTTTTGACGATCACGGCCGACTCTCTCGCTCGCTGTTCCTCGAATGTCCATTTTGATGGCAAGACTTACGAATATTTTCCTTAGGCTACTGGATTGACTTATCTTGATTCATAACTACTTGCAGATTCGGAATTAAACACCAATGATACGAAATTTGCTATATGATTTTTAAGCAGTAAAGTGTCGCTTTAAAGAGAATGAGACAGCCTGAGACACCGGTATCGATTCAGCTGTGTCACCAAATCGCCCGCGTCGGCGCGGCTTGTTCTCGTATGCTCTACAAGCAACAGGAGCCAAAATGGACGGCATCACCAGCAACATCTTGTAGGTAAGTTCGACTTCAGACTTTTCTGTTCAGCACTCATCGATTTTCCATGATGATTTGCGTACAGAAAATACTCGGGGTACCAGCGAAAACTAACCAGTATTTGACAAACAGTTTCTCGAACTTGCCCTGTCGTGCACTGTGAACTGCGCTCCCAGCTGTTATTCGATTGCTAGTCACCCAATATTCTTCCCTCATCACCAACAGCTATGGACGTGTGCAGCATTATGGGTTACGCACTTGCTATCCTTACTTGCGCTTATAGGTGCATTCCCCACTTAAGATTAGATTTCTACGCGCGAGCTCTCTATCGTTTATCCCACGGGCAATTTACAAAGTGTCATAATTCGGGAGCGATCATAGAGATATTTTCATAAATCACGACTTTTGGACTTGTGGCTTCCAACTAGTGGTATTTCGTTCACAAAAACCTCCAACTTGTGGGCCGTAGTACGGCGTGTGGGGCTACTCCTTGGGGGTACGGCTAGGTCTACTAGCAATGCGAGGCTACAATTAAATGACTTTAAATTATATCATGGGTAATTAAATCCACAACTGAAAATGACATACCCCGTCGGGACTGTTTTGAAAGCAGTACGTGGCCTAACTGGGGTACATTTTTCTGGGGACACTCCAGGGCGCCCTCATTTTCTGGTTGGGGCCCTCCACGGTCTGGTCACAGTTAAAATCCTAACCAAGCGGACCGATCACCAGATTTTTTTTTTCCTTCTAAGTGGAGGAGGGAGCACCCGGGGGACAGAGGCCTCAAGTGGGACGTGCCCCAATCTTTACGCCACAGTGTAGTAATGCCTGATTAAGCACCGTTGACACAACATGTCAACATGCACGTTATAGTGCGAGATGTGGAACACATTCTGTATTCACTGAAACGTAACACGACAACACCCAATTCACGTGAAAGTTGGCTCTTAAGAACTCTGATGGCGACGACAGGCTGGGACGGACGACGGCCGGACACTGCATGCAAAAGGAGGGGTCAAGGTGGCTGAATGGGACGTGCGCCGCGGTCGCGCGCCTGACACGAGTGACAGCGGAAGTCAGAGTTACGCATTGGGGTATTTATAGGCAAAGTGAATACGCTCATTGAGGCGCAAGGTCACGTAGGTGTCGCGTTGTGCCATGTTGCGTTTACTCTTCTGTTCAGGAGCTCGAAGTCCATGTGTGAATGTTGTTCAGGGTTGCCTCGGTGAACAGGATCAATAACAGTGTGTCCTGCTACGATGGGGTGATGCTTCTTATCGGTCACACAATATTAGTAATGACTGTGCGTCAGCACGTTTGCTGTTTCTTGTTGTACTCAGTGTGGCAGTGAAGTGTACGGACTTTCAACCCAAAAGTGTTGGTTATTGAACCAGTCGTGTAAGACATGATTCTCGGTATGGGAACTTCCAAGCATGATATCTTACTCAATATTCCAATTACAATTCGCCGAGCGAACAACCCCATGTTGCCCAATACAAATGTTGATTGTCCAATTTCATACCTACGTTTTCATTTCTTCAAAACCTGCGCAAGGATATGGACACAAATTTTGTACACCTGCCCCACCGTGCTTACTGTCAAAAGAGCCGCTAGTGTAAGGTTGTGTTATTTTGAATGTGTGGGTGTGTGTGTGTGTGGGGGGGGAGCACACGGGGGCAGAGGGAGTGAGAAGGAGTCCCCGTTTCCCATTATATATTTACGCTACTGTCTAGAAGTGCCCATTTCGTTGTGATTAGAACTTTTGCGCAACGTTGACACAATATGTCACCATGCACTTTACGGGTAACATTCCGGGCTTTCTGAACATTTAAGGGATATTCAATTCACTTGCAAGTTGCTCTCCAGAAAATAATTCCAATGTTAAAATTGATGGCGATGGCAGACTAGGACGGGTGACGGCCCGACACGACTGGCAAAAGGAGGGACGAAGATAGAAGGACGAGACGTGCGACGCCGATCACCTGACACGAGGGACGGCCGAGGCACAATGGGTCGTATGAATAAAAACTTGCAAATACTATGAAACAGTTGGTGACTTGCCCCTGAGCCACGATAAATATTGTTGAACGTCTCAGCTTCTTCCACTTTAACAGCCTTTTCATTTGGGTATGAACAAGAACTTTGCACATCCAATGTGCCTGCACGAAAGAAATTACGAACGTTCACAAGGTTAAAAACAGGCCACAGGGAAAGTCCCAAAACGAGTGACCTGCAAGATAATCAGGCTGTGCATCGTTCTGCGTTGCTCTCCGCACCCAAACACCGCACGTGTGATCTGGAGAAAGGCGAAAGCTGATTGGTTAGCATTTCTTCGTTCATCATACGTTGCCTTATATAGTCACAAAACTGGCCCCAAGATATCATATGCCCCTCCTTTTTGCACGCAAGTGGTTTCCACAAGTTTTTCAGAATGCCCTTTGACGTCAGGAAAGGTGAAATATCACCATAGAAACACGACACGACAAAGCACATTAGCTATACAAACGTCAATGCCTGATAAACCTCATTTGCATGGGCACGTGATCGCAATGACGTCACCAAAATGCTTCTAACAGCGCAACAGATATACATATATTCACAACAATTACCACAAACTGTCGCAAGTCACAGTCAATAGACACACTTGGTTCGGTAGACAATAAGCCAAGTCGACACAGGTCAAAGTCTACAGATTGTCTGCGACCGGCTTCAGACGTGTCATATCGTTGTCTGTGCCCACGCAACAGTGAGCTACCAGCGACCAGCGGCAGTGGGTGCGGCTGGGCACTCGCTCCATTTCTACCACCTTTGGCTGAGCAGACGGTTGGGTTGGTGTACGACTGATCAACATTAAGGTAAGCCCGTGTTGAAATAACATGACCGACCCCTAAGCAGACAATCAATGGTTGCCGTTTAAGACTGATGATTACAAGGATTCCTTTCTAGCAATCATGGGATCACTAAAACGATGTCAACACGCAAGATTAAACACACTACCAACTCCACACATCGATGAGATTTGGGGTTGAATCATGGTCGTGGCTCTCATCAAGTTCTTTTGACCATTTTCAGTGTAGCAGTCAGACCTGCTACAGGCGGCGGAGGGGAAGTTCGATTCACCAATTATTAAAGTATCCAGCTTACCGACTTTAGCAGGATTCGAACTAAACAAACCTGTCTCGGTTTGCTCTTTAGGCCTATTGGTTGATGTTTTACTGAGATGATTTCGGCCTATAGCATGAAGATAGAACCCAATCAAAGCGAAAAGGATGAACCCCTTCAAAATCTAGAATTGAAAAAAAAATATTTGAGTAATCAGACAATATCGACCCTATTATTCACCCCACTATCCAAGTTTTTCAGTCTCGCCTTAATAATGTTGTCAAGGCGGCGCAGTATGCTCTGCATGTATAGTCCACTCACAATCACATACAATGAAATTGTACTTCATGGGTTGAAGGCTATATTTAATCATGACAATTGGAGCATTGGAACTATTAAAAACCTTTCTTACTATTTCGATAGACTTGGTGCCAAGTTGGTAATTGTTGGTTTGGTAAGAATTATTTTCCAAGCTCAATAACGTTGTGATCTACAAGTGCATTACTTGATGCGATGTGCACATTACATCTACTCGTTATAAATGTATTTCTGTCTTTGCACGAGGATTATGGAAATAGTCCGGGGGAACAGTCTGACTGGTTTAGATTTTTTCGACTCTGTCCATCCAACAGCGCATTAAGCCAATTACAAGATGAAGTGATGATTCTGAAGATAAGAAATGTTCAGTTTTAGAGGCAGGAGGAAAACCCCGGATAAGTATTCGAGGCAAAACCAACAGAATCAAGCAAGGACTGAAAACCAAATCCTCATGCTGACCTAGGTGGGACTCGAAACCATTCATTATAAAATGCATAAAACCATATGCTTTCATATATTGAGTAATTTTATTGAAAACCAACATGCGGCATACGGAAGTGTGAGAATATTTCTGTGAGCACAAAGTGAGCGCAGCTTTAAATGAGCAACCAACTAACTTACTACCGTTTTTAAAACAGACACTTATTAATCAGCTAAAAATTGAGTTCACAACCTTACTTAAAGATTTACATTTAACAACTTCCGGCATAAAACAGTCAGTTTTAACTGAGAACGAATAATTTTGTTATGTAGACAAAGTTTCTTTCATTGCGTTGATTTTGAATTCCCTTGTTTGTAACCTTATTCAACAGAACGTCAGCACTCTGCTTCTCACTTTGCTTTAATCTCTGCCCCGAAGAAGAATTCTGTCACTCATATCACATCGTCTGTCACGTGATTTGGGTTTAGTGCGTCTTTAGATCCAACAAACACAAATCATGGCTGTCTTGAAGATTTTTTCCAGTGAAATCTGGGGAAAATAAACGACAAATTAGTCAATCAGTTTTTAAAACCACTTTTGCCAATAAGTAACATTTCCGACAGTCCCAACTTCCAGATAATGAAGTTTCGTATACGAAGCCGGATAGGTTCGATAGACTGTCATCAGTTTCTTACGAGGCCCATATAGACTTAAAGTTAAGCATTATAAAGTACAATTTGAGGAAACTTTCTGAAACAAAAAAATGTAACTCACATTTCCGTATGTTCCTTCTTCCAAACTTGACGTTGATCTCCAGTAATTCACTGCTGCGTACACCTCAACCATTATTCTTTCCAAATTTATCCATTCCCAAGTGCAGAATTCAGTTTTTCTTCGAAATCTGACGATTGAAGCACAAAAACCTCAACCGGTTTTTGAAAAACTCCATTTGAAAGTACACGCAACGAAATACGGTCGTTTCACAATAGTGCGCCACCAAGAGTTTGTAACGTGTTGGCCAATCACAATGCGCGAAATTTGTCGACCCAATGCGCGTTTGGAAAGGTCGAGAAATTCCGCGCGTTATGATTGGCCAACGCGTTGCAAACTCTTGGTGGCGCACTGTTGTGAATCGCCCGTATTCGCGACGCTCGTTATTTACCCTCCTGAAAATACGCATACGGGGACGCGTTTTGGACGCGATGTCCTATCCAGTCTATATAATGGAGATCAATGGTCAAGTGCAGTCCTGTTTGTGTATTAACGTATGCGCGGCATGTACATGTTCCTGTATACATGACTGTGCTGAGCCGGACGCAACGACGTCTACGTCAGGGTACCATACCAGTTATTACCTACATGTAAATAGCAGTGGAAATGATAAACACGAAATATCTCTAATTGAACGATTCCACGTCATCAAAATCTTTCTATTTTGACTCAAGAAATAGTGGTAGATTAATAAAAATAAAGAATACAAAGGAATCATTCACACTAATTAAAAAAATGAATATGGAACAAAAATATTGCCTGAAGTGTGAATCACCTTTAAGCAGATTTGACATCGGGAAAGATTTGCGGGAAAATGTCGCTGGAACTGTAACGTGTTCAACTGTTGCCAATTGGCAGCGTGAATATTTCATCTGACGTCAGAAATTCGCGTTTGTGTTCACTTTCGCGACAAATATGAATCGGTCTTTTTGAGGAGACTTTGACGATGACAACCACCTTGTTTCTGCAGGAGCACAGAGGTCCTCTGAGTAAGGAGGAAAATTAATGTAACAAAGTTATGTCAGGTTTCTGATTACTTCATTCGGTCTGCTGAGAAAGCTGCCTTTTGAAAGAAAAATTCTTTTAGAGGCTTTCTGCGCCGGCCCCAAACGGAAGTGTGAAACGTGCCTCAGGAAGTATATTTTTCGAAGTTAGTTTTCATAAATTAAATTTTTTGAACTTCATTTTCATACAAGATAAATCTTTTGTGAAGTTCGTTTGTACAAGAGATATATTCTCCAGTTCGTTCTTATGAGATCAATGTTTAGAATCACTGTTTTTGTTTTTAGAAGATAACCGTTTTTATGAGTTGTTGTCCAGTTTGTTTTATGAGATAAATATTTCTCCAAGTTAAGTTTCAAGAGATATATTTTCAAATTGGATTCTATGTGTCATAAAAAGAACTTCACAAATTTATCTCATAAAACGAACTTGACAAAGATATCTCGTAAAAACGATTTGTTTGAAAAAAAGGAAAAAGGTTTCTAAACATAGATATCGTAAGAACGAACTAGCGAATAGTTTTCTCGAACACACAAACTTTAGGAAAATATCTCTCAAAAACCAAGTTGGAAAGAATCTTGTTTTGCTTTATGTCACAAACTGTCAAAATTCCTTCCACTTGATTGCCACAGAACACATACAGATAGGGGCTACCTGACTGATTTTGACGGAGCGGACAACTTTATCAAGACTGTTTATATGGGGAGGCGTCAAACTTACTTTTGAAAAAAATATACTTACCTGTTGAGACGTATTCTTGAAGGCACTGTTTTCCGTAGACAACACTAGATGGTTTTCAACCAATTGGTTCAGTCAAGACCCAATTGGTTAAGTAAAGACCGGGAAGAGTTCCATATACAGACCCCAGTCCTACCACCAATTAGCTGTCATTAAGCAAAACCATATCCAGAAAGAGGTGGGAAAATACCAAGTCGTTTACTTAGAACACACTTCGAATTTTTCAGACCCGTCTCATAGGGCTTGTGCACAGGGTGTCAAGCGGCGTCTGTATATGGAACTCTTTCCATCATAACTACACATATAACACTCCAAACGCTTGACTTTTGGGAGTCAACACTTTTGACCCTCGAAATTCCTTCCATCATGGCAATAACACAACGGCACATTTTGAGGGTAGCCCCTAGGGCCTCATTGTGGCTACTGTAAAAGGAACCCCTCTATAAAGCCACGCCCGCCAGTTGAAATGGAAATCAAACAAAACAAGAACTCGAAAATGACTAGGCCTAACCCAAGCAACATGACTAATTTCAATTTCGGAAGAAATATAACTACATGTATAATACAAACTTCTTTTCAAATTGTTAGCCACCAAAACAGTATGTCTTAAGGGCCATTGCAAATAAATTTGAAAGGGTCAACAACCACTGTTTAATTAAAATGAAGACTGAATCAGCCTAGCTTCGGGCGCTCCACAAGACAATAAAACATATAAAATTTTTCAGATACAAATGGAACAAACTTACGAAGAGAAGGCGAGTCGACGGACAGTGGACAAAGTTACAGAAGTTGCACAGACTGTCTCGCAAAAGCACTATCAAATAAATGATACCCACCGCCCGTCTAGATCTTTCTCGATGTGTCCTTGGCCAAGCAGTTGGAAAAATGCCCCCCGGATAAGAGCATGGCCTAAGGTCTTATTCTAGTGGTTACATAACATTGGTGTGCCGCTCACGGTATTTCAATAGGCCCGTATAATCAAGCTAAAGCTAACTAACTAAAGCTAACTAAGGGCTCCGTTGCACGTGAGCTAGAACCGTAGGGGCCTTTCAGGTCCTTGTTACATTACTACAAAGCAGGAATATTTAAACCATGGCATTCATGTCTCTGACTCAAACAGTTCAATTGTAAAGAAAAAACACTGCACTATTAAGTGTGTTCATCGCTGTAGCTACGTATCACATTAAATTTGGATAAAAATGTCGGAAAGAAAATGCATTCCTTTCAGCCCCCGTTATTTCCATCTACAATTTAGGTTGAATAATACAGGAGAATAAACAACAGACTTTGTTGTTTAGAAAATGTCGGGGCTTAGAGTCTGTACTAAACACCTTATGTGGTGGGGCTCACGATACTGAAACCTGCTTTTTGAGAAATCAGTCAACCTTATAATACGCGAACATGCTCATTAACACATCTGACATTTTGCCGGCTCTATGGCAACGATAGGGATCCGTTATCGAGCGAGGCTGTTCTTTAAACAAGATATCAGAAATGTTGGTTATATTAGCCCACGTATCATAGTTGTTACAAAATTTATATTTTTCTTCTATAATATTAAAGAGGATGTACCGCACCTTTCATCTGGTGCAAGTTAGCATGAAGTTTACTTGAAAGCATTTGTCCCGCCACTTTCTACTCTCCTAAAAGTATGGAAACTATTTGGAAACGACTGTCCAAGTCGGCCTTTCTGAAATTTGGCCAGTAAAATTCAGCTCGTAGCCATTGCACCTGATGGGGCGGGGGAGTCAGGTTGGCAACGGTAGTTCTTTTCTCGCTTTCCACCTTTGTTGTCCCAGGTTCGATTCCTAGCCTGGTCCACCCGTGGATTGGATTTTAAGTCCCTACCTGACTCCGTGGGATTTACCCAGAATATTCCTCTGGGGTTTTCCTCCCACCTCTAAAACTGTAACTGCTTCTTACTGTCGCCCCTTTACTGATGTAGGTGAATACAAGGCGCCCTTGTAAGCCATCGGCTCAACCGTGTTTAAATGTATTCATTGTTCCACGCTTAATGTCTTCATTGTACAGCCCATTTACATATCTATATGAAATTTGCGCTTTATAAATGAATAGATTATTATGCCCCTGTTCGGAGCGGGGTCAAAATATATTATTGGTATTACCTGCTCGAGAAAGTGGTTAAGCCAGCCTTTGTCTTGAATGTAAACTTCAAGGCTACAAATTTGGGCAGCTATTGTAATAGCCTTTGAAAATGGATCTTTTCCAACAGGAAAGAACCTTAAAAAACAAAAAATACCCTCTGGGATTTAAACCAAGAACAATATCAAACCTTTTCTTTACCAGCCTCGCTGCGCAAGCCAGTTCGACCGAATTTCTTTTCCCTTCAGTTCAATTTAAAAATGATCCTGTTACAAGCAGATTAAATGGCTGTACTACTCGGCATACATTATTCGATTCATTTTATTCTATGCTCCAAATCTCAGTTTTTCATTCGTCGTCCATTTTTCTGTCCAGATTTTGCATGTAGACTGTCCCAATTCGATTTAAATTTTTTTTGTCAACTTGAAAATTTTCGTTCGTTTGCTGCGCACGAGGGCGAGCAAAATCAATAGGGTTCCGTTCTGTGTGAGCTATTTTCAAATGTTGCGATACATTAGGGTACCATTCACCATTCCCGGGCGACGACGTACGTGGCGGAACAAACCTAACCCAGTCTGAAGCTAGCCCACAATTCCCCTTCTTCAGCTTTTTATTTAGCGTGTAGTGCAAATGGTGCATGGTACCCAGAAGTACATATATCTACTGAATTGGATACAGTCAGAAAGGAGCCCTGTTAATTTCTTTTGACCCCTTGCGCTCAGGAAGAACGCAAAGACTGCTTTTTTCCCTTTAGTCCAGTTTAACACCCTTTTAGACCAGAAAGTAATAGCTATAATAATCTTGGAGGGTTTTCAGAAGATGGAAGTTAAAATGGTGTAGTAGCTAAGAGAAAATGACGTTGAAAATCGTGCCCCTGTACATTTTCAATGGGCCGCTCAAGCTTCATGCCTCCACATGCCATTTATGCGCATGCGCACATAAATTAATTAGAATTATTAGTGGAAGGGGTCTATGGGAGGGTAATTCGTGGTGCGTGCGCGTGTATATGACGAAGTCACTTACAATGCCTACTATGTTCATCTTTACTTCCAAAACTTTCGCCACACTCATATCAACCTGTACCAACGCTTATTAAACCACACAGGTTTGCTGCAGCGACTACACAGCTGTGTTTGTCTACCTGTGGTACACCATGAAGCTTCTGGAAGTTGCCATCCTTCTAACCTCCATTGGTAAATGTTGTTTTCATTAATTGATTAGTCATCTCACTGCAGAAAGGAAAGACAAACAAAAAAGATCAAATTCGACACACAGCATTGCATGCAGTTGATGTCATTCTTAGTAGAAATCGTCAAAGCGGTGCCCTAAATAGGTTTCAGAAGCTGATAATTACTAGTACATGTCAATTGCAGGATTTAGGAAATAGTGTAGATGACAATATGACAGTCTTTCCAATGCAGGAGGCATCATGGGATTGCAGTGTTACACCTGCACCAATGGAGCTGGTGTAAGTACTGACACCAGTGCCTGCGCTGACCCATTCAATACCAGCACCACTGATCCTTACGTTCTGAAAACCACTTGCACAACTGGGTTCGATACCTGTGCCGTAAGTACCAAATCTCAACTATAGTATAAAATAACCCATGTAAACACTGTAAGCTTGTGGGCTAAAAAATTACAATATACCTTGTGAGCTTCTTTGAGAGAAATTAGATGTATTTTTCACACATTTTGTCTTCAATCGTTTCAGCTACAAAGCCACTCTAGAATTTTAAAAACATTGTCGCCAGTTTTCTTTGTACTGAAAAAAGTACTAGAAACCACTCCAGAAATAAAAACAACTCGCCTTTTGTGTACACCTGAAGCGTTACCACATGCAACAACAGGCCATGCTATCGCCCCCACACAAGCAGTTTGATCGTTGCAAGTGTTTGTGTATTTGTCAACGCATGTATCTGCCTATGTTTTGTTTCGTGCACGCAGAAAGCAACTCTATCCAGTGGCGGATCGAATCTAGTGGCGAGAACGTGTTACTCCAGTCTCACCTGCCCAGCTCAAAATGGATGCGCCTCGGGCGACTATGGCGGCCAATCCGCCACAGTCTGCTGCTGCAGCGGCAGTCTGTGCAACGGAGTTGGGTCATTGGCCGCAAACGTCATCGCTACTGTCGCCATCATCTTCATGGCAATGTTTCTCGCTCGCTAGGAGCTAGACGAGTAAGAACGAGACGCCAGACACTTAGTTTAGCTTGGCACTGAATTCTACCTCCACATTTTTGAAGTTATTTCTAAATAACGAACGCGCATCGATAACCTGGGAAATTTATCCTACAGAAAATTTGGAAAAAGAAAAAAGTAAAACCATTCAGAAAAAACAGTGCGAGCCTCACTTTGACATCCAACGTTCCTGCCCCCCGGTTGAGCATCCTAGCTTCGTTTGTGGTATATACATTATATACCAGAAAGAGCCCACGCTGAATTGTCTGTAAATTGTGGTAGCTCGGTTTGAAAAAAAATCGACGCCTATACCAACTCCATAATAATGGCAATCCAGAAAAGAAATCCAATGATGTGAAATATTTGAGTTCCAGCCAATTTGAAATTTATCCATTGAAAAGCCACTCTTCAGAATGGATACTTGATTGAAACTTCAGTTTAACAGTTGTGCAAACCAGTAGCAAAATGGTCCTGCGAATTGTAATTTCATTTGTGGAGTACAAATATGTCAAAGCCAAGTTCTGTTGTTGAAGTACACAGACTAGCACGGTTAAGGTACACAGATTGAGGTAGGGCCTACAAGGTTTTTATCTATTGATCGGTCATACTTTCTAAAGATTGAGTATTAAATACTATGACGTCTTGAATACATAAAAACGATCTGATATTCATGATGTAATACATTCATACAGCAACCGATAGGTGGCACAGCCGCCTATATTTTGACTTAAAGCAAAGAAAAATGAACTACTAAAACAATACGGGAATTTGGTCAAATAAAAAGCCTCTTTGTGATGAGTGGATCTCAAGCTTAACAAAGTTGCAATTTGAACAATTTTAGTCAATTAATCAGTCAAATTTGAAGTGCACAGTAGCTTTGGCCATTTTGATCTCAATTCATTTCCTAATTTAGTCATCCTTGATTTCAGGCGTGTGAATCTGAAAGTGAGGTGGGGCATCCTTGCAGTGACGAGAAATGAAATAATGCTTTGAAATAATATCATTGATGAGTGCCTTTTACATGAGCCGTGGTATTGTGTAAAAACAAGGAATGAGAATCATATGACCACCTTTTTACGAAGAGTTTTTTGTCAGAAAATATTTTCTGTAAACCACAAATAGGGCCTACTGTTTTAATATCACGCTGGATATTACAAAGGGAAGTTTAAGTGAATAAATGGAGGCCATCTAGTTGTGTGAGCTATTACATGTGAATAAAATGATGATCGAAAAAATAAAACATTTCGTTGAGTTTTCTGTAGTTCAGTTCTTTTTACAGAGTTTCCACGAGCATCATTACAGGAAGAAAATATTTGTGAGGCGTTTGGGTTTCTGCGAAGAAATAATTCCTTTCCCTCACCTTTGAAATGAATTGGACCATTTTTACAGCCTGATTTTTTTTTCACAACGGGCAAACTGGCCTGTATTGGTTCGGCCATGATATTTTCTGCAAATGCATGCAGTTGGCGTCCAGCAAAAGCGCCCTCTTTTGATGGAAGAGGGATTTTTCTACAACAAGTCCCATTTGGGGTCTAGCGGACACATCAGCGGGGAGACTTTCGGTTTGGGTAAATTCTTTTCATTTTACCTTCAATGGAGGGGTGCAGGCCAGTAAATAAACTTCTTGATATACGCCGATATTAAGTTCTGTCACAAATTAGCTTGCGATCTAATAAGCACAATTTGCACAATAAGCAAGAAAAGCCATAACGGATGAAACCACCAGTAATCTGTTGTATATGCAAATTCGACCTTTCTGTCGACCACTGATCGATTGCAATATGCCCGGCCGACTACGGATTCAGATTGTTCCTGATACCAGCCAAAAAAACCTGCAGTTGACAAACAATTCTTGAACTTGCACTTTCATGCACTGTGAACTGCGCCCCCTGTTGTTATTAGATTGCTAGTCACCCAACACGCTTCCCTCATTACCAACAGCCGGCATGAAGAGCTCATTCGTATTTATCCCGTGGGTTGTCTAGGGGTCACCGTAGTTTATTTGGCACGTCGCCCAGCCCTTTGAAATGTATGACAAATACCCGCGAAGACGGTATGTTGGGCGAGTGTACTAACAGTTAATTAAAATTCTAACCAAGCGGACTGAAGTGGGGGGAGGGGCATACGAGGGGCAGAGGCCCCAAGTGGGGGGTTGGGGCGTGCCCCCATCCTCTCCTGGTTACGTCACTGTCTAGTTGCGCTCGATAATGCAGCGTTGACACAATATTTTAACATGCATGTGACAGTACAGGTTGTGGGACGTATTCTGGCGAGGCTTTCGGAGTGTGCGATGTCCGGAAAAATTCACCGAAAAGTGACACGATGTGACAGGTGCTGAAATCACGTGACAGTGGGGGCGATACGGATGTAGGCCTACATCTGCAAAATGTATCACACTTCTGCATAACCTTAAATCAAAATAGCGCATTTATGCCTTTTTCAAAAATTGTTCCCTGTTTGAGTGCCACTGAACACATATTGGCTGTTGGGAGGTGGAACAATTCTTCACAGTCTTTCTTAATATATTCTCATCGGAATGAGTTTGACGGAGGGATGATTCAATAGCCCATCCCCTGATCAAATAGTTGGCGGGGGATACATATTCCACCCCCAGGGATTTACGCCCATGCGAAAATCTGTTGTAAACTATATACTGCCAGTGAAGTATACCGATATCCAACCCACTGTAAGTGTGAGTTGCTCGAGCCAGTTGTCTAAGGCACGATACCCTCATGAGAACATGCAAGCATGATTTGCTCATGTGCCCTGTCACAAATAGTTGGTGAGTCTGCTGATCTGCCCTCGACACACGAAAATATTGTTGATCTTCCCAGTCTGTTCCGCTTCGACAGCCTTTTCATTTTAAAATTCGCGCAAGGAAATGAACGAAAACTTTGTACATCCAATGTCTCAGGAAAGAATTTATCAATGTTTACTTTCAAAGCGTGTTATTCACACTCTACTTAGTTTTACATTATTGTTCAAGGCCGATCACTGAACGCCAGCACAGCTTTTATAATGGAAACAATATGTCTGGATTTTGTCATTCACTGATCTAATGCAGCAGTAGCCTTTTTCGAGAAGTAAAACTCGTTGATTTCCTCGGTTCCTATTAACAAAACCATGATATTCTTGCATCCAGAGTTTTCCCAAGAATTGAAACCCATAAAGGTGAAGCTAGCGCTGAACTAAAGGCCATCCTGATGCTCATTAGCTAGCTACATTTTTTAAGAACCCGATGCAAGGACGTAAAATTGGTTCACGCTGTGATTTTATTCCGTCACAAGTCATTAAATAGCCAAAGGTCGAGTTGATATTCGAATAGTATAGAATTCAGTAGGGTTAAATGGTATCGATTTGAATTGCTTTATGATATATATAGGATCGGTACTGGCTTATATAGAAATGGCAATGTTGCATAAAACGATTTTATATCACAAAAAGTAGCACTTTCCGCTATATCGTATATATCATGACTAATGTCATTTGTAAATATATGTGTGGGGCATACCTTGTAAAAAACTCCTGTGAGAAATACTTGCAACGGTTTATGTTGCACACTATGTGTGCTATATGTTGGCAACATGCTGTGCAGTGTCTCCATGTGAGACTACAACATCCACTAGTATCGAACACTCGCTACGGCTCTTCACCAATTGATCAAAATTGCCAGTCACGACTCCAAAAAAAACCCCAGTATATAAACTCAGTGGTGTACCGGCAGCGGTGGGTGAACATACGTGTCTGACTTTTTGCAGCGAAAACGGTTTGCAAAGAAAAAAGGGAAAGGTCCCAATCGAGTAACCTGCAAGATAATCAAGGCTGTGCATTGTTCCACTGTGCTCTCGGCACCCAAACACTGCACGCGTGATCTGGAGGAAGACGAAAGCTGATTGGTTAGCATTTCTTCGTCCATCAAACGTTGCCTTATATAGTCACAAAACTGGCCCCAATACATCACATGTCACTCCTTTTCGCCCGAAATGAGTTTCTACAAGCTTTTCAGAATACCTTTTGACGTCAGAAAAGGTGACGTATCCCCATGGAAACACTGTTTGGCAAAGCACATTAGCTATACAAACGTAAATGACTGACACACCGAATTTGCATGGACACGTGACGTCACCAGAACATTTCAGACCCTGGCGCAGACATATTCCGATTATCTACCACCGACCTTCGCAACACACAGCCGATCGACGCTCTGAATTGGCAGACAATAAGGCAAGTCGACACTGGTTAAAGTCTACAGATTGTCTGCGACCGGCTTTAGACCTGTCATATCGTTGTCTGTGCGTACGCAACACGGCTACTAGCGACCAGCCTGAGAGGCACTGCAGTGGGTGCGGCTGGGCACTCGCTCCATTTCTACCACCTTTGGCTGAGCAGACGGTTGGGTTGGTGTACGACTGATCAACATTAAGGTAAGCCCGTGTTGAAATTACACGACCGACCTATCAGAAGGCAATTAATGGTTGCCGTTTAAGACTGATGATTACGAGGATTCCTTTCTGGCAATCAGGGGATCACTAAAACGATGTCAACACGCAAGATTAAACACACTACCAACTCCACACATCGATGAGATTTGGGGTTGAATCATGGTCGCGGCACTCATCAAGTTCTTTTGACCATTTTCAGTGTAGCAGTCAGACCTGCTACAGGCGGCGGAGGGGGAGTTCGATTCACCAATTATTAAAGTATCCAGCTTACCGACTTTAACAGGATTCGAACTATACAAACCCATCTGGGTTTGCTCTTAAATGGTTGATGTTTTACTGAGATGATTTCGGCCTATAGCATGAAGATAGAACCCGATCGAAGCGAAAAGGACGAACCCCTTCAAATTTAGAAACGAAAAAAATATTTGAGTAATATTTGAGTGTAGTCTGCATATATCAACACAGTTACAATAGGCAATGAAAAATGCCGAAGTACGAACCATACTATGGTGTACTTTTACGACAAACATTTCTTTCTCTCTCTCTTTCCTCCCTCCAGGCGACGCAACCATACGACGCGACGGCACGACGGCTCCCTTGCGTCGTGCCGTCGGGTCGAACTGTCGCCTTCTTGCCATTACGTTTGTACACACACGAAGCGTCGCGTCGTGCGTTGCGTCGCCCGTCACGTCGTGCTGTCTGAGGTCCTTTCCTTGTTGCATTTTTTTCTGCCTAGACGTCGCCCCTTCTGTCGCCCGTCGCGTCGTGGGTAGCTTCGTACGTCGTGTCGTGCATCGTGTCGCCTGAAGAACGACGCGACGCACGACACGCACGACGCGACGCGTCGTGTGCTGCCGCCCTTTGCTTCATGGTGTTTATAGAGGGCGCCTTTACTGTTTTTTTTTTCATTTCCTTCCCCCGGCCCGTGCTAGCACAGTACATGCCATAGGTACCAGGCCTTGATTCTGTTGTTCTTTTTCGTGGATTCTTCTTTCTAACTTTGTGTTATCATTCAGAGAGAGTTGTTGAAGAAAACTCTTCTCCTTTTTTTTTAATCAAATGTAATCAGAAAGAGCTTCGCGACTAATCAGCATTGTCTTCAGGAAATATATAACATTAACGTCAGCCACAACAATGTTTTAGCTTTTCCTGATCTAATTCTGATTTTTCTAATAATTATTGTAAATCCATTCTATGATACAATACATCAATCATTATTACGTGCTGGCAGAAATGTAACATGCGGATCTGATGAGAAATTAAAGCGCGAGGCCAAACAGAGAGGAAGAAAAGACACCGCCACAATGGCAGTAGGACTTTCTACAGTGTTTAATTAAGAAACAAGGACTAATATCATTGAAAGTGTGGTGCTGATGAAGTTAACGGGGAAGACTAAACTGAAAGAAGACTGAATATTCTAAGGGTAATAATATAGAGCAGGCTGGGTGGTAACTGCCTGGGCCCGTAGTCAAACTTGCGGTGGTACAATTGTAAACAAATTGTCTGGAGGAGTGGGAGAACTACTTGGAAACTGATTGCATGGACCACAGAAAAATATTTATAAAGTTACAAATCTACCACAAATGGGAACTTCATCAACGGTTCTAAAAAGAAATTGGACGGACATTTGAACAGGGATCAGCCGGGTAAATTAAAAAGTGACGAATTCTGGGCTTACACTTATTATGTGAGAGCACCTACATACGCAGACTTTCTTTTTGCTCGTTTTCATTTTTTCCCGATAAAATATGACAAAACTAATTCAATTTGATGAACGGATGAAACACCCCCCAAAAAATCAACGCCTGCGGCTCAGGGCATGTATTTTGCAAGCGTGTTGGACGGAAATGAGAGAAAACAAAAGAAACCATTGGCTGGGAAATTAAAGAGTGACGAATTCTGAGCTTGCGGTTTCCACTTATTTTGAGAGAGCAGTTCCAATTTATTGGGATTTTCTTTTGCTCTTTTATCATTTTTTTCAATAAAATATGATTGAAATCAATCCCAATAAATGAATCGATGATACAAAAACAATGAAAAATCAACACCAAAGAGCGAATTGCATGTACTTTGCAAGAAAGGTGGACGGAAATGAAAGAAAACAGTAAAGGCACCCTCTATAAACACCATGAAGTAAAGGGCGACAGAACACGACGCGTCGTGCGTCGCGTCGGGTGTGTACACACGAGATGGCAAGAAGGCGACGGTTCGACCCGACGGCACGACGCAAGGGAGCCGTCGCGTCGTCTGGTTGCGTCGCCTGGAGGGAGGAAAGAGAGAGAGAGAGAAATGTTTGTCGTAAATAGTACACCATACGAACGCCCTGTTCGTTGGATAAAGGTTTCAAATGGAACGTTTGGGACACTTCTCGCTTCAGTCGTGGAATCGGGGGCTGATTAAGTGTTCTGTCGGCCTAAGGCACTGCTAGTGCGCATAGGAACTGTAGTGATGACCAAGAACCTCCAATGTCATTGAGCAGGTTGCAGCAAAGCCTCGTGTTTCATTTTGAAAAAGCTAGTTTGAGTGTTTATCGGAAATCTGATAGGCATTGGAACTATTAAAAACCTTTCTTACTGTTTCAATAGACTTGGTGCCAAGTTGGTAATTGTTGGTTTGGTAAAAATTATTTTCCAAGCTCAATAACGTTGTGATCTACAAGTGCATTACTTGATGCGATGTGCACATTACATCTACTCATTATAAATGTATTTCTGTCTTTGCACGAGGATTATGGAAATAGTCCGGGGGAACAGTCTGACTGGTTTAGATTTTTTCGACTCTGTCCATCCAACAGCGCATTAAGCCAATTACAAGATGAAGTGATGATTATGAAGATAAGAAATGTTCAGTTTTAGAGGCAGGAGGAAAACCCCGGATGAGTATTCGAGGCAAAACCAACAGAATCAAATCCCCATGCTGACCCTAGTTGGGACTCAAAACCATTCATTATAAAATGCATAAAACCATATGCTTTCATATATTGAGTAATTTTATTGAAAACCAACATGCGGCATACGGAAGTGTGAGAATATTTCTGTGAGCACAAAGTGAGCGCAGCTTTAAATGAGCAACCAACTAACTTGCTACCGTTTTTAAAACAGACACTTATTAATCAGCTAAAAAAAAATGAGTTCACAACCTTACTTAAAGATTCACATTTAACAACTTCCGGCATAAAAGAGTCAGTTTTAACTGAGAACGAATAATTTTGTTATGTAGACAAAGTTTCTTTGATTTTGAATTCCGTTGTTGGTAACTTCATTCAACAGAAACGTCAGCACTCTGCTTTTCACTTTGGTTTCATCTCTGCCCCGAAGAAGAATTCTGTTACTCATATCACATCGTCTTGTCACACGATTTGGGTTCAGTGCGTCTTTAGATCCGATAAACACAAATTATGGCTGTCTTGGAGATTTTTCCGGTGAAATCTGGGGAAAATAAACGACAAATTAGTCAATCAGTTTTTGAAACCACTTTTGCCAATAAGTAGCATTTCCGACAGTCCCTACTTCCAGATAGTGAAGTTTCATATACGAAGTCTGATAGGTTCGATAGACTGTCATCAATTTCTTACTAGGCCTATATAGGCTTAAAGTTAAGCATTATAAGGTAAAATTTGAGAAACTTTCTGAAAAAAAATGTAGCTCACAATTCCTTCTGTTCAAGTTCTTCCAAACTTGACGTTGATCTCCAGTAATTCACTGCTGCGTACACTTCAACCATTATTCTTTCCAAATTTATCCATTCCCAAGTGCAGAATTCAGTTTTTCTTCGAAATCTGACGACTGAAGCACAAAAACCTCAACCGGTTTTTGAAAAACTCCATTTGAAAGTACACGCAACGAAATACGGCCGTTCCACAATAGTGCGCCACCAAGAGTTTGCAACGTGTTGGTCAATCACTATGGGTGCGTTCGATTAGCTTACACGTGTAAGTCAAACTTACACGAGAGCGTTCGTTTAGCCATCACGTGATGTTCGTGCCTGCCCTGGTGTCAGCCACCACTACCCCAGCTGGCGAGCGGGTCTCTGGAGGCTGCCCGAGTGTAATGACGTCACGGATGGACTGTTCGAGCATGGACGTAGATGATGGAATGAGGCGGGGACTTGACCTTTATCCCAGAATGCCTTGGAAAACACACTGCAGCGTTCGATAAGCCTCATTTTGAGGCTTCCCTTGAGTGTAACACTGGTGTGTCCAGGGAAGCTAATCGAACGCACCCAATGTGCGAAATTTGTGGACCCAATGCGCGTTTGGAAAGGTCAAGAAATTCCGCGCGTTAGTTGTCCCAGGTTCGATTCCCGGCCCGGTCCACCTTTGTTGTCCCAGGTTCGATTCCCGGCCCGGTCCACCTTTGTTGTCCCAGGTTCGATTCCCAGCCTGGTCCACCCGTGGATTGGATTTTAAGTCCCTACCTGACTCCGTGGGATTTACCCAGAATATTCCTCTGGGGTTTTCCTCCCACCTCTAAAACTGTAACTGCTTCTTACTGTCGCCCCTTTACTGATGTCGGTGAATACAAGGCGCCCTTGTAAGCCATCGGCTCAACCGTGTTTAAATGTATTCATTGTTCCACGCTTAATGTCTTCATTGTACAGCCCATTTACATATCTATATGAAATTTGCGGTTTATAAATGAATAGATTATTATGCCCCTGTTCGGAGCGGGGTCAAAATATATTATTGGTATTACCTGCTCGAGAAAGTGGTTAAGCCAGCCTTTGTCTTGAATGTAAACTTCAAGGCTACAAATTTGGGCAGCTATTGTAATAGCCTTTGAAAATGGATCTTTTCCAACAGGAAAGAACCTTAAAAAACAAAAAATACCCTCTGGGATTTAAACCAAGAACAATATCAAACCTTTTCTTTACCAGCCTCGCTGCGCAATCCAGTTCGACCGAATTTCTTTTCCCTTCAGTTCAATTTAAAAATGATCCTGTTACAAGCAGATTAAATGGCTGTGTCGCTTCAATTCATTAACAAAGTGTAGCATATAAAACAATTTCGATTTGTTACTACTCGGCATACATTATTCGATTCATTTTATTCTATGCTCCAAATCTCAGTTTTTCATTCGTCGTCCATTTTTCTGTCCAGATTTTGCATGTAGACTGTCCCAATTCGATTTCAATTTTTTTTTGTCAACTTGAAAATTTTCGTTCGTTTGCTGCGCACGAGGGCGAGCAAAATCAATAGGGTTCCGTTCTGTGAGAGCTATTTTCAAATGTTGCGATACATTAGGGTACCATTCACCATTCTCGGGCGACGACGTACGTGGCGGAACAAACCTAACCCAGTCTGAAGCTAGCCCACAATTCCCCTTCTTCAGCCTTGTATTCAGCGTGTAGTGCAAATGGTGCATGGTACCCAGAAGTACATATATCTACTGAATTGGATACGGTCAGAAAGGAGCCCTGTTAATTTCTTTTGACCCCTTGCGCTCAGGGAGAACGCAAAGACTGCTTTTTCCTTTAGTCCAGTTTAACACCCTTCTAGACCGGAAAGTAATAGCTATAATAATCTTGGAGGGTTTTCAGCAGATGGAAGTTAAAATGGTGTAGTAGCTAAGAGAAAATGACATTGAGAATCGTACCCCTGTACATTTTCAATGGGCCGCTCAAGCTTCATGCCTCCACATGCCATTTATGCGCATGCGCACATAAATTAATTAGAATTATTAGTGGAAGGGGTCTATGGGAGGGTAATTCGTGGTGCGTGCGCGTGTATATGACGAAGTCACTTACAATGCCTACTATGTTCATCTGTACTTCCAAAACTTTCGCCACACTCATATCAACTTGTATCAACGTTTATCAAACCACACAGGTTTGCTGTAGTGACTACACAGCCGTGTTTGTCTACCTGTGGTACACCATGAAGCTTCTGGAAGTTGCCATCCTTCTAACCTCCATTGGTAAATGTTGTTTTCATTAATTGATTAGTCATCTCACTGGAGAAAGGAAAGACAAACAAAAAAGATCAAATTCGACACACAGCATTGCATGCAGTTGATGTCATCCTTAGTAGAAATCGTCAAAGCGGTGCCCTAAATAGGTTTCAGAAGCTGATAATTACTAGTACACGTCAATTGCATGATTTAGGAAATAGTGTAGATGAGAATATGACAGTAATTCTTTCCAATGCAGGAGGCATCATGGGGTTGCAGTGTTACACCTGCACCAATGGAGCTGGTGCAGGTACCGACACCAGTGCCTGCGATGACCCATTCGATACCAGCACCACTGATCCTTACGTTCTGAAAACCACTTGCACAACTGGGTTCGATACCTGTGCCGTAAGTACCAAATCTCAACTATAGTATAAAATAACCCATGTAAACACTGTAAGCTTGTGGGCTAAAAAATTACAATATACCTTGTGAGCTTCTTTGAGAGAAATTAGATGTATTTTTCACACATTTTGTCTTCAATCGTTTCAGCTACAGAGCCACTCTAGAATTTTAAAAACAATGTCGCCAGTTTTCTTTGTACTAAAAAAAAGTACTGGAAACCACTCCAGAAATAAAAACAACTCGCCTTTTGTGTACACTTGAAGCGTTACCACATGCAACAACAGGCCATGCTATCGCCCCCACTCAAGCAGTTTGATCGTCGCAAGTGTTTGTGTATTTGTCAACGCATGTATCTGCCCATGTTTTGTTTTGTGCACACAGAAAGCAACTCTATCCAGTGGCGGATCGAATTTAGTGGCGAGAACGTGTTACTCCAGTCTTGTCTGCCCAGCTCAAAATGGATGCGCCTCGGGCGACTATGGCGGCCAATCCGCCACAGTCTGCTGCTGCAGCGGCAGTCTGTGCAACGGAGTTGGGTCGTTGGCCGCAAACGTCATCGCTACTGTCGCCATCATCTTCATGGCAATGCTTCTCGCTCGCTAGGAGCTAGACGAGTAAGAACGAGACGCTAGACACTTAGTTTAGCTTGGCACTGCATTCTACCTCCACATTTTTGAAGTTATTTCTGAATAACGAACGCGCATCGATAACCTGGGAAATTTATCCTACAGAAAATTTGGAAAAAGAAAAAAGTAAAATCATTCAGAAAAAACAGTGCGAGCCTCACTTTGACATCCAACGTTCCTGCCCCCCCCCAGTTGAGCATCCTAGCTTCGCCTGTGGTATATACATGTACATTATATACCAGAACCACACTGAATTGTCTAAATTGTGGTTGCTCGGTTTAAAAAAAATCGACGGCTATACCAGCCCCATAATAATGGAAATCGAGAAAAGAAATCCAATGATGAGAAATGTTAGAGTTTGAGCCAATTTGAAATTTATTCATTGAAAAACCACTCTTCAGAATGTATACTTGATTGAAACCTCAGTTTAACAGTTGTGCAAACCAGTAGCGAAATGGTCCTGCGAATTGTAATTTCATTTGTGGAGTACAAATATGTCAAAGCCAAGTTCTGTTATTGAAGTACACAGACTAGCACGGTTAAGGTACACAGATTGTGGCAAAGACTACAGGGTTTTTTTGTTGATCGTTCATACTTTCTAAAGATTGAGTATTAAATACTATGACGTCTTGAATACATAAAAACGATCTGATATTCATGATGTAATACATTCATACAGCAACCGATAGGTGGCACAGCCGCCTATATTTTGACTTAAAGCAAAGAAAAATGAACTACTAAAACAATACGGGAATTTGGTCAAATAAAAAGCCTCTTTGTGATGGGTGGACCTCAAGCTTAACCAAGTCGCAATCTGAACAATTTTAGTCAATTAATCAGTCAAATTTGAAGTGCACAGTAGCTTTGGCCATTTTTATCTCAATTCATTTCCTAATTTAGTCATCCTTGATTTCAGGCGTGTGAATCTGAAAGTGAGGTGGGGCATCCTTGCAGTGACGAGAAATGAAATAATGCTTTGAAATAATATCATTGATGAGTGCCTTTTTACATGAACAGTGGGTATTGTTTAAAAACAAGGAATGAGAATCATATGACCACCTTTTTACGAAGAGTTTTTTGTCAGAAAATATTTTCTGTAAACCACAAATAGAGCCTACTGTTTTAATATCACGCTGGATATTACAAAGGGAAGTTTAAGTGAATAAATGGAGGCCATCTAGTTGTGTGAGCTATTACATGTGAATAAAATGATGATCGAAAAAATAAAACATTTCGTTGAGTTTTCTGTAGTTCAGTTCTTTTTACAGAGTTTCCACGAGCATCATTACAGGAAGAAAATATTTGTGAGGCGTTTGGGTGGCTGCGAAGAAATAATTCCTTTCCCTCACCTTTGAAATGAATTGGACCATTTTTTCAGTCTTTTTTTTGAAAACAGGCGAAGTGGCCTGTATTGGCTCGGCCATGATATTTTCTTCATATGTATGCAGTTGGCGTCCACCAAAAGCGCCCTCTTTTGATTGAAGAGGGATTTTTATACAGCAGGAAGAATTAGCCCTATTTTGAAGTATGGAAGACACATCAGCAGGGAGACTTTCGGTTTGGGAAAATATTTTCAGTTTACTCTCAATAGACGGGTGAAGGCCAAAATAAACTTCCGCAGAAAACAGTGATACATACCTGAATTCCAAAAATCAGGGAAAATACTCAAAAGTTTCTAAGGCATTCAAAATGCACATCAAATTAAAGCTCATTTCATGATTTATTATGTTATCATGAATTAATTAACCGATGACTTTTCGTAGATATTTTTTCCCACACAAACACCCCTTGCACAAGGGGTTTGTGCACAAATCCTGTCATACCTCAAGTATCCACTCCTAACCACGTTCAATGAACTCGGCAGCCACAGGGGAGTTCAGAGTCAGTGACTGCTGCAACCGCAGGGTATGCTGAACACACTATACAGTACATGTGTTTATGCATGCTCACAGTGCACATTGATTATGTCAGTGACCAGGATGGTATCAGAATGCCGTTTCAACCTCTTGTCGTTTTAACCCTCCACTTTTCTGTCGGTTGTAAAAATGTAAATGCATGATGTTTCGTCATGGGTGTGGACAGTTACTGTTAAATAAACTTCATGCAGCGGGGATTTTTTGCCAACATTTTCACCAGCTTGATTGCCCCAACCTTGTTTGTCACAACTCATCCTGTTTGTTTTCGTTTAGTTGTATTTATAAATTTACAAACCGTGATCACAGAAATTTATGAACATTATAAGGCCAACTTTATTAGTTCCTTATCTCATTGTGTTGTATACTTTCTGCTTCACCAAAAGCTGTTTCCTTTGTGGAATTCGCTCACTTTGGAAAGGGTTACAGTTTGCGACAGTGATCTAACCTTCATGACCGTCTTTCGTGTTATTGAGTTCAGCTGGGAAAGACCTATAGCGGATCAATGGGCATAATAATTGTTTGAAAATGTCATTACTTTCCATGGACGACTGAAATTACTGGTGTAATAATTTCGATGCGGAGCCCATAAATGGATCAACACTCACATTCCTTGATCAAGATCGAAGACGACGCAAAAAAAGGTTGGAACCATTTGACACTTTGAGAATCAAGGACTTGTTGCAAGGGAAATTTTTCTTATTTAGGTATGAGAACGCCAAAGACGAGCAATGTCGCTGACAGCCTTTCTAAGTTTATTGTTTGGAGGTAATTCCCTCCGGAACGATAGCAGCGTTGCAGGGTCAGAAGACGTTAAACAATGCTGTAAAATCAAGATGTATACGTCTTCTTTCATTTTCAAATGAGCCAGAAGGTAGAGACTTTAATATATAGCGACCACGAGACAGGCCTATGAATGATAAACCAGCCGAAAATTACACTACGCCTAACATACAAAATAAGCAAGAACAACAAGGTAGAAATAAGACTGATCAGCTGGTCACCTCCGGACAGGAGAAGCACGTGATGGTGAGCAGCCTGCAAGAGAATTCCCCGACAACAATCCCCTGCTTGCAGAAATAGAACATAATCCAGCCATTCTTGACAGCTACAGAGTTCCAAGTTGGAAATGGTGCACTTCCACATCACATCAGAAAGCGAGGCGCAGAGAGGAAAAGCAACAAGTCATTGCATAAGACAGTTACCAGCATTGAAAAAACAGATGTAACAACCCAGATCCCCGAAACTGTGACTGCCGATCCAGAGAAATTGCCAAAAGATTACGGCAGCAGAGGGAGAGTGTCATGGGCATTGCACGCGACATTAATTTTGGTGAGAAAGAATATCTTTTACTACGTATGGCTGTAGCCTGCAGAAAGGGGAAATAAATGAAAACGTGGCTTCTTGGAATGGCCTTCACGAAATGAGACATAATTTCTATCTTGAAGATGATAGAATCGAGAGATGGATTTTCTCTGTATGATGACATTGTCCAGGTTAACTCTGCACGGCATTTCCATGTTTCCATGGAAATAATCGAGCATCTCCGACAACTATTGCCTGGTTTCTTTGCTCCTAGAAGACAAACTGTCACTGTGAAAGTTGAGATGAATGCAAGAGTTAGCTATTCTTCATCCTAAGCACAGAGGCAGTGTTGCATCTTGTTTCAAACTTATGTACTGATTGGAGGGTTGAGTATTGAGAGGACACGCTAGAACAATTTCGTGTCGCAAATAAAAATATGCTAAGCCTGTAAAACAACGCAGGATAATAAAAGCATGCGCAGAAATGGAAAAATATGCCAAGGGATACGACCCGACATGCATCGGTGAATTCAAACAATACTACTTATTAATTCCCCACTTGACTGATCGTGTTCATGTACGGTGGTATTGTTTGATAATAAATAATAAAATAACAAATAGGAGTGGGTTTCGGTTCGTTGATTTAAAACCCACGCTTTCTTTAATAGAAACCCTTAGGCCTATTTCGTGGGATGGACTGTGTACAAACATATGGATAACAAAAGAAAAATGCTGAAATTAAAATTTCATTAAATACATTTCGATGGAACGTTGAATATCAGTACGCATGCAACAATTGAATTACAAGCTAAGATGTAAGAAACGTTGAAAAGAGAGCATAAATGAATATTGCTGTCACTGTTCAATGATTTTGTCATTTAGCAGTTCAAGCATGGTCATCTAAAGAACGGACTTTTAAGACCAATACAAAATAGGGATGTTAGCGCTAGTGCAACCATTGCTGGATAGTGTTTGCATTTCATTTATATGAAATGTCACAAGTGTGCTACTAAGTCTGAACATTTCCTGTTTCGTGTATCTGGAGGGTTGTTTCATTCATTTTGAATCTGAATGATCACAAATGATTTAACAATGTTGACCGTGACAGAAAAATCAGCTGAATTCTATGTCAAACAAGAAGTTAACTTGAAGAAATCTTTTATCGCTGTATCAATTTAAACTCTGTTTAATTTTTAATTCAGTTTGGAAATGTAAATTCAATAAAAACTTAATGTTTAACCTTAACAATCCTCAATCCTCCAACAGGTGAAGGATTGAGGACTGTTAGGGTTAAGGTGTTCACTTTTGCTGTTCTATATTGATGTAACAGTTACCGATAATTTTCAGTATTTGGCAAAGGTAAACTTTAAGTGAACTTTATTAAATCGTTTTCCCAGTAACAACATTGAAGTGCATGCTGGCGATTACAACTACAGACATCTTGAAACCATCTTCTTATCTAAGATGTTATAGCGGCGTCATCATATCTCCTTTATATCAGAGGTATATTAAGCATTATTTTCATGTGTAGAAGTGAATGTAATGTTAGAAATAATTGCGACGAAAAGGGTACTTCTAAAGGTTCAATCGAATTGTCACCTCATATTAGGCATGCGCCCCCTACTGAATAGAATGAAAATTCCACCCCAAACTCGCATTCCCTTTTTTTCACCGGCAACCAGCCCCGTCTGACAAGGTTAATCCGGCGAGGCAATTCACTTCCCTTTCTCAGCCCACTCGCATCCCATTTTTTTCTACCGGCAACCAGCTCTGTCTGACACGGTCAATTCGGCGAGGCAATTCGCATCCCTTTCTCAGCCCACTCCCAGCCGGTGAAAAAAGGTGAATGTTGATTGTCCAATTTCATACCTACGTTTTCATTTCTTCAAAACCTGCGCAAGGATATGGACACAAATTTTGTACACCTGCCCCACCGTGCTTACTGTCAAAAGAGCCGCTAGTGTGAGGTTGTGTTATTTTGAATGTGTGGGTGTGTGTGGGGGGGAGCACACGGGGGCAGAGGGTTCAAGTGGGAGTGGGAAGGAGTCCCCGTTTCCCATTATATATTTACGCTACTGTCTAGAAGTGCCCATTTAGTTATGATTAGAACTTTTGCGCAACGTTGACACAATACGTCACCATGCACTTTACGGGTAACATTCCGGGCTTTCTGAACATTTAAGGGATATTCAATTCACTTGCAAGTTGCTCTCCAGAAAATAATTCCAATGTTAAAATTGATGGCGATGGCAGACTAGGACGGGTGACGGCCCGACACGACTGGCAAAAGGAGGGACGAAGATAGAAGGACGAGACGTGCGACGCCGATCACCTGACACGAGGGACGGCCGAGGCACAATGGGTCGTATGAATAAGAACTTGCAAATACTATGAAACAGTTGGTGACTTGCCCCTGACCCACGATAAATATTGTTGAACGTCTCAGCTTCTTCCACTTTAACAGCCTTTTCATTTGGGTATGAACAAGAACTTTGCACATCCAATGTGCCTGCACGAAAGAAATTACGAACGTTCACTTTCAAACGGTTTTATAGCTATTCACACTGGCTTTTGTAGCCAAAGGTTAAAAACAGGCCACAGGGAAAGTCCCAAAACGAGTGACCTGCAAGATAATCAGGCTGTGCATCGTTCTGCGTTGCTCTCCGCACCCAAACACCGCACGTGTGATCTGGAGAAAGGCGAAAGCTGATTGGTTAGCATTTCTTCGTTCATCATACCTTGCCTTATATAGTCACAAAACTGGCCCCAAGATATCATATGCCCCTCCTTTTTGCACGCAAGTGGTTTCCACAAGTTTTTCAGAATGCCCTTTGACGTCAGGAAAGGTGAAATATCACCATAGAAACACGACACGACAAAGCACATTAGCTATACAAACGTCAATGCCTGATAAACCTCATTTGCATGGGCACGTGATCGCAATGACGTCACCAGAATGCTTCTAACAGCGCAACAGATATACATGTATTCACAACAATTACCACAAACTGTCGCAAGTCACAGTCGATAGACACACTTGGTTCGGCAGACAATAAGCCAAGTCGACACAGGTCAAAGTCTACAGATTGTCTGCGATCGGCTTCAGACGTGTCATATCGTTGTCTGTGCCCACGCAACAGTGAGCTACCAGCGACCAGCGGCAGTGGGTGCGGCTGGGCACTCGCTCCATTTCTACCACCTTTGGCTGAGCAGACGGTTGGGTTGGTGTACGACTGATCAACATTAAGGTAAGCCCGTGTTGAAATTACACGACCGACCTATAAGACGGCAATTAATGGTTGCCGTTTAAGACTGATGATTACGAGGATTCCTTTCTGGCAATCATGGGATCACTAAAACGATGTCAACACGCAAGATTAAACACACTACCAACTCCACACATCGATGAGATTTGGGGTTGAATCATGGTCGCGGCACTCATCAAGTTCTCTTGACCATTTTCAGTGTAGCAGTCAGACCTGCTACAGGCGGCGGAGGGGGAGTTCGATTCACCAATTATTAAAGTATCCAGCTTACCGACTTTAACAGGATTCGAACTAAACAAACCCATCTCGGTTTGCTCTTAATTGGTTGATGTTTTACTGAGATGATTTCGGCCTATAGCATGAAGATAGAACCCGATCGAAGCAAAAAGGATGAACCCCCTCAAATTTAGAAATGAAAAAAAATATTTGAGTAATCAGACAATATGGACCCTATTATTCACTCCACTATCCAACATTTTCAGTCTCACCTTATGTTGTCAAAACGGCGTAGTTACTCTGCACGTAGGCCTGAGTTGAAACGTGCTGTATGGGTCGGAGGCGATAATATTATTTAAATCATGCATGAGAATTGTTAACCTCACAGGGAAATCCCCAGTCCCCTGCAATTTTGTACACCTTGATAATTCCAAAATATCAATAGTATGTAGGGTATGTCGACACAGTTACAAACGACAATGAAAAATGCCACAATACGAACGCTGATTCGTTGGATAAAGGTTTCAAGTGGAACGTTTGGTACGCTTCTCTCTTCAGCCGTGGGACCGGGGTCTGATTAAGTGTTCTGATTTTGTGCCCTGTGTCAGAAAAGTGATGAAAAGTCTGATTTAAATATCCCCCAAATTATCTTTTTTTCTCTTGAAAAAAAGGTTAGTGTTGCCAATTCTGATCAATTTCTACTGAAAATAAGATTTCCTGGTTATAAACAGGAGATTTATATAAGGTAAAAGATTGTCCACATCGGTTGCCTGCAAAAATTCGTAATCCGCCAAATAGAACAATCTGTAAAATAAGTTTGAATTTGAACCAAGTTTTTGCGGCAAGTAGTGAAGATCCTGACAATTTGTAACGGAAAAATCCGTCACAGATCTAATTTATAATGTATAATTAAAATGAAGACTCAATCAGCCTAGCTTTGGGCGTTCCACAAGACAATAAAACATATACAATCTTTCACATACAAATAAAACAAACTTACACAAAGAAGGTGAGTTTACGATCGGCGCACCCCTTAAACATCACAATTACAAAGGCTGCACAAACCGTGAACGCTTCCAGCAAAAGCAATATGAAAAACATGATACCCACTGCCTGTCAAGATCTATCTTGATGTGTCCCCGGCCAAGCGGATGGAAAATGACTCCCTGATCAGTTGTACCCTAGTAAATCAAAGAGCTAACAAAGGGCTCCGTTGGGCTTGGAGCTAGAGCCACTAGGGCCTTGTTACATTAATATGTTCATGCCTCCCGCTCAAGTAGTTCAATAGTAAAGAAATAATGAAGAAGGTTGCATGGCCATTCAGCTCTCAATTGTAGGCAAGTATCAAGAATGCAGTCAAACCAAATTCAGATACATTTCAGGTTTTGGTATTTTTTCCCTTTGAAACAGGTCAATCCGTGAGGTACCCGATTGCTACCTTGTTTGGCTGTGCAGCAGCTGCAGTTCACCATGAAACTCTTGGAAGTTGTCCTCTTTCTGAGTTTTATTGGTAACGTCCGCTTACATTAATTTGTCCAAACCTGCTCTAAAACACATAAATAAAACGCCTATACTCCTTTACACACATCACTTTATTGCAAAACAGAAAAAAGGCATTCTTACCAAAGTCAATAAGCCAACGGACACGCTACCCTCATAAAATATACATAAAACTCAAAACCGTTCATACAAACAATGCAGTGTGTCGTCATGAACTAAGAACTATATCTGTAGTAGGTTATATATCATTATTTGCTATTTGGTTATTTCCGTCTATTCCAGGAGGCATCATGGGCCTCTCCTGCTATGAATGCAGCCTTACCAACAGCTGCTCCGATCCATTCACACCCAGTGACTCCCTGAAAAAAACCTGTTCGTCTCAGGACGGTGTCTGCTACGTAAGTGAATTATTTAACCAAGACTCACTTCGATGATATAAGCTATTGAGATGGCTATCCTTTTCTTTTCAGGAAAAAATACCCAAAAAACAAAAGTAACATTTAACAGAAAGCAGCAATAAAGGCTATCGAAACATTCCCCTGAAAGTAAACTCAGAATAAGCCAGCTGTTTGGGGAACTTCGTCCATGTAGGTACATGCCAGTTATAAATGTAGTCGAGTAAGTCGACAGGAACACAGCTATTCTTAACAGTGCGCCAGAAAGAGTTTGCATTGGCCAATCACAATGTGTGAAATCTGTCGACCCTTTCAAAATGCGCATTGGATCGACAGATTTTGCTCACTGTGATTGGCCAACACGGTGCTCTGCAAACTCTTGATGGCGCACTACTGTGAATCAGCCGTATTAAACAACTCGAAATATGAACCAAATCAAGGGAGAATGAGTACCAAAAGCTAAGTAACAGAAACAGGAACCTTTAACCCGCTTGTTATCTAATAGTTCCGCTTAATTTCTGAGCGCCCACATAGGTAATATTTCTTACTGATTCTCACCTTTTTTAAAAATATGTAATGGCCCTTTTTCGGAAATGTTCGCTCCACAGGGTGCTTCAAGTAGGTAACTCCCAGATAACGAATCGGTACAATCAATTCGGTACTCAATGTTGTCTTATACGGCAGTAGGGTCAAGATGGGATGCCCCGTCAGCCGCTTTTAAGTATTTGATTTTTTTTTGGGGGGGGTGGGCTTTTCTTTTGCTTTGTTTTGTTCTTAATTGGTTACTGTACAACATAAAAAGCCTGAAAATATCACTAAAAATATGCCTTGCTTGTACTGCCGGGTGCCCCCTTGTAAATGCTGGATCTGTCATTGTACGGAGCCTTGAAAGTGCCATCAGATTCGTTGAGATCCCTCTTCTCACGATGACGACGTTCTACAGGCAGAATTTGAGGCAACTTATTACGGAGGTTTTACATACTCAGATTAGGATGCCGATGCTGAGCACGCTAAGATGATCCATCATGAATGCAGGCATCCTGCACTGAAATAATGTGTCCACATCCCACTAATTGGCAACACCCTAAAACTCTGCGGATAGCATCCCACTTCCAAGATATCATTATTCCGTGACTACATATATCCAGATATCGACAGGTTGCCTTTCATAACGTCGTCATCCATAAGTAAAACACATCATGGTCTTTGCTAGTCTGCCATGGCACGTCCACAGTTCCGCACTAAGTCCATGAGTTTACAATCACCTTACTCGCCTCCTGACAATTGCGAACATATATTCACGAGCATCATGGATTTAAAATAAACAGAATTCAAGTCAGCAAAATTGGCCTGATTGATGAACAGGATGGGGCAGGACGGTTAAATTTCAAGGTTTTTTGTTGTGCCTATGGTCTTACAAATTTCCTTTAGGGGCCGATTTGAAGGACAAGGGCGGCGATTTTTGAATGTTGTTTATCAATAAGTGTAAACGACATGAACACAGACCAATTATTTCTACACGGTAGGGTCATTATGCGATACAAGACTCGGAGGCCCAAACACTTGGGGCATTATAAAATGATATTAGGTGGGGGTGTGTCTTCCTATTTGTCCATCCTCCCCTCCCCCAAAGATTGACGTGCATAGCCCAGAGCAGTGAACACAAAGCAACTGAAGTACGATTTTTCTCTTTCAGCAAGGTTAGTCGGTGATATTGTTGGTGGCGTGTCCGAATAATCGTACACAACTATGCGAATGTCGCTACATTGATCTGAAATTTATTCATATCTGTTCGTCCTGCCAATTACAGGATGATAATGGGTGACTAAGACAATGAAGAAATATTCATTTTGAAAGGTGGGAGGAAATCCCGGATAAATGCTTCGGGGAAAACCCACGGACTCAGAAAGGGACGGCAAACCCAATCCATGTGTGGACCGATCCGGGTTCGAACCCAGGGCCCCGGAGGTGGAAGGCGAGGAAAGAAACACTACACCAACCTGAATCCCCTAATCTTGTGCTTTATTCTTTCCGTGTTCGCTGCAGAAACTGAAGGCCGAGGGCAGCGGCGTGAGCATAATTCAAAGATCGTGTGCGCCGGCTGCATCATGTGTTAATATGAATGACTGTTTCAGCGCCTCGTATCAGGGCGCTACGGCCACGGCTTGTTGCTGCACTGGGAACTACTGTAACGGAGCCAGCTCGCTGGGGGTGACGTCCGTCATGGTCACTGCCGCCGTAGGCCTGGTGGCCATGGCCATAGTGGTGTAAAGACAGAGACACAGATAAGAATCTGCCATGATAGCTTACAGTTTAATCAGCTGCAGCCTATAGAGTGCTTTCGCAAAATTCAGTGTTTCGTAAATCACTGTGCTTTCAAGGGAGCGATCGCGGGCAAATAGCCCACGGAGCGCTCGGCCATTCATGAATTTGTGTCTCCTGTTCGGGTGTATCCTCTGTATGTTAATTCAAGACGCAGGCCAATTTTTGAAGCATGGAACGTTCTATTTCCTAAATGATGCCAAAAAATCACTGCTTTCCGAGAGTCTCATTACACGTGCAGATGACACATAGGGAGACCGTGGAAAAATAAATAGTGTGGTAAGACAATGAAGCAGGAAGAATCATAGAAAATAAAGATGCGCCAATAATTACAAAAGGCACATCCTCCTGCCACAGAAGACAACCATGTGAAAAAGGACATTATAAGGATGCACTTCATAAGAACAAATCTAAAACTTCAGACGACGCTTGATAAACATGGCGATCAAAAACCAAAAGTTAAAAAAAATCAAACCAGTTCAAGAGCATTTTCCTGAAGTGACCTATCGACCCACTCGTGCCCTGTAAATCGTGCGTTGTAGACAACTTACGAAACTGGTAAGAGCGATTTGCGAAGTTCATTGACAACAGTTTGGCAGCCCCTTCCCTCCAAGCTCGAAAAGCTTTTTACACTGACGTTATGAAACTAACCACACAAAACACAATGAGGGGGATATAGCTAAATTGACTGGCAGACAATGACAGGTTGCCAAATTAATTGGTAGATGATTAGGGGACCCAGCAGTGTTGTAGTCGAGACCGCCACAAGGTTATGCGCAAGACCATACGCAAGACCATTCGCGAGACCAATCCCAACTTCCCTCGGGACAGTGTGAACTATGACAATGAATGCATAATTGAATTCAGACTGGAGGTCTTGGGTTGGTCTTTTTGTGATGACCTTATGGGTAGGTCCCGTGGACCTCTCAGAGATGTTTCGACTACAACTCTGGTCGATTGGTGGCAGCATACATGACACCAACTGTAAACGGGACTCTATAAAGGCAGCCTATAGTAGCCACAGAAAAACCTACCCCAATACGCATTCACACTTACCGTAGGGGAAAAGTCTGCTACCTTCGACAGTTAAAATTGCCCTTCTAGTTTGTGCTTGTCATCCACGTTTACCGGTTAGCATTTCAACTACAACAAACAAATAAACCGAAAAAACGTTGGTGTTTGAATTAAACAGCTTTTCCATCAGTGTAGTGTGGTCCTAGTCCGGCCTTGTGGATACAAGTGTTCAGTATCCACTGCATGTTTCTGCCATGCAATACAGTTGAAATGGGAAGAGGCATACCCAATTCCTTTCTTCTCTTAACTTGCCTTAGCAAAAGTAAAAAAACAAAAAAAGCAAAAAAAAATCTTCTCCTTTAGAGTCTTCGAATTGCATTGCTCAAGGAAAAGGCCTGTTAAAAAAAATAACACTCGTGTAATAAAGCAGCATCATGTAGAAATCGGCTCGTGTGGTATTATGAAGAGTCAAGGCTGAGTAAAATTGCTATGAAGTCTTGAATGCTTGTGAATAGCGTTGAAAATGAAAGGTCTGACATTCATGATGTAGCTATCTCCAATGCACTGGGGTATATAGGTTCGATATAGTGATCAGTAAAGAGGCATGAAGAAAGATACATAAATACGATGGCCTTGATGTGCCAATTTTAAGAAAATCAAAGTGCGGGTTAATTAACTTTTAAGTCGTCCGAAGACTGCCACATCAAAACCAACGAAGTTCTGGTCTCAATACAGAAAAAGTTTAATCTTCTAGTAAAAACACTGAAATATGGATTATTATAATAGCTGTCCCAGATCCATTTTGTCTAAATTATAAAGTAAAAATGTGTTTGTAATAATCAAACTTTTGTAAACTGAAATCATTTCTACGTTTTATGCGGTATGTTGCAGATGAGAACGTTACACATGAATAAATGATGACAAACATGTCTGTGTTTTCTCCGAATTTTTATCAGAAGTGTGTGTTCACTGTAGCAGGGGGGCGCTTTGGTTGCGGTTTCAATAAAACATTGAAATTCCTGGATTAAAAGTTAAACGCCTTTATCGGTGAAATCCAATTTCAAAACTTTCAGCTCCAATTTCAAATTTCAAATCAAAGGGGCATGGGGAGGGATAGAGCCTTTGTAACCCCTTGGGCGGTGGCTGCTCTATTTTCACGTACAACACAATTACAAAATTTTACTTGACATTTTACGTGAAATCCTCATTTCTCCATTATAGATTTTGATGTAAAAAATCACTACTAAGAAAATGCTGATTGGAACTAGTTTACAATGATAAGGATAAAGAATCAGGAAAAGATCTTATATAAATAAGATGAAGATGGAAAGCACTACAGTGAAGAATGCTGCACTCCACAGATGACGAAAAACAGTTGAGTCCTTGACGGTGCAAACAATGAGCTGCAACGGGGACGAAGACCACGTCCAATAGGAATGACCGGGCTCGAGACGAAACGGCGAGGGCGTGATGACCGTCGGAAACAGTATGAGAACTTGATGATCCCACACACCGGAACTGGGTTCAGTTCACAAACTGTCCCTTCCGGAACAAAATTCAGCTCTGCTCTTCACTTGGTCTGGACGAACTTACAAAGTGTCGCTCCACAGACGACTCGCCACCACGGGTTGCAAATGGTGCGGAAGTCAACAAGTCAACTTCTCACAGTCCGCGGACGGTGGAACTGCCTTCCAAATTTCCTTAGCTGTGCGTGTCTCTGTCTCTCTCTCTTTGTCTGCCATAGCTCGTTTTTTAAAGCCTACAAGTCTTCAAGTAATTTCTTCATTTTCATTATGTATGTTTCATGAAATAGACTTTTTAGAATTGCTTAATCTTACAAGAAACCTCCGGAACATACACCAGAAGACTAGAAATAACCGTGGAAGATGTCCTTATTGCTCCGTGAAATAACGTAGTCTTATTTCAGGAAACCTACAGAACGCGCAACTTCAACGTTCTAGACTACAGTGAGGTCATTCACGACATGGCGCACGACGCGATGCGTCGTGTGCTCTCGCCCCTTGCTTCATGGTGTTTATAGAGGGCGCCTTAACTGTTTTCTTTCATTTCCGTCCGCCGTGCCGTGCATAGTAGCCAGGGCACAGTCCACTTATTCAAGCCCTATTGAAAACAGTGTAAAATCAGCACTGTTCAGGGCCCAATAACATGCATACCAACATCCCGTAGATTTCTGAAACACAAATGAAATAATTGTCTAGTCCCTAATCTTTCAATTTCTTTTCAATTTTTTGTGGGTTAACCAACTTACATTTTTTTATTATTCCCGCAAAACAAAATCACCCCCCGAAAAGTGATTTTTCCGAAGTCCGATTGCAGCAATTTTTCCAATAGCAACCCTCGACTTTCTCGGGCACTTAATTATGACCATTTTTCAACTGTACTTTTTAGCCATTCTGCGGGACCACGCAGTTGATCCTGGCAACGATTTACAAAGTCTCACCATTTTGGGGGCCCAACAATCTCGTGTTTTCAAAAGATGCTGGGGGCACTTTGAGCTTTCATTTGAGAGCAGAATGGCTAAAAACTACGGTTTAAAAATGGTCCTAAGTGCCCGAGAAAGTTGAGGGTGGCCACTTGAAAAATGGCTGCAATCAGACAGACTTCGGAAAAATCACTTTTCACTTTTTGTTTTGTAGGAATAATTAAAAATGTATAATTGGTTAACCCCCAAAACTGAAAAGAAATTGAAAGATTAGTGACCAGATTGGTGACCAGACAAGAGTTTCATTTGTGTTTCAGAAATCTCAGGGATGTTGGCGTGCATGTTAATTGTTGGGCCCTGAACAGTGCTGATTTTACACTGTTTTCAATGGGGCTTGAATCAGTGGACTGTACCCTGCATGCCAAGCTAGACCGCACGCAACCCGGTCAGAGGTCATGGAAGCGCGATATACACTGTGCAACATAGGAAACACGTGGACAACTGGCTTATGATAGGATTCATGAGTAAGTCAAAGAAAAGCTCCCCATTCTCATATGAAAGTAATTCTAAAATGATTATAAAAGGAATACTAACTTACTTTCCTTGCAGACAAAGATGAACGTACGTCAGAACACCTTCCCTCTGACAAGGCTAATAATATCTAACAAACAGACAGAACTAATGTGGCTGACTGGCCCTCGCTCGCTCATGTCTTCCGAAAGAGAAGAAAGGCGGAGCGCGCGTCTAAAGACGCACAGTGTAAGTTGCTTGAGCCAGTTGTCTAAGGCACGGTTCCCTCACGAGAACATGCAAGCACGATTTGCTCATGCGCTGTGCCTTGTCACAAACGGCTAGTGACCTGCCCCTGACCCCGTACGATAAATATTGTTGATCTTCCCAGCTTGTTCCGCTAGGCCACTACAAGTTCGTTTTTAAATTTGCGAAAGGGTATCAAAGAGAACGTTGCACATCCAATGTCCCAGGAAAGGACTTATCAAAGTTCACTTTCCTAGGGTTTTATTCTTACTCTCATGGACCTTTTGCAGCCAAAACGGCTCGGGAAGGAGCATCCAAAACGAGTAACCTGTAAAATAATCAAGGCTGTTCAATGACTCCCCTTTAATACTCTCCACACCCAAACACATCGTGATCTGAAGGAAAGACAAAAGCTGATTGGTTAGCATTTCTTCGTTCATCATACGTTGCCTACAGTCACAAGGTTGACCCCAATATTATACCGCATTCCGAGCTTTTCGCGTGCATCGAGTTTCCATAAGCATTCCAGAATGCCCTTTGATGTCAGAGGTAAAGTCAAAAGGTGAAGTATCACCATAGACACATGAATGACGAAGCACATTAATTTTGCTATGCAAACGTAATGGCAAACCTTATTTGCATGGACACGTGATCCCAATGACGTCACCAGCAGAACGCTTAGTCAGTGCTGTGCAACCGTGACATTATTTACCACCGACCTTCGCAACACACTGCCGATCGAAACACTAAGCTCCGCAGACAAGCCAAGTCGACACAGGTTAAAGTCTACAAATTGTCTACGACCGGCTTCAGACGTGTCATATCGTTGTCTGTGCCCACGCAACACGGCTACTAGCGACCAGCCTGAGAGGCACTGCAGTGGGTGCGGCTGAGCACTCGCTCCATTTTAGGCTGAGCAGGCGGTTGGGTTGGTGAACGACTGATCAACGTCAAGGTAAGCCCGTGTCGAATATAATAAATTTGTGCCCCGAAGAAGCTTGTCGGTGGATACCTTTGAGACGGGCAGTATTATTTTTCAATTAGCAGCATGAGAATTGACGTCCTGCGTCTGATTAATCATTTTGATGATGAAATTGCGTCAACGCAAACGATACAAAACACGTTTGGAAACGAGTGCCACTGGATCAGGGTTTTCGAGGATGCCCCGGCCGGCTGCGGCATTCTCAGACCCAATAAATTGTTTATTCTACTCGTACATGCCTTAATCATTGGGCAGAAGACCAGTTGTCGGATCCTGATTTTGGATCAGGTGGGGATGGCTGAAAATGGGAATTTCACTTTGAATGATTATCTGTTTTTCTCCACCAGTACAAGACCCCCCCTCTGCTAATGCGCTAGTGCCGTTCCTAAAAAAAATTGTTGGGGCTTGTATACGTCAACACAAAAGTTGGCAAATTAGTTACTTTTCGAGTTCACGCCATTTTACATTCGGATGAATAAACACAATGAGCACACAGAGTGGCAATTATGTACCAAATGCCAGGCCCAGAAGTGGCGTCTGTGCTGAAGCCGTGTGTTGAAGGGCGTTCCCAATCAAAACAATTTTTGAGAACGAGCTCAACGACATTCCACTTTTTCTAAGGCTACAAAACTAATAGGTTGTTTTGCAGACTGATCTGAAACCGAACTGACCTAGAAATGCCCCAAGAATAAGTCTTTATTCAAATCGTCCTGTCTGTCTGCCATTTAGGGTTGGAGTGCAGAAAGTGAAACCGTGTGGAAATCTTTGTCATCTTACAGTGAATATCTGAACCCTTTCGTTTGACCCGACAATGCCAAAACGCACAACAGACGCCCAACTCACCCAACTGAAATGACCCAAAAGTTGGGTTCAAATTCTGGTTAGTTTCGGTTCGATTTTGCACAACATTCTGTAGCCTTGTCCCAGGCGGTTTACGCGGCTGCTAAACCCCTGCAGAGATCCAGGCCGTACGCACCCAAACCACGGCAAACGACCTGCCATCCGTACGGTACAACGGCGAACCACAACAGATCCCTGTAAACAAACTTACAAACCGAACCACCGCAGACGCGTGTGCGTGTACACACACCCACGTACGGACTGGGGCTAAGCACGCACGTGAGCAAGTTGGGAGTCGCGCAACGGCTTCACCGTCACTCGCAAAGCATAACAGCCCGAGTGCAATGTACCGTACGTGTTAAAAGCAAACCTACTGCAACGACGGGTATTGCGCAACACATCGTGCAATGTTTCCGCCACGTACGCACAGCAGGCTTGACGGCCGGGGTTGTCAAGATCATCGCCCAACGCCTTGATCAAGGCTATACATTCGTCAGCCTGAATATTGATTCCCTGTGGCGCGCTTTGGGGAACTCATGGATAAGAAAAATTACGCTTAACAATGTTATAATTTCGTTCACTTCTTTAAGATCACATCAGATTAACGGCATTTGTAAAATATTTGCTAGCTTCGAAATTTATAGAAACTGAAAAATACCGGACCTGAAAGAAAACTACTTTGCCAATAATTCAACTTCTAACTTCCGAGAATCTAAAATACACGAAGACCAGTAAAATACAATGGTATCATTCTTGTAAGGTAGCCATTGAGGCTAAAATAAATAATTCAGAATATTTTAAGTCTTTGAAATTTACAAGGAAATAAACTTGAAGGGATATTCTGCGATTACAAATATTCCAAAACTTTATCTTACCGTTGCTGACAAGAACGGCGTCAGATCAAGTCGACGGAATCTAGAAACCATCGACTGCAGGTAGGTAAATATTTGCAGCGTTGTTACAACCTCGTTTACAAACGAACGTGTCTATAGGGAGACCTTGGGACGATACTGTCGGAAGTGAAAGGACTTTTTTTTACCCATCTCCGGGTGACTTTTCCAAAATACTACTTGAGGAACACTGAGGTCAAATTCCGACAAGAGTGTTTCTTAGAGTAGCTTCAATTAGGAACGACTCTTCAGAAAAATAAAATCACGTGACAAGACGACCCTTTGTAATTTCCCCGCAGGCGGACCGCGCGAGGATTCCGGAAGCTCGCTTCAGGACCTTTTACTTTCAGGGTCTATTTGTGGCACTTTATCTTTCAGCGGTTGGTAGAAGCGGATCACATTAATAACTTACCTGTGGTTGAAAAAAACTTCGGATTGGTTGCAAGAAATTTATGTTTCTATAAGATTTTCCAAACAAAAGCTTATTCTTTTTCGGAAATAATGTCACTTTGTTCCTAGGATTGCTATCCTGTGTTTGACCGTGTTGCAGTAACTGAAGTTCACCATGAAACTCTTCGAGGTTGTCCTCTTCCTGAGCTTTGTTGGTAATTTTTTATTTTTAATTTTCTCTAATTAATTCCTAATGCAGTCTGCACTTTACAAAACGAGATCCCAAACGGCTTTGAAATTTGTGATAAAGTTTGAACACAATCCACCTGGAGCAGAAGGACCCCTCATCGCTTGAAAAGAGCTATTTTTGTCGGGAGTGTTGATTTTGTTTGTAGCGATGCGACCGTAACGTTTGCATTTCTTAGTCCTTTGTGAACGAAGTGCAGTTTCCACCAAAGGAGCAAACTTGCGCCCTCTCTTGGTCGAGCTCGAGGCGCACTATCCAAAGTCCAAATTGCAATTACTTAACTCCCTATTGTGACAGGATATTTTGAATGATTTTTGCCTTGTCTTGGCCGATTGGTCTATTCTAGGATATATTATGGGACGAGAGTGCTATGTGTGTGGCCCCGGTTCCAGCTGCTCAGATCCGTTCACGGGCAGCGACTCCCTGAAGCAAACCTGCTCGTCGGAAAAATACTGCTTCGTGAGTGAAGCCCAAATCTCTCTTTTACTTCTCTTGTCTGGTGATGCACAACGGCAATCCGACACTGACAGTTGAAGTAGCTCCGAAAAAGATCGTCAAAGTTACGCCCAATAAATAGTGAAAGTTGAATAATTGGGGTCATTTGTGTGAACAGTTGATGAGAGAGTTTCACTCAACGGCTTCGTGGAAGAAAAGAGCCAAGCACAGTCATAAAAAAACTAAATAATCTTGGCTGCTGGAAGTTTATTCAACCCTGTGTTTTGTCTCAACCTCTCTCTTTAAAGAGTGGCTCTCAAATCAACCATCAAAATGTAGTCCAAGTGTAATAACATTACTTTTTAATGGCCGTCCATGCACATGGGCGATAAAAGAAGGACAAGTGATTTACCCCAGAAATTCTGTTACGGCCCATTAAAAGTCCAACAATAATACATCGACCAATAATGTAACAACATTGGCCAATCATGTAATATCGAGTGATGATGTAGCAAATATTGACCAGTAGTGGGGGGGACTGTTTGGTACAGTTTGACCTTTCGACAAAAATGGCAAAAGGTCACATTAATATTCATAAGTATAATAATAATATGATATTGATATGAATAGGAATGAGGTGTAGGTTGAAAAATGATAGTACAGAATGACCTTTGGTAAGGGATAGGCATAGGATAAGGTCAGAAAGTTTGGTACAGGTTGACCCTGGTGTATGGGAAAATATAGGAATAAGGCCTAGCACGGGGTAAAAATGTTTTGCTTATGAAATTATGGCACAACATGATGAAAGAGGATGAGTCATATAGTGTGTGATGGTATACTGGCTGGCCCACCAGGCAATCCTAAGGTAATCAAGTAGTAGGAAGCGATAATCCCTGCACAATAGACAGCTCGTGCCGCCGGTTAATGAGAGGGATAACCCCTAGATAATGGACTGTATGTAGTGCCTGAGCTGTGTCGGCAGACTATTGTGTTAATGATTACATTGTGTACGTTGCAAGTGAGCGTTGGTCTGACTTAACCGTTGGACACTAAGGAAGAGAGGGCGCCCACATGCTAGCGGTCTTGGGTTTGGCTTACTATGGCTACCGAGATTTGACCGAAACGGGAAGAAGACTCTGTTGTCCCTAGCCGATTTTTTTAATCCTTTGAACTGGAGTGTTTTACGTCCTGTTACCCTTTCTAACCTTATCCTATGCCCATCCCTTACCAAAGGTCATTCTGTACTATATTTTTTTCACCCTACACCTCATTCCTAGTCATATCAATATCATATTACCATTATACTTATGAATATTGATGTCACCTTTTGCCATTTTTGTCGCAAAGGTCAAACTGTACCAAACAGTCCCCCCTCTACTTTGACCGATAATGAATTAAACCATGCAACTAACAATGTGGTTAAAATTATTCGATAATGAAGTGACTCCAAAATACCTATAATAAGAAAAGACTAAAGACGCCAATATTATAACACCCACAGCTAAGCTAAGCTAATATTTCGAAACATTTGGGGGGACTTAGCCTTTTGTTAGAGTTTTCAGGGCCGATCAGACGTACTTTAATGCATTTTCGTTTCGCCATGAAACAGCCTATCGGTTGTGGAGCTTTTGTTTCTTTTCCACTTTCTTCTTTCTTAAAAAGGAATCACTACAGCAAATTCAAACCTTGAGCAAGATGTGCAAATTTTTTTTATGAGCCTGAGCCTGTTTTTCTCTTTCTTTTTGCATTTCCACGCAGAAAGAAAAGATCGAGTTCCAAGGCACCAGCTCAGTGACCAGATCATGTTCAGACTGTTCTCGGGACGGCTGCGTATCGGTGGAGGCTGCAGGCGGTAGTGGTGTAGGCTGCTGCTGCAGCACTGATTACTGCAACGGGGCTGGCTCGCTGGGCGTGATGTCCACCCTGGCCACTGCAGTAGTGGGCCTTGTGGCCATGGTCATTGCTAGGTATTAAGGGCAAGACAGATGGGAATGATGCCACGATAGCTGAGACCTTAATCATTTGTAGTGCTGTGACAATGTGTAGTGTTCTGTTATCCGTCGAAGTCTTTCAGTTACGAGCAAGGACAATGCAGAGGGCGCCCGTTTTTGCACACAACCTAAATATGTAAAGGCCAATTTACAGGCCTACTTCACGCGAACGCGGAAATGCAGCCCATTTAGTGCCACGAAACTTTTTTTGTAAGAAATTTGCTCCAGCCGTTAAGCGTTCAACTTTTGCGAATTTGCAGTACAAATATTTGATTGAATGTCACAATGTCGCCGCACTTGCTGCTGCTTGAAGTGAGCACTGGCTTTTAAGTGACGGAAATACACTCATTTATCTGAGATGTTGTGCTATACACTTATTGTTTCGGCGACTAAAACATTCATCCACAATAACTGTGATCCCATCCACACTTACCTGTTTTCGTCAGCACATTAACGAGTGCACGACCTGCAAAAGGTTTGGTGTAAACCTTATCGTTCTAAGTAACCGAGTACATCTATGGCATGGCATGCAGCATTAAAAGAAGGTCTGCAGGTTTCGCAGTCTCATCAAATCGTTTTTCAAAATGGTCGAACCAACAAACAAGCACGTTACGGGCCTAACGATCCTCTAGGTTGAAGCCTTCCGAATCATGTTGTGTAATGTTCTCAATGAATAATCTTTGAAGTGACTTCTCTTGAAAAATTAGTGTGACACCGTCAGAAAGGAACTTATAATCAAACAAGTAGAAAATTCTAAGAGTTGGGACTGAGTAAATACACTATGAAGTCTTGAATGCTTGTAACTAGCATTAAAATGGGTCTGAAATACATGATGTAACTATTTCCAGACTATTATTGGGATGCTTGGGAACAGCTTTTGTAATCATAAAATGCTTAAGATATGCATAATGAAAAAGAGGCCTTGCAACTAGTAAAGGATAACAGAAATGCGACTTCAGCGCAGGCCTAAATTTGGAGGACTTACATCGAACCTCATGAAGTTTTGATGGGAACAAGTTTGCTCATTCTATAGCAAACGCGGGAAAACAGTCTTACAAGTCCGTTCTGTCTGAATCAACTTTCAATTATTCTGTAATATTGTAAAACCATGATGTCTCTCATGATGTTGTACTCAAGATAAAAACGTCAGTTACGCATGAATAAATGAAGACCAAGAAAAAGTCTTTCGTTATCCTTTGAATTTGTTTGGACTTTATTGTGAGTGTGTGCCAATAGAGATTGAGAAGCCGAAGCACATTTTTCAAAACGAATTCCGTGAAGTATCTTACCACTTGTTGGTGTTATCGTTGAGAGCGTTACAACACGAAAAGGGGCTTGGTTTACACAAGTGGAGGAATGATAGGACGCTATGGCTTGAAACCAAGTGACCGTGAAGGGGGGGGTTGGCTTTTCTTACACTTGGGCACTGTTTATAGTTTACTCACGGACGTAATATTAGAGCCCCAGTTAAGTAGTCTTTCTGCTGGGAATAAATACATAGGCCTACTCGTGTAATTAATCCTACTGGCCATCCAGCCCCCAAAAAGCCGACTGGATGGGGCATATTTCCAATACCTCGCGCTCGACACCTCACTCTCACGCCGACAAAAACACGTACACATAATTTTGGTTAAACAGACGGGGTGTGAACAGCGCCACCAATCATGGAAAAGATGTCAACGTCGCGACGTTGACATCTTTTCCATCGCGACGGTATAATACACCTACGCGTCGGTGTATCATAGCGTCGCGATGTACAGCTATGCTGTTGCTCGCTACCCGCCGCCCTCATAGGGCGCGGGGAAAGGGCAAATCGTGATGTAATTTTGGGAGCCCTCAATAGGACAGCATTCATTTGAAACAGTACCGAGGACCAATTTACATTTCCACTTACGCATGAGACGTGCGCACCGTAAATACAAGCGTTGATCAGGATGACAATCATAACCCACGATACTCAATGACGAGCGTCCACTCCTGTGCCACATGAGATCAATGGTGATTAGCAATCGTGCTCTCTGAACTGCGCCCCTACTGTCGGATGATTACCATTCCCCACAGCCTCCATTTAAATTTACCCACTTCAATAGCGCTCTATACATCTACCCAGGTATGTTCCAACTTGCCAGCTGCGCATGCTAGGCAAACATGGCTGCCCTTTCTGAGCTGCATAGCGGAATCGGTTTTTTTTTCATATTAAATCAAGTCACAACAGTTAGATATCATGAGAATCTTTTACTTTGATTTGAGCATTCGGCGACTTGGGCCATATTCTGATGTAAGTCCTGCACACATATTTACCTGTGACTAATGATTCTTGGTCACGTAATTAATTGTAACGTCCCCCGAGTGGGTCTGGTGTCGCGTTTGGTAGGCCTACCCGGCTCACTGAAAGAAACTCCCATGAACTCTCGTCCTCAAACAGTATGGCCTACTCTCACAAAGGACACTGAGGGCACAAGCCTCTAACTTGGAACTACATGTGTTCCATTTCGAACAATAAATGAGTTATGATGTAAATCGTTACTCACTCTCTCTCCAAGGCCTGCGTGAGTTGCCTCGTGTTTCTATGCTAGCTCCAAGCGCCCAATCCAAGGAGCAAATGCGACACAACATAAATCCTGAGTTTCCTCGTTTCCGCACCGTGTCCAACTGTGACTGTGTTTTTCGCAATCGCCGCGCCACCTCCTATCTTGGCCAGAGAAACCATGAACCTTGTGTTCTTCTGATTTGCATGTGAAGACAGGCTCGGGCGCTGCGCCAACTCTACAGACCTTTCCACCCACCTGTCTGGATTGCGCCAAATGTAAACAATACGTCCACCACGTGTGGACCGCCTTGGCCACAGTGATTCGCATAACTCCTACCGCCAGCTTCATCCACGTGCAAGCGGACGTGCGAGCGCTGCATGCTTGACTATAGATTATCCTGAGTAAGTGAATTACCATCACAACACTATGCACTCATCACCATCAAAATACATGGCGGTCCAGCTGGATTGTGACATCACAGGAAAAAACTCTAACGTCTTGTCCCAAAACTGACTTTACTGTTTCGGCAGGTACATCGCGCATGCAGGCGTCACGCGCTGGCGAGCACAGCCGAATAGAACTACCGGCAGAAGGCTCTACATTCACAAGAGACGAACTGGGGCCGTTTCGCGTTTTCCAATACCCAATTCGGCTCCGTCTCAACTGTTTTTTTTACTACCTGACTTTGAAGCTGTAAACGTAGTAATTAGTCTAATAGTGCCACAAAACATCAAATAAGATGCAAGAGAACCAAAACTTACACTAGTCCAATGTAATTTAAACGCTTCAGGCCCACAATCGGGGATTGGTTTTGGGAGCGAAGCCTGAGACGGAGACGAAGTTGAGTATTGGAAAACGGCTTAGTTTTCTGGCAGTTCGTCTCACAGAGACCTCCAGTCTTGCGCGTATAACCGTGATTTTGAAAAGGGTGGGCCATTGATTTCCGTCTTTAAAATAGAGATCAATGGTAGGGGCAAACAATGGGTGCGTTCGATTAGCTTACATGTGTAAGTCAAACTTACACGAGAGCGTTCGTTTAGCCATCACGTGATGTTCGTGCCTGCCCTGGTGTCAGCCACTACTACCCCAGCTGGCGAGCGGGTCTCTGGAGGCTGCCCGAGTGTAATGACGTCACGGATGGACTGTTCGTGCATGGACGTACATGATGGAACGTGGCGGTGACTTGAACTTTTTCCCAGAATGCCTTGGCGATTGCGCTGCAGCGTTCGATTACCCTCATTTCGAGGCTTCCCTTGGTGTAACACTGGTGTGTTCAGGGAACCTACTCGAACGCACCCAATGGGTGAAGCAATGGACGGCAGCGCATTACGCGCAACGCATTTACTGTGCCTGTGTTTGTTTACATGTGCTCCAGAAAAAGTTCACTTTTTTGCTCTCGGGCACTGCTATCTCTTATTATAAAATACATGTATTGCAAACGCATCGTTCTGAATCTATATAGGCCAGATTAAATAAATTGAGGATTTTTTTCACCTTGAAAAACAGCTTCATGGAATTTTGGGGCTGAAATTCTTAAACTGTGCGTAAATGCCCTACCGTGGATTTGCCAATATTTTTAATTTTAGTCAATAATCCCGTAGTTTTTAATTGGATCACATCCAACTCTATGGCGTTTATTATGTCTGTGGTTCGTCTCATATGAATATAGCGCCCTCTACTGGTAGCGCTTTTCGACTGTGCTCGTCAGCACATGTCGCCTGTCCGGTGCACCGGCCAAAAACAGTGAAACCGGTTATGGGGCAAGACTACACCCACTCTGGTGCCGCGCTCACTTTTGTAATACATAACTCTCCTCGATTTCCGGCATGTGAACGTCATAACGAAGCAGCGCATATCCCTCCCGTTGCGGGAAATGAAATGGAATAAAATGCACTGAAATACGCACGATTGAATAGTGCGCTGTTAGTTGTGTAAGTTATTCACGTGTGAATAAAATGCTGATAGGCAGTAATAAAGAACGGATTTCGTGGATATAAATACATGTATTTTCATTACTTCAATCCCTTTTCAGACTTTCTACGGACATCGTAATCAGAAAAACATTATGTGGTTGCAAATAATGAAAGACTTTTCACGCACGTAGAAAATGACATATTGATTTGGCTGTTACAGTTCGTCTTTTGCAGCCAGCAGATGGATTTAGCGCCCTCTTATGACTGGTAGGATAGGAATTTTGTGCAGTGAAACGGTTGGAAGCCAACATAATACAGAAAATCTTGAAGTCTCCTAACAGTCAAGTTGAGTCGCCTTTCTGCGGACAAGTCTATTTGATAGCAAGGTTGCCAAATATTGGCTGTATTGGATGCATTCGATTAGGACGTGGCAACCCTGACCTGGGAACGGTCGTGTGTGTTGTGCCCAACAAGTGAGACGATGGGGACGAGGCTAAACCAGGTACAACCCACAGACGTAGAGTTTCGATTCTGAATTTTATTATGCAGTACTGCAGCGAAATTAATTTCAATTTCCCAGCGGTAAAGACCGAAGTGTCGTTAAGTACAGAGGATGTGAGAGGGTGACACCCATGATTCTGTCCCCAAATCGATCGAATTATTGTGCAGAGTTGGAGCAAATAGAAACCATTATGAATAGCTCCCCCAGTAACGTCCGTGATAGAGAAGTTTCAGCTCAGACCGTTTTGCCGGTAACTGGTGGATTTTCCCCCGATAATCTGTGCAGAAAATTATAATTCTGGGTTTTGGACAAAATCAACCTGTGCAAATGATCGTTCATCGAACTCTCGTTGTGCAGTGTGAACAGCGCCCTTTGTAATCGGTCAGTGATGCCAGTCATACCATCACCAACCTGTTAGTTGGTTACATATCCAGCAATCAGTTATTAAACTTAATGGGACCCTTGTTTCAAATCGGTCTGCAGGAACTTTGGGGTACACATTAAGGCCGGTTTGTTTTTTAAAAAATGATTGCAGACCTCCTTGCCTTAAGTTTAACACTGACAGAGACAGGCGGGTGTAAACGGTAAAACTGTCCGCCCTGGTAAATGTGTCCCCCCTCCCCGACACTTTAACCGGATCGCCCCGGTATTGGTAAATCTCTCCCCTTTCAGGAAAATTTGTGCCCCTGCTCAACGGTAAATTTTTCCTTCCTGGGAAATGTGTCCCCCGTGGAACAGCACAAGTCTATCACCCATAATCAACGCACAATACTCGTTACGTCGACACACGGCGATTGGAGGGCTATCCTGGACCACCCTTCTGTGTTTGCATACACAAATGTTTCTTAGTCTCTCCGCTTTCTAGTGACCATTATTTGAATGATTTCACTCACGTTATTCTGGTATTTCCCAGTCTTTTAGCCTTTGCCAGTTCAATCTCAAGGTACCCACTCTCACACGCCATCTTTAAATTAAATGAGTCTGCTTAACTTTATGTCACGTCACTTGACCCAGGCCCGCAGACGGCTGTTCTATTCGCTTCCACTTCAATAAAAAAGAGAAAAAGAACGCGTCGTAAATTCATCTGCACGTAGCGCTCATTCCGCGAGACTGCACTGAGTTGCATATTAGATAGGCCTATGTCTTCACATAGCGAGACGCATACGCTATGAAGTGGGGGGTCTTTGTGGGATGAATGAACGGGCCATGTCTTCATGTAGGATTGACTCCGAGAAACATTTGATGAAAACTTACGAATGACTGAAGTTAGGAATGTGCTACGGAGTAGCAGTAGCGGAAGGGCAGGTCGCAGCAAAAACGCAACCGCGTCGCGCGTGCAGTGGTACGCAATGCGCTGTGTACAAAGCTTGTAAATAATGTGAATGGTCATTGCACGCTTGCTACGGACTGACTGCGTAGTGTGTGTAATAGAAATAACGTGTACGCTGTAATCTACATGGAACTTAGGCCTGCGTGACACTACCTTTTCCGATTTCGTGCAAAAACATAGCTCTTTTACATCTCATATCCCCCCATTTTGACAGCTTGATGAGGGGCAAAAAAATCTAACTGCATTTCATGTGGACTGAATTCATCAACCCAACACGAAAAAGTACACTTTCTGTGTGGAAAAACGAAGGGGGCAGAATTACCTGGAGGGGGACTGATTTACCGGGCCGGGGGGACACTTTTACCTAGGTAATTCTGTCCCCCGGACATTTTTAGCGGGGGGGGGACAGATTTACCGTCTACACCGGCCAAGTCTGAAGCCTGCCCCCGAGCTATACGGCCATTGTCAGCACGTCCTCACGCATTTTCAATGGGCAAAGACCTTGACCTAGCTCCAGACACGTGATTCGGACGCGGCCATGAATAACGGACAAGAGATTTTCCGGTTGCACGCAGCTGGGGCGCGATGATTTTGAAAGCAACTATACGACTTATTTCATAACCACCGAGGAATAATGTCAAAGACATCACACACCTTTGGTCAGATTGATATCGAGCTACAGAACAGTTCCTTTCCTGAAAACACTGTTCATTTTTGGAAGTCATAAACTTGAAGAACCCTGCTTCCACAGAAGCCTGATAGCGTAATACACCGGCGTAGTAATTTTCAACATGTACCCATCAGAGGGTTCCCTGGGCTCCTAAGCGCCCCCGCCCGGTCCCACCCCTTTAGGCAACTAAATATAATTATGCTACCGTTACTGAAGGCTCGCCCAAAAAAACAAATTGCAACCATCGTTTTTTTTCTTACGGTACAGTATGAATAAATATTAGCTCGGACTCTTTTACTGATTGTTTCTGTCTAAATCTTTCAGATTCATGCGGATAAAGGTCATGGACATCAGTTTTGCGCTAGTAATTGGAACCATGCAGACCACTGCGGTCAGAATATTTCTGGTACGATGCAACTGTTCCACTATCGTTGGCGCTCAACAACAATGTACAAACTCAAGGCAAAAAGGAAAGAGGACGTTAAGTTTGCGGTGACACGTGACGGTAATGACGTCACAAAAGTGTTTCAGACTGCGATCAAGGCATTTTTGGCTGGCCACCGACCGTCGCAAGAATGCCGATCGACGCGCCCAAAAGCTGCTGACATTAGACCGGATCGTCACGTGGCCGGATCATGGAGGCTCGTTCAACTCTACCGACTGTCTGCAACTGCCCTCAGACATGTCAATTTTGTTGTCTGAGACAATAGGTGCGTGCTCGCGCACCAATGAGATCTCGGCTATAAGAGGGTGCGGCTGGAGCCCACATCATTTTAGTCTACCGACGTGGGCAGAGCAGACGGTCTGGTTCGAATTCGTATTTGACTGATCAACATCAATCAGGTAAGACTATGTCGAATTTGTACATCTGATCCCATTACAACTCATTGTAACGATGTGGTGGTGTCTTTTGACAGTTGGAAATGTTTAATTCTGGATTTTTGTCGAACTTTGTGAAAATTGCTCTCATGTACTCTAATTCTTAAAACCTCCCAGACTCGTCTGCTTGTGAATTTTACCGTGAAGCTTAATCGTTTTCGGTACGTAAATCATGTTCAAAACGGACAATAAACGCTGATTTAAATTGATTTAAATTAACTTGCCTCAACCACTTGTATACGGCCACATCGCTGTTGCCTTTAGCGCTACAAATCCAAAATGGGTGAGGTTCGACAAGGAAAAAAAATCAATGAAATGTAAGTCAAGTAAACTCAACTTTTCAGCTTTGTTCTTTCAGAAAATCAAGATGTAGATTATACAAAGAGTCTTCTGACAATTGTGACCTGTCTCTACAAAATGAGACTAAAGTCGCATCCCACACTTTCCTATTTTGAGGGTTCAAAGTCTTCTTGAAATGGAGGTCAATTTTTGGGTTTTGTAATATTTGGAAACAGTAACCCACCTCCTATTTAATTCCAAATATTTTGCAGAATCACATATTTAAAAATGTCATTTTCTCATCAATTTTGACGATAGTATTATTTGTGCCTGGTCGGAAATGTTGAAACAATGTCGGGAACAAAGACGAAAAGCTGCCGGAATAATGCCACATTGTCAACTTATACTTTTACCCAAAGTGTTCCATGTACATGCCATTGGAAAGCTCTCTTTCTGCTGAATTAAAAAATACCAGTATCTCAGTTTTAAAAAATTCCAACTTTTGGCTCATTTGTGATGACAGGTCACAATTTCCCTTGTTAGGTTCTTTCATGCCACCTAAAAAAATAATGAGACCTCAAAATTTCATCGAAATGTTCAGCTGGTTTTAACATTTTTATTCCCCTAGATCTTATACAACTTTGACTCATAACCGTAAACATTTCCAAAGAAATAATAACATTGAGAATACAGGTGTTCATTTTGTCCATCCATGTATACTCTCGAATCTTGCCGCGGCAATACACTGATTTTGGCTCACAACAGTGGAGAGACGAATGCTCGAAAACAAAAAGGAAATAATCTTCGCAAAAGTGCGGACAACATTGCGTTGAATCAAAGACAGGGTCAGATGAACAGATTCCATTTTGCTGGTAATAACTTGACACAAACTAGTTTAAATGACGTGATAGTTTGCTAGACGTTGACTCAAAGCCTAGTTTTTTACGTAATGCTCTGGCGCCTTCGCGCACCCGGCAAAATGATCGTGTTTTTTGCCAACACAGGGGATTGAAATAGGTGGCTATTTCTTACAGTAGTGTTGTAAAGCTGACCGACGTCCGACGTCCATAAAATTCTCAATCTTTCAACCGATGCAAAATTGAGGACTGCTAGGGTTATTTCGAGCGTTTTTCTATTCGATCAAAATTGATAAAGAAGACTCTGGGCACTCGTGATACAAGAAGTTTTTATTTCTCTCAAGTGTTCACAATGGTCAAATTCGACAACCTTTATGCCGTTTTATTTTATAGGGGTTCAGTAATGCCTTTGAGTTCTCGTCTGCTATTTTACTTATTTCCAGACACACACAATAGAAAAGGTAAAATTTGCGAAATTTGGTCCGAGTGATTAGATGTATCGGAGGGATATGGTTTCACTTGAACAGCGCTGGGTGTTTGGCACGGCTCCAGGGCCCATTGTTGAACATGACTACCTGCAGTTTTGCACGTAGACTCATTGCAACTGGACCCCAAATGACGGGTCCAGTAGTCCCAGTGCGCTTGCGCGACCGTCTGCCAGCGCTGGATGGTCGGAAGTTTCTACCACTTATTTCATACCGCGTTGAATTGCAGCGCTGTGATTGGCCCAATTTTGAGGGTCCAGAATTTCTAAGGTCAGTGACGGGGAAGTATATCGCCTGAGCAAACCGTGAGGAGAATCAAGATTAAAGGAAGTGGAGCACTGGGGAATTGAGGAAGTGGTTCAGTGTGAGCAGGAAATTCAGGCCAGTTTAAGCCCCTGGGATTTTTTTCAATTTTTGTGTTTATTTTCTTCCCTGTAATTTCGATGAAATGCACTTTATATTCCGTTCAAGTGGAAACCATGAGGAAACGAAAGTTTCTCAGCGGTTTTGTTTAATGCGAAAATTACAGAATACGCAAAGTACTTCCCCGTCGTCTGCTTTTGGGGAATAAAAGAACTTTGTAACAATAATTGTATCAATTGCTGCTTTTTTGTTCCGGTTGGCTGAAATCCACTCACATGGGATTTACTGGACATTATAGATTAGGGCCTGGAGTTTGGGTCCGCGTAAATTTGACTAGCGCCAGAACATCAAGCAGGGCCCAGAGCTCCCAGTGGGATACTTTACCCACTTTTTGACTGGTTGCAGCGCCCTCACATAAAAAGAACAGTGAACAGCGACTAAATACTGAATCATACATGCATAAGGGAAACCGAAAGTATTCATTCAATTGACAAATTGCTTGCTTGTTATATGAATAGTTTATGAGCTAGTGGTTAAATAAAACCAAAACACGGCCGGTCATAAAACCCCCGAAACTGAGTTTCTTTTCTTGTTTCACATTAATTGGACGTAGCTGTGTTTTAAAATACTTGGACTAGCATAATTGGTCACTCCTGAACGTCCATGACCCCCTCAGGTCGCTCTGAGTGTACTGAGCAGGTCCCTATTTCCCCTTGGCCTTCGGCCACGGTAGACTGGGATCAGGCACAGTCCTTCAGGGAGTATAGGCCTGCTCTATAGTGACCTCACTGCCAGTCCATGTATTGTAAAAAGTTTGCGCAGAGCAAAACAGCCTTCAAATATCCTAAAAATGGGTGCTCATGTAATATGGAAAGGTGTGAATGTACTTATTCTTTGCAAACAAAGTAAATGAGCAAAAACGAAAACAAAACACACACGCAAACAAAAAGCCCCCCTCCCAAAAAAAAGAGAAAAGCGAAAGTCAACGAAAGGAGACAAAGGAAACAAAACGAATGTGTAAGTACGCTGACAAATGTCGCCTCTTTCTGCTTCTGTAACTGGAGTAATTATAATCGTCAGATATAAAAGCGTTGCTCGGAATTTGGAAGGTACTTTTGCTCGTCCCTTTCTCCCCCACCTGATACTTTCCAGAATGGACAGCTCCGAATAACAGAATTATAGGTTCCCAAGTTGATCCGTTGATCAATCCCAGTTGCCACTGAAGTGGTACTTAGTTGATTTTTTGTTCGGGTGGAGGTACACAGAAAAAAAATCTATCAGAGTAAGAAAGTAAAATACCACGTGACGTACACTTACCCAATCAAGATACAATATCTTTGGCAGAGGTTTTTCAGTTATTGTTAAGAATCCATGCTTATTATGCGGGCCTGTCTGAGAAAAAAAATTGGTTGTTGCACTTTACAGGGTTGCTGCCGTGTCTACAGTTGGAGGAAAGTCTACCCGTGGTTAAAATACGCAATGAAGGTCTTCGTAGTCGCCATCCTTATGACCTGCATTGGCAAGTCTCCTTTGCAATTCCTTACTGGCTGGAGGGTAGGCTAAACTCATGGACGTTACGGGGGGGGGAATCCTGAAATAAAACCGGGGACAAAAAAGAAAGAAGAGAAGAAAATGAAACGGGAACAGGGGGAAGGAGGACGAAAAGCCAGTTTTTTTTTAACCAAAGCCAAGAAGAAGCAGTTCGCAAAGCAGGAAAATTATTGACAAATTTCGCGTGTGAGGTTTTTACTTTTCATTTTCAGCGTTGGTGGTTTGTTCATTTTTCCTTGACACTTTTTCTTGCAGGAGGCATCATGGGACTCCAGTGTTACACTTGTGCCTCGACAACGTCCGAGGCCTGCGCGGACCCCTTCAATGCTGAGGGCACCGGCGTCCTGACACTTAACTGCACCAGCGGGCAGGATGTCTGCCAGGTACATACGCGCTAATTCAGTGCATACGCGCAGCTATCAGGATTATCCACAAGGCTGTGACCACACAACGCCCGCCACCTGTTTCGCAACGTCCCAGTTGGGATGGAGCGTAACATTTATGTTATTCAAAAGAGAACAAAAACAAAAAGACAAGCAACCCACAAAACAAAGGAACAATGAAAACTATGGCAGCTGTACTTCTCAGCCAACGTTTGTCAAAATATCATTTGCCCACACTATCGGGCAATTTTTCAAATTGGCCAATTAATGAATTATCTTTTTGAGTTCCTCGGACTCTGAAGCCCCACAAATTTTGGCAAATATTTTCACTTCTCTTGTACTGAATCCGTTTACCTTTCTCCTCATTTTCCTTCCTCTTGTATCGGTTTTATGTTCCCCACAGAAATCCTCCAACATGGCCAGCGGGGTGGGTGTGGTCTCCAGGAGCTGTGCCTCGCAGTCTCTTTGCCAGGATGCCAGCGGGTGTCAAACCACCAGTGCTGGCGGCGCCTCCGTCACCAATTGCTGCTGCGGCGATAATCTCTGCAACGGAGCCGGGTCGCTGGCTGCCAGTGCCTTCGCTACCGTGGCCGTCATCGTCACGGCGGCGGTCTTTTCTCTGTAGCTCGCAAGAGACCGCATGAGACGTTCTGCACCGAGGTTGGCTCAGTGCAGCGTTAGCCTTGTATTTCTTGAAATATTCGAGACAAGTGCAAACCATGGCTTTCAATCGTGTCTTTCTGGCGTGTGAACGTGACATCTCGCGTGCTCGCTGGGGCGTTTTGTGTCTTGGTACATCAGAATGATGATATGATTAAGGTCCATGCACTCGATCAGAAATATCTGCTTTATTTTGGGGAAAAAAGTGGATCACAGAGCACTTAGTTTAATTAAATATGATCCAGTCGAGACTGAGTAAACACTATGAAGTCTTTAATGCATGTAAATAGCATATAAAAAGATCTGATATTTATGATGTCATAACTCCAATCAGAAAATGAGCTGGGGTTTAGATACCGTTGATAAGGCGATCTTGATTGGGAAATACAAACCAACGACAAGAAAGTTTCTTTGCCCTGACTAGTCCCCTTTCACCTTTCAAATTTTGAACGCAAACCAACTTCAGCCATTAGTGTCTGGTTTTTTAAGTTATGCACCGAATCGAGACTTCACGCAGCTTCCAGTTCACGAAATGAACACAGGTGCCTTGCGTATTCAGATGTGTTGATTGAGATACTTGCATCCACCTGAAGTATTAGACAAGGTTTAAATCATCCCCCTGATACGAGAATCATTGCCGTTTTTGTTTTTATATCAACGGAGGAGGTCATTGGGAAAACGAATAAAGATAATTATCAATGCATAGACGGCAGCCAGGTTGGTTGAGTTGTTGACACATGAATAAAATGATGATCGGGTACAATAAAGATGCATTTTCTGTAATCATGTAGTTGAGTCAAGTTCCTTATGCCAGCCCTCACCCACTTCTCGTCATACATGCATACCGACATATCCGGGAAGATCGGGTGACCGCAAACGTTAGATCCGGCTACCCCACAGCTCCTTTTGAAGAAGCCGGCCATCCACTGGGCTTCAGAAGCTCTGTGTCACATATCCTATTACAATTGTATTGCTCGAGAAATGAATCTGTGTCAAGTTGCCGATCGTCCGCGAAAAGTCCATTTCCAAAGCAAGGTTGGCAAACGTATCCTGCTGAATTTACGTGTCCTTGTGTGTGTGGCCGGGGGGTATCCTTTTTGTTTCTGGCGGTCTGTGTCTGCCCTAGCAGGACCAAGAGAGGGCGCAAGTTCACTGCACTTTGCTGATTTCACGACCGACTATGAAATGCACGCGTAGCAGTTGCGTCCTTGCTATCAACAAAATGAGCACTCCCAACCAACATGACTCTTTTCAACCGATGGGGGGGGGTCTCTTCTGCTCAAGATGAATACAATTAGAAATAATGGACCTCTTTTGCCGTCTTTTTAAAAGCTTTTTATAAAAACAATCTTCTCCCCAATGTCAACTTGGGTCTGGGGTGTCTCCCACAACTACCCAACTAACCTGCAGATTCATAAAAGGAAAAAAAAGACATTTGAACACTGAACAGTCGGCCCACTTCATAATCATGCTAAACTTGATTACATTCAAAATAATGAACGCTGTAGACATAGAATCAAGTCACCTTGGGACGCATTTATGTTCAACTATATAATTATTTAAAGAGCACCTCACTAACGAAAACATGTTTCCTCTGATTTCATCAATACGAATAAATGTGGAAATCGAACGCAGAGTCATTTGTCTTCAGAGCTCAACTAAAACAAGCTTAAAAGGGTTTGTTTCTCTTCATGCCAAGATGAGAATTCTGAATGTAGATTGCGTCATTCTGAGAAAACAGAAAAAACAAGGGGAATTACCCTCGCCCTGTGTTCATAGTGGATAAACCCTTGTGCATGTCAAACAGTATATTGTAAACAGTAAACTGTTTGGCATGCATAAAGGGTTTCCTTAGAGGTACTCTGTGATACAATATGCTGACCTGAACGAAATATTTTGCTCGTCCCACAAAGAACAAGGTCGCCGTCGTTTTATTATGTTTCTCAGGATAGTCCGGCAGCCAAGTGCACCTTTTTTTCCCTGAACTTTTTTTTCCTAAAAAGTGCAACTTTTTTTCCCTGAACTGTGGTTTGGAGGATATATAATTTCTTTTTGACAAATTTCTATTCTGAAGACAGTAGACAGCCAGAATCTGCATGATGACGTTTGATGACGTTTGGGCCTTTCGAGATATTAGTGAAAATTTCCTTCAACTTTTTTGATTATTAATCCAAGAGATGTGAAACTTTTGCCAACTATTGGTGGGGCTCTTTGAAACATTTGCAAAATTGAAACTTTCTCAAAGATTTTCATATAAATAAAAAAACTAATGAAAACGAAATGAAAAACTGTTTTATCGCGTAAAATCTCTTTTTTTGTTTAAAACTTTAAAGTTTACTTTACTTTAATCTTTAAAGTTTTAAAAGAGTGACCAAATTCATTGGTCTGTTGTTGTCTGGACAGTGTGTGTCAGCCAAAGTCAAGTGGGTCTGGGTACGCACACACGCAAACATACATTATTGTGAATGCAAAATATCTGATCAATGATCAATAATCGAACTACTCTGCCAGCTGTTGTCAGGGAAGGCTAACTGTTGAAAGACTTGCAAGCACGTAATGGCATGCACAGTTTTGGAGTCACACCAAGTCTTATAATGAACTGCTTCAGTTCTGGAAATTGGCTTGAATTGCAACAGCGAAGAAAATAAACCTTCACCTATAAACTTAATGGATGGGGGGGGGTATGTGGTGGCGTGGCACAGGTTGTTTCGACAACTTTGATGCCGACATATCATCTAAGATTGGATAACTCTTGTATCAGAAAACATGGCATGGCAAAACCAATTGAATACGGCATACTGGAACATGCAGAACATTACCAGGCATGCCAGGGGTTTAGAAATTCAGAACGTCGAAAGAGAAAAGCTCTGAAGTCTGTGTTGCCCTTAAAAATGGTCGCATATTAGAGTAATTGCAACCCATAAGGCGATGCAAAGGGGTTTGTCCTTTCAAAATGCACTCCCCTAAAGAAACTTCCCCAAATTTAATGGGTGTAATACCATGCTCAATTGAGAACAAAGTCAAACACACAAAGCAAAAGCTTCCTTTCGACCATCTCTGGACCGGACACAATACAGAGATGGCAGGTTTTGGTGAGTTAATGGTTGATAGGTCAATCTGCACGACAACCCACCACGTTCACATGTGATCAGATATCGTACAGAGCTTGTCCGGCGGAAGTCAATGTGACTCATATCCAGATGGGACCATTTGTCAGCTAAACTTAAATTTGCTTACTCTTTCGCTTTTGAAGGACTTTTCTGTGACACAGTAAACCTTTGTCCGAATGTATGTTGAAATAAAGTTTTGGATAGTGAAGCAACAAGACCAGTCATACTTACAAGAACAGTTTTCATTTCAAAGATCAGTCTGTTGCTGCACCAAAGAATTCTTCCTTCTTTTACTCAGAGATATAGTTCAATATAGCATTTTATTTTCAGTGAATACTCAATTTAGTTTAACGTTAGATAAAATAGTTGCCCTGCCCCCCTCAAGAAAAGCCCCTGTAACTCCATACGGTAAGTAACTATTCTTAGTCTTAAGATCTGTTGTGGTCTTTAGAGAGTTGAATATCAATAAGAGTATGGCACTCTTGGTACGGCACTCTTACGTTAAAATGTGTACAGTGAATGGCTTATGCCACCGATTATCTCCTTTTTTAAGCCATGCGCCTGATAATAGTTCCCATGTCTCTTCTGAGAAATTTTGGCTTATTGCCACTTGTTATTGAACTGGAATAGGACAGCATTAGGAAATCTCACTTCATTTTGTTAAAATTGATAGAACTTGTTGATCTACCAGCCACTCCCCAGGCACGCCCAAAGCCACACCCTCGTTGCATTTTACCTCAGTTTTCCATTTGAAGGCTTTTTAATCCTTATTCATTTTAACATGTAAATATGAGACATCGGTTTTAAATTTTGTTAGCTTGTGTTTGTTTTTAACTGTACAAACGTAGTATGTATTGATAAAATATCGATACAAACAGACATAATCGATAACTAAAATTGCTCCACCCTAACAAGGTGTCATCATTCAAATTCTTCAAACGTGTGACCTCCTTGTGCTCAGAGTATGCAAAGAAACATTATATATCCAGGGTTCACCCCACTGGCTGCCGGACTATATGCTCGCACATCTATGGCTCATTATCGTTGGGAGGAGAGAAGCTTTCATATTGCAGCACCCAAACTTTGAAACTCTTTACCGGAATCTGTGAGACTATCGGAATCACTTGACACATTCAAGGACAGATTAAAATCATCTTTGCATAGACAGGCATTTGGTTATAATTTCCTCAACTTATCATTATTGGATGTCTTTGCTTATTAGCGCCATGAGCGCCGTTCGCGGCGGATACTGGCGCTCTATAAATGTTCATTATTAGTATTATTAATATCTTATTTTTGGGGGGGGTCGGGGAAGCTGGAGAAACAACCTTCTTTTGACTGATCATCAATTCCAAACACATACGGTCCGAAGTCCAGTTGGGAATCCAACCTTGCCTGGACTCGTTTTTGAGAGGAAATCGAACACTCTCCGAGATGTTTGTGACCGCATCCATGACTTATCTCTGTACGAAATGCAGATCGAAACTTTCATTCTGAAATTTTAAGCAAACTGCGATTTTGCGAAACAAGACAAAAGCGAAAGTAATTCACTTCGCTTTATCCACTTTTCGGTCAGCCTTGCAACCCGGAAATAAACGCACAATTTCACAACAATCTGCCTTCAGCTGGAAGGCCAAGAGGGACGCGTGTAAATTTCGTGTACAAACCGTGAAGCGCTTGTGTACGCGATGGGTCCAACAAAACTTCCCGGAACTTCGGCGTTCAATCTGCCGGTGTGGGCATACACCTGCGAAACCCACTATCCAGAAGTTTCATTACAAGGTTACTTGGACGAGGAAGTGGAAATGGTGAGCCCTCATGGGTTCACGGCAAACAAAATTGGACACAAAATTGGACACAAAGGTCTCGCCCGTATCAGTTTTACCATTTGTAAGAAATAGTGATTCGGTTTTTCTTTCAGTGCACTTAGGCAAAAGGGTACCACTGGAAGTAAAGGGCAAGAAATGCCGGATATTTACAGTAAGTGGAAATGATTAGGAAGTGATACAGTTGAGAAAAGTTAAAACAATACCCTAAATTGAATTAATTAAAACAAAGAAAAAAAACCCAAGTTGACAGCAATTCAAGGTGGTCAATACATGTAACATACCAAAACTAAACGTCCCATTTTTTATAAATGAAGAGTTAGAAAGAAAGAAATAGAAAGAAAGAAAGAAAGAAAGGAAGAGAGTTTTCTCCTCTATCCTGTATCGTATTCATTATAATTTGATAGAAAGTTCGAGAACGATTCATGCCGATGAATGAAAGATCTTAGTTTTAAAAGTTACACCTATAGGCCTAAATGAAAAAATGAGAAATATATGGATCAGAAATTTGTCGTTAGAACATTAAAAAGAATTTTAGATTCATCGATGCGGAATATTCACTTTGAGTTTAGAATAAATAAAATAGCAGGGGTCTGACAGAAATGGAGCAATACCCTCACAAAGAAGACACGAACTTAGATTTCTAGGTACTTTCGATGAAGGAAAAGTGATTTAAGGGAGTCTTTTCCATCAATTTTTCAAAAGAACATTATTAAAGGCAGTAACCGCGTGAACATTGGACGGTTCTCCTCAGATTTCCTCAACTTCTTCTCCAGCTTTGACCCTCAGTGAGCGCTGCTTTCCGGTGGAACGGAAACAGCCAACAAAATGCACCTCTGTGATGAGGATGTGGTATTTCGGTCAAGAACCATCGAGGCAATTCAAAACTGTCCTGTTCTTTCTATCCGGGACACAGCATGTCCTCAAGTTTTTCTAAGCAACTGTAAAATAAAGCATGCACGCATGCGTCACATGTGACGTGCTCCGGCCTGTTGAGATAAGGAGACAAGTCCTCTGCAATAATTGTTGGTAAATATACAACAAGAGCCTGTCTTTAAAGATGCCTATTTTTCTCAATTCAGGGTTGCTGCTGTCCTTGGCTGTTCTCTCGATCTTCCAAGCTTGTGGAAGTCATCACCCTTCTAACCCTCATTGGTAAACGTCGTTTCAATCATGCACTATCTTTACTGAAAAAAGGCTGAGAGATAGGTCCCTTTGGAGGAAAATCTTGAAGGCATTTTCTGGCTAGCAATTTTTACAATCAGTTCAAATATCGCTTTATCTGTAGAAGTTTGCCTTGAAGTTCAAACTTTGTTAAAACGCAAAATAAAAACATCCTATTTTAGGACAACATAACTCCTACCATTTCTTTCACCGATTTGGTTCATAAATAGATGTGCTGATTTACAATATCTCGTGATCACAAGATACTGATCTGATCCCAATTCGACCTCTATATCAGCTAAAACTTACGAAGTGCAGAAACTATGCGTTTCAGTTGTGGATGTATCTTATGGATTTTATTTACACCGAGTCCAAGGACTTCGTTCGGACATGGTCCTCTCTGGAAATCATAAACAGGTCAGATTAGAGAAGTTGCGGAAGAGCGATGGTGTGAAATCTGATCTCATTTTTCCTCACTAACTTTCGGCCCGGTATGCGTCCGTCCTCTCATATTTCAACCTTTTGTTGCATTATGGGCAACTCCGTATCCAACATCCCCAAGACATGTTGCTATTTTTTTGGAAGCTGGAAGCCTAACCAAAAAGTACCGTCACTACCACCACTTTTCTTAGGGGGATTTCCTTGGCGGATGAAAAAGACACACACACAAAATCATATTTTTCCCTGTGGCCAAACCTGTACAGACCACTGGGGGACCACAGGGGAACAAATGCACAATTTGCTTGAAAAGACCTCTGAATCGACTCCTTCTGGCACTCTATTGTTAAGTATTTCAGCTTGCTGCCATCGGGTGCTTCATCCCGCCCTCTCCCATAACATCCTGCCTACGCCCATGCAGCAAGGTATCCACATATGCATTGGCTGTTCATCGCGCAGGCTCGTGCTGATTTGTCCTGCGCTCCATGTTGTGACATACAGAGATAATCGCTGCGCCAAATGAGTGCCATTTTTTATGGCAACATAATTGCAAACACACAAATGAATTATCCTGAAAGATCTGGAGAAAAATGTAGACACGGCTAAAAAAAGGCAGCTGTTTACTCTCATCAAAATATATCAACTTCTACCTCACCAGCCCAGGCAAAAAAATGTCAAGGGAGGTCACAGAATGAGTCAAGTTTGAGAGGTAATCATAAAGTTACTCGTTGCAGCATCTTCTCACTGAGTTCCTCAGAGTATTTGCTCAGGTGAATGGACGATATTGTTTGTGTAGGACCATCTAATTTTAAACCCACAGGATCGATGAAGCTACTTAGCTTAATGAAGAAGGCCCACGGAAGTGTATCGTTCGGGAGTATGCGATATCAATTCTTCGTGGGGTTAGAAGCTAAACGTTGGTGCTATCACACTGTGCAGTTAACCACTGAGTTACATTTTGGCTCTGGAAGTGGCGGGCGAGCGACAGCGCCCTCGTCTGAATGTTCGATACCCATCCGGCAAACAACGCCACCTCTCCCTCCCCCCTCCTGCCAACGAAATCCAAAACAAAAGTAAACCCAACAAACTTCAAAATACGAAATATTACTTCTTAGGCACCATATAACCAGACATTATACAGGGGTGACGCAGTTGCTTCGTTCCTATATAGGGAACGAAATTCATTGTGTTTTATGAAGGATGGAGGCACCTGATTGTGACGAACAGCACGTCACGACATGTAACTAGACTGAAGAGGACTTAAGTTACCAATAATACACTGCCGAGAGGGGGGAGCTTTTTAACTCTAAGGTGAAGCCGAAATATCACATTACGTGGAAGTATTGTTAATTTCATTAAAATTAGTACGGCACTAGAAAAAATTATGTGAATTCGAGCTAAAAAGTACAACAATATCTGATTCCGGCTCGAGATCTTTTCAGGAGTTCAGTTGTCATATTCACGCTTATTACACAGTGGCGTTTGTTTCAGCTATTGACCATTTACACAGTTCCGCAATTTTTCCGAGTCTGGACCACTGATATCCCCCGGTTTTCTGCGCTTTGACGTTGGTGGCGCGAAAGATAGCAGACAGAGTAATGACAGCAGCAGCAGGGCGATCACTTTGTTTGGAGTAATGAACTAACTCCGCGCAGGTGGGCGTGTACGTTTAATACCTGCCTCTTTGATTGACAGATGTAACCTAATACTCAACCGCCTTCCGGCCAGGAAGGCACTTCGATGACCCACATTGGAAAGCCACGATTAAGTCACGTCAGCCCGACAGTCAAATATGTGTGGAAATGCATAAAAGTTGTACTTTTAACTCTCCAAAAACAGCATAAATTAAAAAAAACTGAATGACCTTAGAGAGAAACGTGTAAAGTCGTTGCGATGCCTCACATGACACATGGGATCCATCGAGCAAGCCAAACTTACAACGTGGTACGGTCGTAAACAGATTGCCCTCCCCCAATAAGTGACAAGGTAGGTTTAGCATTTCCATCCTCATATTTACACCTGAATTATAACCATATACCTTGCAGAGACACGACAGAATTGGTGCAGTGTTTGGTAATTTTTGTGGATTTGTTAACTCAAGGGCGTAAATCCACTGGGATAGGGTACATATCCCACTACATTTGGGGGAGGGGGGCTATTGAATTCCTCCACACACCCCCACTTTTTGTGGTCAGCAAAAATTAAGGTGGATTGTGAAGAACTTTTCAGACTTCCAAAGACTAAAATGCATTCAATCTCACTCCAAAAAGGGAACACAATTTTAGAAAGACATAAATACGTCAGCCAGAATACATAATACAGATATACGTTTTATCATGGGAGATTAACCTCATCATAGAGTCATATCGTGTCAACCCCCAGTTTTTAAATTTTCAAACCATCCCCACCTTTCCCCATTCCTATGTCCCCACTATCCAGCACAAATTCACGCCACTGGTCTACCTTAATATCGCTAGTTTTCTAGTCGTTTGGGTTCCCTCAGGGAGTGAGGCAATCTGCACTCTCCACCGGACATCGGCTTGCCAATTTGTTCAGGGACTGAAATGGCCTCTGCTTAATAGAGACAGGACTGCCCCCTTTCTCTGAAGGGGTGGAAATTTTTTCAGGGATAATGACAAAAAAAGGACAATCTTTTTGGACAAAATTCTGTTTTTACTCCCCGGGATCCAAGGTCATGTCATGTGCTGAATGTGTACACGCTTGTGCGTGGTAAAAAAATCCGATGAGGTCTACTTTTGGTGCACGAATAACGAAAGACAAAAACAGAACGACAAAAGTGGAACGGAGACAAAACAGTTCTGCAAAGTGAGAGGTTTTGACGATGACTCATTCTGTTATTTGTTGACGTAGTACAAATAGTACCGTGGGCAGCGGCGTATCTGGCTTTTGATGTCAAGGGGGAAAATTCAAACGCGAATACGGCTTTGGGCTCATTCAGCATGATGTTGAGGGAGAGAAAATATCCAAACCTTTATTTGGTGCTTATATTTGTTCAATAAATATACAGATTGTGCTACAAAAATCCGTCTAGAGGACAAGTTCCCCCCCCCGGCTGGATACGCCACTGACTGTAGATTCTACTGCAGAAGGTTGTGTGTGTATTTGCTACCTATTGCATTTTGCTGTTCCATTTACAGGATTTGTTCCAACGACATACCAGCAGCTCTCATCACCATGAAAATGCACCTGATCAACCTCATTTTTAGCCTTGTCGGTAAATATAAACATTAGTAGGTAAATTTTCAAGGTTGGGTTATCCAACAAGCACAATAGGAACTGTCCTGACGGCCTGCGAAATTTCTTTGCCAACAAGAAAAGAAAAACTCCAAACAAAACAAAATCCCAGAACCCCAAAACAGGAATAACGACACACACATTAACAGACTGAGTATCCTTTCTACAACAAAATTCAGGCTGTGTTATCCTCTGTTTAGATAGGGTTGAATCTGTTCACATTTCTATTTCTGTAATTTTCTATCTGCATGTAAGGGAATGTCGTGGGGCTAGAATGCTTCGATTGTGTCGACGGGGTATCGCCGGCTCTTGACACCGTAGCTTGCGCCGACCTGTTCAATCGAACCACCACCGACTCCAGGGTCAACAGGCGTCCCTGCCCGGCAGGATTTGATGCCTGCGCGGTTAGTTGCTCTCCACTGTGCGCTCTATTCGCGCACGGCCATTTTGAATCACGCTCCCCGAATCCAATTTCAGGGAAGGAACTTGACTATATTGTATTACTTACGTATGAGAAAAATCATTTGGATAATAAAGGTGACTTGACTTCTATCCATCATTCGAAACTCCACATCGGGGAAAAGGATGGTGAGCTATTGACATAGTTGTTAGGTTTTCAGAAAATACTCACAGGGATCGCCTTGCTTCCAAATCAAGATGGCCGCCTTTTACTAAGGCCAATTCTAGAATTGATGTACTGGTTGAATACACCCTGATCTATTTAGAGGCAATTCTACATAATTACACACTGATTTAAACCTATAATAAACAACACATCGGCTTGAATAATCCCTTTAATTAATAGATTTTAAAGAAATGAAGTAATCGATGCATTGCACCGTCCAAAGAAACTTAACTGGCCACAGGTACACAAGCCACAGGTATGCGATTAGTTGCTTGGAAGCAGTCCACGTTGAACGGAATACGGTTCTGTTTTACATTGTGTAATTCTCTTGCATTCGGTATGGATGAAACAATTTTTTGTCAGTTTCGGCTCCAAAAGGGGAAGGCTGTCGTCATATTCTAAATTGTTGCTACCCTGGTCAAGTTTCCCACTGAGTCAAAGGTGATATTAAAGGTCGGGATAGGAATGATAAAGTTTAATGACGATTTTGCATAATCATACTTGCTGTGGTTAGTTCTTCAAACAGTTTAATACTGGCGATTCACAATAGTGCGCCTCCAAGAATTTGCAACGAGTTGGCTAATCACAAATCTGTCGACCCAATGCGCATTTAAAAAGGGTCTACAGATTTCGCGCGATGTTATTGGCCAACGCGTTGCAAACTCTTGGAGGCGCACTATTGTGAATCGCCTGTATTCAACAATGAGCTCTGGCATTGCTGTAGTTTTGCAATAACAAAGACTTGAGGTAGTACTTATACTGATTAGAGATAAAATGATTATTGATTGCAAGATGAACACACAACTGATCAAACAACATGTTGAGATATTTGTATATCCATCGGTTAGATCTTTGGGTAACTGATAAAATAAATATCTATTTTGTGCCCCCAAACAGAAAGCGAAAGCCAGCGAGGGTAGTCTCACTGTGACAGCGAGAAAGTGTTACATGCGTTCCCACTGTCCGGTGAACGAGGAGTGCGCCTCCGCCGATTTTCAAGGTACGCGGGCGACGATCTGCTGCTGCCGCGAGAATCTGTGCAACGAAGCCGGGTTCCCAGCTGCGGACGTCATCATGTCTGTCACGGTCTTCATGGCAGTGGCCTTCACCCTGTAGAATGAGATGAGAAGCTGATCCAACAATCCAGCTCGATTTGTACTCCTTCAGTTTCAACTGTCGCTTCAGTTGATGTCATTCCACTGGGGCGGTGGGCTTGCGAAGCCACGTCTCCGGCCAGGGCTGATCTGCTGAGATCTCAGCCGATGAAAGGGGGCGCTCCTTCGGGACATGTTCCATTCACAGACATAAATAACCTTATTGCTGGGGAAATTGCTTTTGGTCCGGCTTGGGGCTCATAATTCAGCTGGATATATTTGCTACAAGCGGAACGAATCGGCTGTGCGCTCAATGCTGCCTTACAGAGAATGTTGCTGTTGAAAACTGTCGAGTGAAACATATCGACCGACTCTTTTACGATTTCCATCCCGACTAACAGTGTGCTATATATTTAAAATATATCTCCAGAGGCTGTGAAAACTGACAACTTGTGCTGTGGGCGCAAAATTGATCGGCAAAGCAAAAGCAAACTGTAAAAATGTGCAGTTCTTGCCTCATCAGGGAGTTCGCTCATTATTTTTTTAAGTAAAGGGGGGGGGGGCGGTGTCTTCACAGTGACCGAAATAATACAGCCTGACATAAGAAGGGTGACAGAAAATTAAAGGGACACGAATAAATCAAACGAGCTCTACTTTCTCTTTGTATGTTATTTTTTCCCAGCTAGTTGCGTTATAAATTTTAATTTCGTTACATGTATGTTTTCCATAGTCATCGCAATCTTTACACGAGGAATGATGAAATGTACAGTGAACAAAGGTACCCTCATCGGTTGGTGGCAGCAGACTTATCGAGCGCCCTCTACAAGCTAGGCGCCGACTAACAGTAAGAGGCGAGTCGTGAATATGCTTGTGTAGACGTCAACAGCGATCCTTATGTTGATTAATTCTAGGCAGCGCTGTGTGGCGCCGCATTAGTTCGGTGCACAAAGTGAAAGGACTAGACCCAGACCACACTTTGTCGAGAGAAAAAAAGAGAGTAAATTCAGCGGACTATTTTAGTCCCTTTTTTTAGTCCCGCAAATGGCTGGCGGACATGATATATCGTGCTGTGCCGTGGCCTCAACAAGCAAGAAATCTAGTTCGGTTGAATGCTGATGATTTGATGATTTTGCACATGTTTGGGCTTCAAGAACAGGTTGAAGAAACTCCAGTATTTCGAATAAAAGATACCGACAGCTGTTTATTAAAAAAAACGTCCGCCCTTCTGGTTTTCTTTGGGGGCATAGTTAGCTAAAGGAAATGATAACTTGCCATACCCTAGCTCCACCACACCCCATTCTCCTATTCTTTGCCTCCGAAGCTCCGAAGTTACAAAGTTACGGAGTCGGATTTGTTTTCCTTTTACCTTTTTTTTAGATGGGGGGGAGTTCATTCGAGCCCACAATTATAAACCCAGAAAATTTGAGAAATCTTGGCCAAGAACTGTCAGATCATGCGCTGGAATTAACTAATGCGTCCCATGAAAAAAAGACCAGTTCATTCCCACAGGTCTGTTCATTGTGCAAAGTTCATGACTGTTGATTCAAAAGTAAAGAGATAGAGCCCATGACCTCGTCAGCACCACAATAAAAATAGTAACTGTTACGAGATAAAAACTCAGTGTTCCAATCTCCTCTGTTTGTAATGTTGTAATATCGGGCCCAAGTTTTGAAATTTACGAACGCGTCATCTCATAATTCCAAAGACAAGTGCCTCTTAAAATGATCGGTGCTTCGCCGCTGCCTTTTAAGGTAAGAATCCGAGGGAGGCCCCTCCCATTTCGTTTCAAAAGTTGTACTTGAGTTGATTTCAAGTTGATTACACCGTCATTTGTTATCAGGTATATAGATGTGGGTGCATGGGTCAACACATCCCAGAAGCAACTTTGCACTGTTTCCTAAAATTTACGACATCATAAAGTGGAGGAAACTATTGCAGGCCTATCAATAGGACAGGTGTCGTTGCGAAAGCTCACTGCTATCTAGTATTGCTGTAATATCGCTTTCTTGCGGGCGCAAGGTAGGCCGACAGTTTCTACATTGTAGGCCTAAGCTTGAATTCTAACCATATCTTTATAATAGGACGTTTATTGTTCAATTAGTTTTGGGGTTTTGTGCTGTTTGGCCAGCTTCTGTCCCTTGATACGAACCAGTTTTTTGCGCCCTTAACACGATAGAACTCTGTTTGCTTGGAGGTTGCTTCACAGGCATCAAACAAAAAGAAAAGTCAATTTGAAAGTTTCTACGAAGACTACTGAAGGTATTGCCTTTTTAGCAGCCAATGCAGATTTAAGCTCTTTGAATTTTATGCAGTATATTTGGCGAAAAAAAACACGTTTTCTCTCTCGTATTAAAAAGATTGGCATTCAAAAACGTTTCACTACATACCTATGAGGTGATTTTGTTCACATATGCTACTTTCCTTGTTCTTGGTTGTTTTAATTGCGTTCTAAAATTGCCCAGACGTCACTCAACTAACCGCACCTTAATGTCACAAAATTCAAGACAGAAACATAAACAGTTCCGTTACGGGTGAAGGCAGGACCGGTATGTCTCGGATGGCAAATGATTCGTAGTCATGAATAAATGACGACCAGTAAAAGATAAATGTAGCCGCTTGACGTAATTGGCAATTCGGGGCTTATAGCACTGACTGCCCAATTGTTTAAGGGAGCGGGAATAATTCTGTAGTTTGAATGCGCATACGCAAACCGAATCGTCGAAAAAGATTCGGAACTTCGGGTACCATCCTGCCGAACACCGTTAAAAAGATCGGGTGCTGTCTCAATTCGGACGCTTTCTCAATTTGGATGCTTTTTCAACATCCGGATGCTTTTTAAAGTTGGATACTTTCCAAATTCGGATGCTTTCTGAATTCGGATGAAATGCGGGTGCGGAACACGAAACCTTTTGTCGGGGAAAGTGCATTCGAATCTGGAAAACGTTAGGTCTGTCAAATTTCATTCGGATTTTGAAAACATGTTAGGTCTGAAAAAATTCACTCGAATCTTTAAAACATATTAGGTCCAAAAACTTTATTTATATCTTAAAAACATGTCAGGTCTACAAAATTTCATTCGAATCTTAAAAACATGTCAGGTCTTGTTAAATTTCATCCAAAAAATATAATATTACGTACGAAAGATTTCATTCGGTTTTGGAAAATGAATTCAAAAATTCAAAGTACAGTCTGTTTTAAAAAACGTTACATTACAAAAATTAAAAAAAAAATCATTACATTTCTCGGAAAACATGTTCTGATCTGTTTGACTCTAATTCTGCTTCGTATTACGGCAAGCCTATGTGGCGAGTACCAAAAAACACGCCCCTTTTGTTCCACTCAGAGCGGATAGTGTTTGACGTAATATCAGGATGAGCATTTTCCACTCCCCCTCCGAAATATATGCCAATATCGTCAAAATTACCCACAATGCATCAAAATGGGCTCGAAAAATTCAGCTAATTTCAGACGATTTCGAAACCTTGATGACATTCTGTGATTTGTGATCGCCCAAATAAAGCATTACTATTGTGGAGGTCAAATACCATCTCTTGCTCCGATATTTACTGGTGTCAAATTAATAACAGCTCATGAACTTTGGAAGTCGTAGTGATAATGGTGCGTGAAGGAAAGCAAATAAAGAAATAATGCATTTCAGATTTCCAGATGAGGCGAAGCAAAGCAGAAGCCAAAAAGGTTTATCGTTCAGTATTAAAGCAAGGCGTACCCGCCAAAGGGATCATGCACTGCCCAACCTCGACTCCACGGGCTACGTGCGCGTTCCTTCACGAGCTAGATCGCCCAAGGCATGGTGGGAACCAGCATGGCGCGGCAAGATCGTGGTACCCATGGGAACGAGATTGTGCACAGCCACTTGAAACCGGCAGTGACGTCAAAAATGAAACACTGAGGCATACTTACAATGAAGCGCAGTCAACGCCCCGGAATTAGCAGACTGATTGGCTTTTTTTAATTGTTCGATTACACTCTGGTCACACAGAATCAACATCATGTGCTCCTTTACCCGATAAGCGGCGGACTGATTCCTCATTAAGGAAACAAACCTGACGTAGGTATGATTTGACAAAATAGTCCCGTTATAAAGCCACAAGCAAAACGAACAAATTGAAAGCAGACATTTTGCGACACTAACCGGAGCAGTCAAACCAAGCGGCTCTCCGCCGACCGATTTTTATTGACGGGTAAGTTTATTATTTACACCTTTAACTCTGGAATGATAGCAAGATTTTTGCTAAATGTGGAAAATAATCGCAGCAATTTTTGGTTGGTAATCTGATTTTCGTTAAGATGTTCGATCGGGCATGATTCTTGGATTTTCCAGGCCTTCTAGTAAACGCATATACCAAACACAACAATTACACCGACAACAGTAACATATAGAAACTGGAAACAAATTTTCCCAAGAGGGCCGATAATTACGCCAAATTATGCCACAGCAAAAAAGACCTGTTTCTTTCCGAGTAAGATTTGAAACAAGAGCATTTACATGCCTCTACTAAAGGGACAAAGGGTGACCTGGGCGGCTGGCATACCCAGGGTCAAGTCCTACATGCATTCCCAGGGTGCACGCGACGGTCGCGCAAAATGTTTTATGAGCGTTGTGAAGGTGTAGTCCCTAAGTCATGCATGTCACGACACAAGATCTGGTGTCCATTTTTTTTCCTGGTGGGGAATAGATACTTATTAGACGGTACATGTTTGATAGACGGGTGCTCTGCTTTTCCACTTCTTTTCGTTTACTGTGTAATGTAAAATGAGACAATTTCGCTTCTTTCTTGGCGGTCATTTTGTCACATGTAAAACGCCTTCATGGGTACGTACTATTGCATACTTAAATAAAATACTTAATTGTCTTTTGACATTTGTCAAGGTTGTATCAACTACATTAGATTTCATTAATTAATTAATGTGATTTCAAGAAAAATTGTTAGTTACTGTCAGACAAGAGTAACACATAAACGTTATGCTCTCAGATGCTGTACAGCCTGGTCGTCGGTTGAGGGGTGAATATAACAGCACTGTTCCACGTTCACATTTGATTTTCGTCTTTTTCACGAATGAAGAGGATACTTAATTAATTCTTTGCCAGAAATCGAAACATTGTTTTTTACGTTAACTTTTTCCCTGAGGATTTGCACGTGTGCTCTGAAATGAAGTTAATGAAGGAAGAAATGATGTTTAAATTGCCACATGTTTCACAAGATGAAAGGAAAGAAATCATTTCAAGAAACTACAAGCCACGTGTAGTGGAAAGCCGTTGTGAGTAATCATTACCCCACAATTTGAGTCAAAAAGAGAACCCTCGAGGGTTGAAGACAAAAACCAAAGCTGCTTCAGCTGTGTAGCCGAAGCACAACCTGGAAATATATTTGGCTGATTTCTTGCTACAGCCTCTGGGACTGCCACCGAACAGACTTGAGTACAGTTCTTTCTAAATCATTGTTTCATCAGATAGCAGTGAAATTGGAAGTTCTCTTGACGGGTTGACATAAACGAAATAGCCATCATTGTGAAAGGCACACAGGAATGTAGCTAGCTCCAGACAGGGACAAGAGAGATTTGGCAATAACAATTTAAACTGTTTATCACATTTGTGGTGGTACATGTTCGGGCGGTCTCAGGAAAAACTATATAAGAATTCATCACACGTGCAGGATTCAAATGCCCCCTGCGCAAGAATGGTATATCCGATTGTCACAAAGTTTGTGCCTAAAATGACCGCAAAAAATAACTCTGAAAAAGAGTGATTTGGGGATAACAATTTAAACCGTTATTAAACAACATTTGTGGTAGTACTCGTTCTGGCGGTTTTTAATGAGAACACAATTTTCGAAAAGGGAAATTTTCTCGACATGTTGAAATGATTCTTTTTTAAAAAGAATTCGTTTAGACGTAAAACAAAGAGTCCTTTGTTCTACTTTGTCCGTCTCATTGTTCAGTGTGTTTTAGCTGGCGCTGGGGAGCCGAATTATTTAGTACGACGCTTTCAAAAAATACTCATTGCCAAACAATATACTTGTAGGTCTGGCAAAATATTTAGTAATATTGTCACGGTGAATGACAACCTCAAATTTTTCTATTTAGAAAATTCAAGAAGAAAGAGAACGAATATACCTGGGTTGAATTATCCATAGCCACTGTCTACAAGAATGCCACAGTTTAGTATAAACTTTCCACGCCAACAGTTATAACAGCCAGGGTTTTACGTAGGCCTTTCTGTTCGAAATTCTCAAGTTGGGAAAAGCTCTAAACCAGTAAGTGCGCGAGACAAATATTGAACTCGGTTTGTGTGTATTATACACGCACGACACGACGTACAACGGGACTCGCAAAATTCAGATAATGTTGTTATTTCGAAATAATGAGAAATGCAATTTCATCATATCCCACCACTGTGTGATTTCAATCTATCTAAAAATAAGGCCACGTGATTATTGTTAATCACTCTGACGCATCTACACTCTAAAAAGTTTCGAATTTAAACACAATTTCTAAACCTCTTTTGTACCCAGTTTGTTAACATGTTTATTTGTTATAAATGCGTCTAAGAGTGCGTTTAAATGCGACGCGGATTTCAAAAAGCTGAATATGAACTACGGAAAAGCGTTAGCATTTAAACACGTTCCTAAAAATATTTCAGTGAACATATCATGGGTTAAAGGTAGATAAGTCTTGAAGGTTTGCATGGTGAATAGGTACAATAGAAAGTAGGTTTGCGGTAGCACCATGGACGTATCTCTTTTGTGAGTATTTGCGGTTCTGAAAAGAACCAGTGGTACTCGACGTTTCGAGCAGTATGCTCTGCTCGTCATCAGGAGAATGCCGGATACTGACTGGGAGTGGAGCTTAAGTAGTCTGGTGGAGGATTCTAGAGACAGGGGATTAGTCCGATGATGCGTGAAGGCGGGAACTCTGGAGAAGGGATTAGGCTGGCTCGGTGATGCGTGGCGGTAAACTTACTCAGGTGTGGCAGTACTGTTGGGGGTGTGGATTGGTAAACATGGGTGCTAAGGGTATAGAGGACCCATAGGCAGACTAAAGGAAGAACTGGGGCAGGGTGCCAAGGGGTATAGATGACCCATAAGGCGAGCTAAGAAGGGTTGAGGATGGGGCGCCAGATGTCACTGAAGATGAAGCCTGTGTCTTGCGGAACTGTTCTGTTCTTGTAAATCTCAATTGCCACCATAATAAGAAACCGGATCCAGATTACTACTTTGTGTACGGTAACGTTGAAGAGACGCAAGGTGACTCCAGTGTCGTAACGAGTTATCGCGAGGACGCCCTCAGTGGTGATTAGACCAGTTCCCTGCTGAATCAATCAAAACGACAGCTGGTGTCGTTGACGGCAGAAAAAGTGTATGACGTAATGTCTAGGATGGGCAGTTTATATCCCTCTCCCCTAGTATCGTCGAAATTACCCACAATTCAACAAAATGGACTCGAAATTTTCAGCCAATTTAAGACGATTTGGGAACCTTGGTGTGTGCTTTAGTGATCGCTCAAATAATGAATAACTGTTATGGAGGGCGAATTTTGTATTTGGCTTCAATGCTTACTGATGTCACATAAATAACAACTCGATGGACTTTGGAAGTCGAAGTGATATTGGTGCATAGGAAAGACCAAATAAATAACGGCATTTATGATCTCCAGATAAGGCGAAGCAAAACAGAAGCCCCAAAAGTTCATCGTCCCCGCCAAACGTTGATTTGCGCTAAGTACACGTTCTTTATTTTTCGTTTGGTTCAAATATTGACTTTGAAAACGTGCCGTGCGATGGCCCAATACATGTACTTTCGAAATCGAAGTCTCCCACCAGGTTTCACAAATTTTATAGACCAACGGTGAGAAGAGATCGGAAATTCTTTTACTTTGCCTCGACAATCAGTTGATAACACAAGGTCATCAGTGACGCCATGACCTTGGGGTAAGTGGGCCTATTGTGATTCACAGGATATTTATCGCCAGGGCCAATCAGTAAGCCAGGCGTGTCCGCCAAAGGTATCACGCACTGCCCAACCTCGACTCCACGAGCTGCGTGCGTGTTCCTTCAATAGCTAGATCGCGCAAGGCATGGGGCGACCAATGTGGCGTGGCTAGATCGTACCCACCGGAACGAGGTTGTACACTGCCACTTGCAACCGGCAGTGACGTCACAAAGGGCACATTGAGGCTAATACTACAATGGAGTGCAGTCACCGTCCCGGAACTGGCAACTCAGCTTTTTCACAAGTTCGATTACATTCTGGTTATACAGAATTAACATCATGTAATCCTTAAAAATGGCGGATTGATTCCTCATCAAGGAAGCAAACCCGACGCAGGTATCTTTCCGCAAAATAGTCCCGTCCCTCATATAAATCCACAGGCAAAACGAGCAAATTGAAAGCAGACATTGTTTTGCGACACTAACCGGAGCAGTCAAACCAAGCGGCTCTCCGCCGACCGATTTTTATTGACGGGTAAGTTTATGATTTACACCTTTAACACTGGAATAATAGCAAGGTTTTTTGCTAAATGTGGAAAATAATCACAGCAATTTTTAGTTGGTAATCTGATTTTCGTTAAGATGTTTGATCGGGCATGGTTCTTGGATTTTCCAGGCCTTCTAGTAAACGCATATAACAAACACAACAATTACACCGACAACGGTAACATATAGAAGCTGAAAATAGATTTTCCCAAGAGGGCCGATAATTATGCCAAATTAGGCCACAGCAACAAAGACCCGCTTCTTTCCAAAGTAAGATTTAAAAAAATTTATATGCCTCTACTGAACGGATAAAGGCTGAACTTGGCGGCTGGCACGCCCAGGGTCTAGTCCTTCACGTAGGCCCACGGCGCACGGTAGCGCGGAAGGTTACAACGAGCGTGGTGAGAAGGAACCCGTACGTCATGCCACGGCTTAAGAACTGGTGTCCATTTTTTTCCTGGTCGGTTTTGATACTCACAGGGTACAATTTAGTTTCATCAAATTTGTATCAATACCAGATTCCAGTACCTTTTGTTTGCTGCGTAATGGACAAGTAGACAATCTGGCTTCATTCTTGGCGGTCATTTCGTGACATGCCACTTCCCGAGTACTATGGCATAAGGAAAATCGTCTTTCGTCATTATTCTAAGTTTGTGTTATCTACACTAAATGCATTAAATGCAAGGAAAATGATGTAATTTCAAGAAAAGTTTTTCTTTTGCTGTCGGATCAGAGTGAAACATATAAGTTATGCTCTCAGATGCTGTACAGCCAGGTCGTTGGTTGAGGAGTGAATAGTACAGCATGCTCCACGTTCATATCTGATTGAATTCCTGAGTTCCTGAATTCTTTGCAAGAAAATCAAACCATTTTTTCATGTTAAACTTTCCCTGAGGATTTATGCGTTGACTCTGAAATAAAGTTAACAAACGGAACAAAATGATGTTTAACTTGCCTCATGTTACGCTGGATAAAAGGTGAAAAAAAATCATCTTTGGAAGCAAGAAGCTCCTGATCATTGAGTGGCCGTTACTCATAATCGGAAAGGTGTTACCCGCGCAGAAAAGATATTAGAGACAACAAAGCCTCTTCGGCAGTGTAGCCGAAGCAGCTGAAAAAAATCCGGAAAATGTTTGCTAATTTCTCGCTTTAATCTCTCGGAAGTGCCACCGAACGGATTTGTGTACAGTTTTATTCGGAATCATTCTTTTATCAGACAGTAGAGGGGGTAAATCTCCTGTTGAAGGTTCCATTATAAACGATTGGAAGTAAGAAACAACCACTATTGTGAAAGACACGTGTCCTTATTTTGATTTTCCGATTTTGAAAATTTAAAGTGACGAAGCAATTAGCGAATAGCTTTAAAGATGTTTATTGGACAGTCTGGCATGGAAAAAAAATGTGAAAAACCAAAGAGCAAAAGAATGCAAAGTTTCAGTGCCTACCAGAGCTATGAAATTGGTGCTAGTGCCTTGTGCGACGTAGATCTGACGGAACAATAATTATGTAGAGTGGAAGCAAATATGGTTAAAAATCGCCTGCACGAGCATTTATGGGCAAGCTCGATTGGTGACAATTTGTTAACCACTGGTGTTTATTTCATGCGCAGGTTACCAATCAAAATCGACCGTCGGTCGACAACTTGTCACCGACCACTTCCCCTTTTATACAAATCGGTATCCACAATGGCAGACCCGGGACCAATATTTTGGGAAGGGGGCAAACTTTTTTTTTGGACTGGGAGAAGTAGGATTTTCTTCATGTAACCTTTGACGGCCTCTCTCTGGGGAAAGGCTACATTTTGGCACTTTTGACAAGCTTTCTACAGAAGGGAATTGAAACACACCACGGAGATTCGACTTGGAAATTTGTTATTTAACAACCAGGAAGTAAAACCTTGAAGCTCCTTTTTTGTTGGAAACAATCCCCCGTTGCAGCCCTGCTTCGTATACCCAGCACAATATGTGGCAAAAGGGACCCCCCCATGTGAAGCACAAGCTATATACCCTAAAGCTATTGTGCCTACCCCCCCAAAAAAACTCTGGAAACAAATTCTAAAGCATCCTGTCAACGCAAAAGAAGACACAATAGAGGGGGCCCCTGGTTGCAATTTATGGCGCATGAAATGCCGCTTCCGATCCACCCGTGGATACCAATTGTGCGGACCTGTCCCGCATATATAGCTCTCGTAAGGCCAACTCCACTATTGACAGTAAGCAATCGTGGCTGATTACAGGGAAGATAACAATTACAGACCGTGGACTTGACCAGAATCATCGCTTGATTGCTGGATTAAAGTCCAAGCAGTTTGAAGCAGCAGCAGGGCATAGGGCGCGTGGTCGACAAAGCGATGGCTGTTTAGCAGTGACATGCCGCAACCAAAGTTCGATTCACAGTGCTGCTTGAGGACAAAAGTTTGATTACCCCCCCCCCCAATAAAAAAGGAACAAGGAAGAGGAAAACATACGTACACAACACAAAAATCCCTGTCAGGATTACCAACCAAATAAAACCTCCTAACTGTTATACTAATTAAAGCAGTAGTATAAATTAGTCAGTTAGAAATGTAGTTATTCAGTTATTTTAAATTTAGTCATTTTGTAAGTAATTATTAAATGAGTTCCGTTATACGTATGGAGTAATAAATATCTTATCTCCGACATGACTTGAGTTTTTCCTTCCTATATTTTTGAATAATGCCTTGCTAAATGGTTCGAGTTTTATATTGATTTCATTATTTATTTCGTCTGATATAACTGAGTTTCCAAATTGCAAATTGATTCAGTCGATAAAAAAACAAAATTTCTGAATACCTGAAATCCTGAATATCTCAAATTCCAAATAAATTCCTTACTCAGGAATTTAGTTATTTAAGTATTTAGTTACTTGGTTTGCTTTATAACCAAGGTCCAAAATACGGAAGTCTTTCTGAAGATCTGAAGTAATGAATACCTATATTGCTAAATTTCAAGACCCCTAAATGATTCAAACTCCAGTATAGAACAAGAATCAAGAACTAGGATTATCCAAGTGACTACTAGCTTTGATATTAACTCTTATTGATAAGTGTATGAATAATTCTGAGCATGTCAGAGTTTAAACAGCGTAGCATTCTCTTTGTTATGCAAATAAGATCAAACCAAAGTTATTAGTCATTACTACCTGACAGCTAAACAGCCCAAATGTTATGTGCCCGCCTTTCATTCTTTCCAAACAGAAACCTGAACTTTATGACAGGTGTGAATATTTTGTTAACTGTAAACTTGCACTACAGGGCTTTTGAAGTATCAAATAAAAGAACTAAATTGAGAAATACCAAGCCACTACTTGAAAATACCACTTTACCTGGTGAAGCAGCAAACCTGAGTGTTTAGGATAGGCCACACCACAAATGTCACCTATATCTTCGGGAAAAAACCCTGCCTTCAATTTTGCAATGCGGTACCGGGCATCGTAAACTAAACCGCACAATTATAGGCTTGGCCCCCCCCAAAAAAATTCATCTGTCTCCCTAACGATTTCACTTTATGCAGATCTCATACTTTGTTTGACCGAGTCGCAAAATCTGCAGAAAGAACACCATGAAACTCCTCGCAGTCGTCATCTGTCTAAGTTGGATCGGTAAGTTCCCCCTAAATTAATCGTCTAACATACACTTGTCTGGAGCCGTGAGTAGTCATGTATAAGGAGACGAATCCCCAACATCCATTCCATAAAAGGAAAAGCCTTCAGACCAAACAACCTCACTATATATTCCATCATATGCTGCCTGAGTAATTTCAAAATCGTTGGCGGATCCACGGGCCAATGGGGCCTGCGTCTCCTACACACCAAAGGGATTACGAGTGAAATGCAAGGGGGGGCTATAATTTCATTTGCCTTTCTTCCCAAAGCGCACAAAGAGCCCCAAAATTTACGTCTCAGAAAGGCCATGGAAGATTACAGAAAAAAACGCAAATCTTTGACTCATTCCAAGAAGAACATCGACCTCGATCCTCAAAATTTGGTCGAATGAGCAAAATCATAAATACCTACTTCTTCTTTCCAACTTACTACAACCCCCCCCGCTCCACAAAAAGAAGATAAACGTGTCACAAATCAAATTCATGAACGAAATTAAAAACCCACTTTTATGATTCGTACGCACGCAATTTGCTTCAAGATGCCTGAAGCGGTTTTGTTATTTTTACCGTACTGCGTGTATTGTCCACTCGGTCTGTTTTAGGGAGTATTTGGGGACGTGCGTGCTACGAATGCGATCAGACAGACGCCGCCTGCTCGGACCCGTTCAAGGAAGACAACTCCCTTAAAAACAACTGTTCAAATACGGCAACATACTGCATAGTAAGTGAATACTTTTTGAGGCAGATTAAAGGCTATGAAACAAGAAACTGCTCCAAACAGACAACGTGACCGACTGTCGGTTTTTAACCTCAAAAGTCCAAGTTATATTCACCGACAAAGGAAAATTTAAAACCTAGGCCATCTGGAAACCGGCAAGCCCGTTCACTAGACAGGTTTTCATCGAATAGAATTCCGTCCATGTGAAATGTGTCCCAAAATTGGGGTGAGTGGGTTCGACCAAGGATGAATGAATACAACAACATGGGGCACAGCTTCCGAAGTGCACACCCCCGGGGCCCTAATTTAACATTTCGAAAAATGCACAACCTACCTACAAGCCACAGATGCTTTTTGATGATGCTCCTTAATATAAAATGGGTGACCAAGTTCAGAAATTTAACCCTCGTTGTGCTGACGCAAACAAGCCAAGCATAGTACGCGGTGTGCCGTGGAGGAGGGCGTAAGAGCTTAGGCCCTTTTGCTGGGAAACACGATCACTGCAAAAAGGGGGGGGTTCCCGGCAAAAGGATGTAAGTATGCAACTGTTTAATTTAATGAAATATGAAGATTTCTTGGCTAAAAGTAAAAAAGAAACATCCCAAGTCCTTTAATACGTTGTTCAAAGGTTGCTTTTTGTACAGCCCAGGTTGATTTTGTAGTAAATCATATCCGTGTTTACTTAGTAAAGAGAGAATGTTTCTTACGCCCTCTTGCCGGGCACCCTTCGACTGTAAAAACGTTGTGTACCTCGGATATGTAAATACCAAAAGCTGCACATTTTCGGTCTTTTATCTCGTCTTCCTTACACTTTTAATAACTTAGTATCGTTCTCGCGAAGTGCTTGTGTCACCAAATGCAATTCTTTAAAATCAGTGAAGTAGCACACTCTCAGCATTGCGAGGTTTTTTCCTTTCACGTTCCCTGCAGAAGACAGCGGGCGAGTTCCAAGGCATAAAGGCAGTCACGAGAGCCTGTGACGATGCTGGAACCTGTGCGCAGCAGGGGAGCGGCTGCTTGACGCTGGATCTCGGCGGCATTACCGCCACCCAATGCTGCTGTAACACCGATTACTGTAACGGGGCCGGCCCAGTGCGCTTGATGTCCGCCCTGGCCACTGCCTCAATGGGCTTTGCTGCCATGCTCATCGCAATGTAAAGAGTAGTAATAACGAACGCCCTCAACGAACCGGCTCGGTATATCAGCTGCGCATGCCCAAAATGAAAGGCGTTGCGATCGGAGGTCATTCGGGGACATGTTCACGCTCGCGTGCTTTGTTCTCGAATGTCTTCCCTTTTTTGAAAAGCCACCGACCCATTAAAAACATAGTCTTGCTATCAGTTGGTGAACACGTTCCAACACGCCAACGTTCCATGGCATCAACGGCCATAAATACCATCCGTCCAAATTCTAAACTTGATTGTTCAGTGTCACTTTTTAAAACCATGCTTACAACCTAATGGCAAGTAAATGTTTAGAATGGGGGGGGGTAGGTAAAGACAGTTTTCGTATTGTAGAAAGTGGCTGTTCGTGCTCGGTCACAGTTTAATTAAATAGCATATCATTAGTTTATGGAAGCCTCTTACAAATCATAGCAGTCTTTCAATTGGTTGTGTTAATGGCAAATGATGTAGGGGGCGCTCTTTCACAGAACTACTTGGATTTCTTTCTGATATGAAAATGCGACGAGTCCTTTTCACTATGAGAACCTAATCACAGAATACACCATTGGAGGAGTACGGATAACGGAAGCACGTTAAAGAGAAATGTCGAGCAAAATCTGTAACAACGAACTTGTTCGACACTGCTCAGTAACCTTCAGAGGTGCATATAGGCGCAGTATAATCCAATTGGAACCTTTGTCGAACTATTTTGGAGAATCCCATTATCATCACATTTTAGCGCTGGTCACCATATTCTGAGCGTTCACAGTCTCTCCCCTTGGTGTGCAATTGACAGGATGACCACGGCGGCGTTGGAACTACGCCCCAGGGCCTTATCTTAAAAAAAAAAGACAGAACGGCCAAGCTGCCAAGCGGTATTGGTTGAACTACATCTATTCAGTTAAGTACTATGCAATCGTCGCTCGAAAAAACCTTTTGTTTTTTGTTTTTGTTTTTGACCGGAGGGCAATAACGTTGGTGGCAGCAGATGGACAAAACACCATTTCTGAGCGAGCCTGGGTCTCTACACGTAGAAAAACTAACCCGCATTAATAGCACACAGCTTTATAGTTAAAGGTCCGTTTCAGGTACCCACCTTTGGCAGCTGAAATATCTATCTTGTGTTCTTCACACAAGCATTAAGTTTCACTGTGTACGCATAGTTGTGAAGTGCAGAAACGTCGGTGTTAAATTTAACACCCTTGGTGTCGACGTCCAGCCCTGAACCTATTTAAACCCAGTAGATAAACCCTAGGGCTTTTAAATTAACACCACAGTTTTTACAACGTCAATACAGTTGAAAGGAAGTGAAACAGTGCCCATACGTAATTTTGTAAATTTTGGTTTTGAAAAAATCCAAGTAATTGTTCGGGCTCAAAGCCCTCGAATTGTCATGCTTTAAAAGAGTAATGAAGATACTATTTTCGAATAAGAAATGTACTCTTTAAGACACCTCAAAGATGTAGCTTAAAAAGCAATAGCAAAGTCAAGAGTCAAGACGGAGTAAAAATACAGTGAAGTCTTGAATGCCTGTAAATAGCATTGAAGATAGGTCTGAAATTCATTATGTAACTATTGTCAAAACGGTTAAGCATTCAAATTATACGAAGACACGGTCATACAACGCTTACAACACTAGAAAGGCTGGTTTAAGGCGGCCAAAATTGTGAAAGGTCCGTTGGTCAAAAACAATGGATGTCGGATTTTGTGACGTTTTGGCGAGTTCATAGGTTCATTTTGTCTTGATGAATGAACTTTAGGTTTTCACATGTAAAGCTTAACAGGGTTCCTGCCAGTGGAGGGTTAGTGGCGCGTCTAGCTGGGGGGGGGTAACGCAAGTCCTCCCCAGCCCCCGAGACATAATGCCATTTCTTTGAAGGATCTAAACGTGCGGGCAGCATTCTCGATTTAGTACAATCACCTGCAAGAGTGAGGAATTTTTACAGATGAACAATACGGGCATTTCACAATAGCGCGCCTCCAAGAAGTTTGCAACGCGTTGGCCAATCACAACGCGTGAAATCTTTCGACCCATTGCCTGTTTGAGAATCGCTGGTATGTCAGATTAAAAAAAAAAAGAAAATCTAATTCCCCCTCCGGCTCCCCGGACGTAACGCCTGGGTACGCCACTGTGGACACTGCATTCGGGTTAAGGGTAAAACATTAGTTGCACATGAATAAATGATGACCAGAAAAATACAAAAGGTTGGTCTTGTCCTGAGTTAGAGTTTGTCTTCTCGCGGTAAAGTTATACATTGTACACTATCAAGAGAGAAATTGCTTAGGCCCTCGTTCACCTTGGGTCCAGCCCGGCTTCTTTGACGAAAAACCCCTATCGTTTGATTTCCAATATACAAAGCCCTTTACTCATTGTGACTGACGGATGTTGTGAACTTTTCTGAGATGTTCAGTAGCCTTCCCCAGCAAAGGCCCCATTATGAAACGAAAAAATCTCTCAACATGCACCCTTTTGTCTGTTCAGGTTCACCCTCTTTTCGGGAATTCCAGACGCCCACCCTTTTTTTGGAAATTGTTGGACGGCCACTGGTGTTTACGTTTGGATATATTTACGTTGTCCTGCTTACTTTGTGTTTATGAAACATCTATGCACCGTGACCCTCTGCTCAGGTCAACGGGAAACACTATATAATGCGTGGTGCTGAACAACTCGTCTTGTTTACAATGACCATTCAGCTCAGCTCGAAGCAAACAGCGACACATCAAAATACATGTAGTGTCAATACCAGAAATGTATATACACGGTGGAGTCTGCGATGCCGGATCGACAGAGAGCGAGTCCTCAGGTAAAAAAAAAAAGAAGAAATCACACACCGTGTTTACACTCGGCGGGGCAGACGGTGATTTGATTGCAGGGTGCAGCAGCGGTGGTCCGCGGTCCGGTGAACAGCCGGGGTAATGTTTACGGGAAAACGGTCCGGTTTGTATCCGCGACAATCAAAGAGGCTGCGCTTGGCCCCGGCGTTGCGTTTCAGAAACCCCATCCGTGGCAATTTTCCTCTCCGACAAAAGCGGCACGAAACTTGAACTTCGACTTGACTGTGTGGCACAGGGGTAGCCTTTCGGCTGGGTGAGCTACGAGACATTTGTTTGTGCGACTGTGGGGGGAAGTCAATTGCACAAAAAATAACACGCTTCATTTGCATAGTGTGTTTGACCCAAAGTCTGCTGATAAGTGACTACGAAAAAAGTTGGTGTCGTTGTTTGTATTGTACTGGTAATTGGTATTCGATTAGTTGGTTCCGAATAGATTTCTTCCCTCTTTGCTTCACGAAAACATCGTGTGTTTTATTTGTATACATTATCGTCGGTTCGGGGAGTTTTATTCGGATTAGATAACTGTAACAAAATCGCAACTGTCGTGAATTTTGATAATATATCAACTTGAAATAAATCATGAATTAAGCTCGAGTGATGCAGACGGTCATCTCTTGGAATCGTACGATCTCAGAATCGTCGAATCGTTTCAGTGTCGATTCCACCTCTGGATTGTTGGACTTAGATGATGCTATGACCCATTAAACAGCAGGGGCAGTTGACCACGTGTTCTGTTTACAACCTCACCCCCTTTATCGTTCTGTTGCCCTCTCCCCCAGGTGACCTCCATGCAGGTACGCGATAATAAAAAAACAAAAAAACCTGGAGTTGTTATATTACTAGACTGAGGTCTTCCACCTAGCCTAGAGAAATCATCAGACGTTTTATGACGCGTCGCTCAGACTAATCGTATTTGACGCAAACATCTAAGCTCGATAGCGATACCACAGCGCAAACAGAGCCCCCGGGGGTCTCGCCAGAGAGCCTGATTAATCGGCAGGCTATCGGGTTTCCCTGGTAGCAAGGTGTATTACGATTTGCGCCTTGCGCGGGTATACTGGCGTATTAACTCAGACGAGACGAGACGCGACGCCGGCGAGGCCGCAAGACAGCAAGTGATCCGGGGGTGTGAAGGCTCGGAAACGTGCTTAGATACTGTCACCAAGCCGGATTACCAGAACAACTTCAAAACAGTATCCATAAACATTAGGTTATGGTACGAAACACTCTGCTCAAGTCAGAATAGATTCGAATGGAAGATAGAAGCGTTCCATCCTCTTCCTCATCGTAATTAACCTATCACTGGGGCTATCTGTCACAGTTGTCAAAAAACAGGAAGACAAGCCAATGTCACGGTTGAAAGTTTGTGTGCGTCACAGGGCTTTGAAATTTTATGCAAATCGGAGTAAATAAAAATTGTTGTCCTGCAATGAAAGTCCCGACAAAAATAATCAGGAACCTACAAAGTAACTATGTGACCAAACATTTGGTCCCAACATCCTTCAGGAGTAACTACAAAGTATGACTTCACGAAACTATGAAAATCACAGTGATTTCCGGCAACCCTTTTTCAAGTGAATAATAGTACACGTTGTTTATTTGCCATGCTATTTTGCGGACGTTGTTAATTTCTCAATAATTTTGACAAAACTGTCAACAAAAAAAAGGATTACCGACACTATTTCCATATTTTGTCAAAATTAACCACGACGAGAAGCGGACGGTAATCTGAGATCGCGGCGAGCGGGGACACCGTGCAGGTTCCACGGTGGCGCGACAGCCTTTGGCCCTGGTTGCTTGCACCGGGACTCCTCGTTACTATCAAAATATACACAATAGAGAATGGGATGAAACCGAGTCCCATAAGCTGACAGGCCGTGTAACCTAACGGGAAAGCTGTCGACTCTTAAAAGAGAATAGGGGGAAAAATACTTCAAAGCAGAGTCGGTGGTTTCACTTTTGAATGTGCCACAGCATAATTTGTCTATATTGCCAAGACTAACATTCCAATCACCGTATCTCCCCTACCCCTAATTCCATCGACAATTTGCCTTTTTCAAGACAAATTTTGTGTAAAATGAGTTTTACCCCTCTCTGATTCAACTGAAAGTACATGGCAAAAATCTAAGGGGGAGGGGCACGAGAAATTTATCTGATAATTTCACCCAAAAATGGCGAAAAGCTAGATGTTCGCTGCAATTATACTCCTGTACAAAGTTCCACCGATATCTCGTGTACGGAGGTGGTTACAGTCAGACCAGTGGGTTCTCCACAGAACCGAAACCTCATTACAAACCCTGTTCTTGTTTTCCTTCCGTCAGTTGCTTTCGAGAGCCAAGCAGGGGTGCAATGCAAACAGACAAACAGTTGAAAAATGCTCATCCCAACAGCCAGAAATTATTATTTCCCAGGAGATGGACCAGGGTGGATTAAATTAGTTCGTGCAGTGAGCCCACGTGTTTCGAAACAGCCTTCGACATTTTGGCATTTTATAAAACAAAGAAGATGCTTGTCATCATGAAACCTATGAAATATCTACCTCCCTGTGTTGTATGGCTTCTGTGATATTTCAGCGGAGAGACTGCGTGGATTGTTGCAGGTGCTTTAGTGCAAGAAAACCACAGAAACGGTTATTCTCTTCAATAATGGACATTTTTAGCCGAAGGACACGTGCATTACGCCCAAAAAAGGCTTTCACTAATACTTTGTATCGGAATTTAGCTTGCACAATGGCTACATTTCAACTGACTTTATATTCATGGATGCAAAGAAAGTTCGAGTGTAAACAGAACAGATCTGAAGTTAAATATGGTTCTTATTTACAGTGTAGATTACACGACGCAAGCGTCCCAATCCTAGCTCGTTAGCGTTATCGACATAATGTTGTATCTAGCAACAGAACTATTATCGCAGTATAAACAACATTTAGGTGCCTACTAAAACAAAGTCCTGCAGTGAGAAGCGAGGTCTACCCCTCGCGCTTTGCAAAAGATGCAGACGACTAATGAAATACCATCGGACCATTGGACCACTCTGATTGGTCCAGCAAGTGCGCGCTCAAGTGTAACTTCAGCACAACGGCAGAGCTGGGATGTGATTGGCTGATCGCGTGCCTCCGTTGCGCACGCAGTCTTGGAGTGAACAAGGGCTTAATTAAAACCGTTAAAATGCTAAAAGGCATTTTACAGGTTCAGCGACAGCAACATCACATGTAGTCGACCTATATTACTTGCTGACTTGACACGGAGTTTGAGTTCATTCTGAGGAAGGCCACTAGTTTGAATTTTTTCGTTAATGAAAGTGGAGTAGCTAGTCGGGAATATTTGGACAAAAATGCATCCCACGTTCCACGGTATGTACTCCTCAGTGGGAATACAGCAGCAGGCAATGGCCACGGGTTATCTCGCTGGGTCTGCCTTCGACTACAACATGACATCTTCTTACCCGCGTCGTCAGTCTGTGTGGCTCGGGGGCACGTCCCCCGCCTTCACGGCCAACGCACCCGCCTACAACCTGGGCTCGCCCCCTACTGCGCCGTCCCCGTACATGACGCCATCGGCGTGCGGCGGTGGGTCCTACCAGTTCTCGTCGCCTCAGGGCCCTGCAGCGGTGGCGGGCGGCGCGGCTCCGTGCTACCCGACGGCTGGGTTCCCCTCCCCGGACTTTGGCTGGTTTTCCCTGTCCTCCCAGCACGATCTGTACAAGATGGTCAGGCCGCCGTACTCCTATTCAGCACTCATTGCCATGTCTATCCAGTCGGCCCCCGATAGGAAGATAACGCTCAGCGGCATCTACAAGTACGTGGCGGAGAATTTCCCCTTCTACAAGAAGTCCAAGGCGGGCTGGCAGAACTCGATTCGTCACAACCTGTCGCTCAACGATTGCTTCGTCAAAGTAGCCAGGGCAGACAGCGATCCCGGTAAGGGACATTACTGGACCCTTGATCCCAATTGTGAGAAGATGTTTGATAACGGTAATTTCCGCAGGAAGCGCAAACGCCGCGAGAACAACAGCAAAACCGACGGGCAGGACCTGCACAAGAGTTCCAAACTGTCCACGATGGCCGACGAGGTTTTCAACAGCTCTGCTAATTTGGTGAAGATGTCTGCCTCGTCACCCGTCCTGACCCCTGAGTTCCCCTTCCCAAACCCCATGGGGCAGGAGGAGAGCGCTGGTCCCCTGCCGGAGCGCAAGCCGTGCCTTTATCAGTCTTCTCCCCAGAGCGACAACCTCCTGGCATCTTTTGCAGCATTTGCCAACAAGCAGTTTGCCGAACTCAGGCAGCAGGGCGGAGGCAAGGCTGCCGGCACAGGGACGCTGGCCACTGTAGCAGGTCCCCGCCAAGATCGGCTGAAACCAGATTGCGAGAAGGCCGTTCCTTCTGGAGGCGAGAGCACGGATGGCCCAGGACAAGGAGTCGGTGCCCACGGTGCTTCGCGCTACGGGTTCAGTGTCCGCAGTCTGCTCGGTCAAGCATACCCACATCAAAACATCAATGACTGAGGACAAGGGTAGAAAACAGTGACGTATCCAGCGGGGGGGGCGGGCAGCCCCCGAGGGTTTTGTTTTTGTTTGTGTGCAAATAATACTTCATAGGTGAGTAGGAAAGAAAGTCCTAGGTATACTTATTTATAAAATATTAGCACCAAACGCTTAGGAAACAACACCACGAAATAGAAACAAACATGTCGGGACCGCGAATTTGCGCCCCCCCCCGACACTGAAAGCTGGACACGCCGCTGGTAGAAAACTGCATGTTCGTATATACATCCTGAATGCGCAAATTGTACGAAATCTCTTTCAAATGGCTGTAGTCGCAACGGGATGAAGACGAGCCTGGCAGTTTCATTTCATTTGTTTTAATACGATCGCAATTCACTGAACTATGAAAGAGCATTGTGCTCAGTGTTTGTCAGTCCATTTTCGATTCACATAAACAGAACCATTAATCGATATCGGCAGTGTTTTGCTTTAAAACTAGCCTATGGGCATTGAATATTACTCAACAAAGTGTAAAACCCGGTACTCATTTGCTTCTTCTCAAGACGTGTTGAGAAGCCGTTCCTTGCATGCAACCACGTTAATTGACCACTCACCAACGATGTCACGCCTCAGAGATATCGGATGCATATTTTTTATTCGAGTTTTCCTCAAATGACAGAAGGCAAGTCACGTGGTTGCACGTGGCAGGGTAGCGAGGCCTTCTCTGCTCGGTCCAAGTGTCTTCTCGCGCATTGTATTTAAAAGTGAGGTAATTAGGTAACTGCGTCAATAGTATACGGATGGTTTATTCAAGAAAAGGTAAAAACCAGATGGTCTGACGACCAGGGTCTTGACATGCATGTACACGTACTACATTTTTGTTGCAATCAACTGTTATAGTGGAGTGCCGTGGCCTTGTGGTTAAGAACATCGGGTTTGTAGTCGGCGAGTAAAGCCGCAGGTTGCAGGTTCGAATCCAGCCTTTGTCACTCATTGCCTGTCTCCTTGCAGGAGTAATTGGGTACCCTGCCAAAGCAGAGATGGTTATTGGGTTTGATTTAGCTGCGTTGCGCCGAAATAGCGAGATCGAGTTGAATACTCCCCAGGAAGCCGAGATGGTATTTGGAATGTTTCATGGCTCCAGTGAGCAGGGGTAATAATATATGTAATGGATTGCGCCTTTCCGGATATTAAAGTGCGCAATATAAATCTATATTATTAATAACAACGTTGCTGGGACCAGCCGAAAACGGTAAATTAAAACCAGAACCTACAATGCAAGAAACAGACTGTCTAAATTGAAGGAACATCTCCGACAGTCACCTCGAGTCCACACATCTCCTATACAAGGAGCCTGTACATCGCAAAAAGCATGGGAAACGTGGCTTGAATGCGGTTGTTACACTTCTGTATATTTTAAAGGGGGAAGGCAGATTTCTGCATTTCCCTCAAACTTTTCACGCCACTGTGGACAGGAAGAATAAAGCAAGTAGAGCCCACAGCACACACTAAGGATTCCAATTGTGAATTGTACACTGTGACTATGTCCTTTCTTTTTAAGCTATTGTTTAGCGTTTGGTAAACGTCGCTCCAGCGCCAGAACGCAACATTGAATTAGGTGCAAAAAAATACCGGACATGTAGTGGACTTGCAGCGAGCAAAACTCATCCGATTCATCACTTTCTAATTTTAGTGAAACGAAAACCATAAGCCGACTTCCCCGCAGAACGATCTGTACGAAGTGAGAAAGCAAAAGCTCGGCGATGTTTTCATTCGTCACGGCCTGTAGGCAGCGGTTCAACAAACATTTCATTGACGTAACGTCAACACAGCCGCGCAGAAACACGACCAAAACAAAGTACAAGAGCTCGGTTTCGAAAAGAGACTACGGTTACTTTAATTTCTCTTACATACATGTACATGTCGCCCCTGTTGTTAGGCTAAAACCCTTGGCGATGCATCATACAAACTATTTCTAAAGGAACAAAAAGTGAAAAAGTCACATTAAAATGTTTTATGGTCTTATACACTACAAACATTTTCAAGAAAAAATAACTATAACGTCCATAGACACATTATCAATAAACTGTCTTCCAATACGGGCGATTTACAAAAGTGCCCCTCCAAGAGTTTGCAACGCGTTGGCCAATCACAACGCGCGAAATTTGTCGACCCTTTCCAAACGCGCACTGGGCCCAACAGATTTCGCACATTACAAACTCTTGGAGGCGCACTACTGTGAAACGCCCGTATTATAAGCCAGCAGGTGACAAATACTTCATACATGCAATTCTATTCGAAAACATTGTATGGGACAAGCGTTTTGTGACAAACTACGCCGGAATGAAAACAAATTGCTGCTAATTGTTCCGAATAAACATAAATGGTGTTACTACGTGTAGAGGTTTTTCAAACCATTTCTTCCGGCTTAACATATTTGCTAATAAGGTAAAAAGGCTGTAGATGAAATGATAGAAATCTCTACTTTTACAAATCATGCCAATAGGCCACCACAAAACAAGAAGCAATTAATAAACGCTGCCTACTTAAAAAAACAAAAATTTGCGAAATGACAAATGAACTACAAGTTGGCCTCCATTCTGTGCCTTTGTCTTGCTGGTGTTTGGCGCCGTCAAGAACTTTCGTCTGTATTAATGGCGGCCAGGACATTCCTTGGTCGACGAGTACTGAACCTGTGAGATTCGACAGAAAAGCAAATGCATCATTTTCAACTTTATGAAAAAACAAAATCGAGTGAAATGCTGCTCAGAATCATGGACTTTGCTCCACTGTGTGACGTAATCCAGCAAAACGACTCTTGCTTGACCTTGGTCGATTTATGTATATTTTAACACATCTCTAAAGGACACTCAACTTAATTGCTGTGAAAACAGACAGAAATTGCAATAAGGAAAAATGCAAACGTCAGAAATTAATTTTTTGGACGTATCGTGTTCTCAGGACAATAAAACATGCATGTTGCTGAGGTGATGCAATCTGACAGGAACTGACTTTGACTTCTCGTTTTCAGACTCGCTGTCGCTCAGGAGAGCTGCCATCTTGACCTTTGTCCGCTTGCTTGACCTCTTGGGGCGAGTAGGTTGCAAGGCTGGGCTCTCAAACACACTATTCTCCGTGTCACTGTAAAGAAAAAAAACCGAGGAAATGCTGAATAAAAGCAAAGAAAGGCCGAGAAAAGAAATCATTAAGTTCAAAACAATAAATATTTCAGTCAATTTTCTACAAAAGCTTAAAAAGAATTGGCAAGTGTAGAGGAGAGGCTGGCGACCATGACTGCAACAGGTTGCCTCAATAGTGGCGCTCATCACCAAAGCTGTTGTTTCTCAGACTGGAGAATTCACTCTGAAGCAAGTTGGATTTGAATCGTAGACAACGCCACCGTGGGACGGCATTGAGTTTCTGGGCATAAGTTTGGGTGGTTTCTCTCTCGACTCACTCTTCCTGTGCCACTGTAGGTGGCTTCCTCCGTGACCTCTGACCTCTACCTCCTGTTCTTGGCAGCTTGCCAGCTCCTGGGGCAAAGACGCGGTCAGACAAAATATTACATTTTGTGAACATCTTATGAATTTTGAAAAAAAAAATCGTCACAGTTCATTAATCCATGTGGAGGCCAAAACGCATGTAGCCCACATGTAGATCCAATTCCACTGATGCATGCACAACATTTCCTGCCAAAATCCAATTTAATTCATCATCGATAATGTTTCAAAAAAGACATAAAACAAACTGGAATCCCAAAAAATCGCAAACATCACATTAAAAAAACATAATTTGTTGACGTCTTCAGCAAATGTTGTGCCCAAGGTAACTTGAAATAACATCAGGGAGGGCAACTTGTCTCAAGCCTTTCGCTAGAATTGCTACAACTCGACATCCTGCTTTACCGTCATTCTCTCCCTCACTGACGGTACCATTTCCACTGTTACCAGTTGGTGAGGCGCTGATTGGGGGGACACGGTCTGCAAGGGGGGTGGCTACGGCATCAGCCACTTGCTGGACGGCCTGCAGAGACAAACAGCGGTCATTATATTGAAAAATCAAACTTAAATGATAGCATTCAACTACCAAAAAAAAAAAGCTTTGGTTCAACAAAATTCCAACGATCGTGTAAATAAACAAATTGTTGATGACGACAGCGATGGAGACAGACGGCGATGGTGAGTTCTCTCTGTTGCTTGCAAATGGCTGTTGGTAGGTAAACATAGTCATAACTCCCAAAATGTGAAGACTTAACGTGACTGCGTTTGGTATTTGAACCTAGGACCTCTCAAATGCAATATAGGTGCACTGTGAAATGAGCCATCTAGCTCTGTGGACTGTGATAGCAGTCTACCAAAGTGTCAAGATCGTAATCTTGGGACCACCGAGACCTATTCACTCCGTGCGTGAGGATCAGGCCCTGTGTCCCGCTCGACAGGAACACTGGCGCTGCCGTATAAATGTCAACTGAAGGTATACTTTGTCGGCTTCGCCTCCTTCGGTGGTTCGAGTCTGGTGGTCCCCAGGTGTCCCCTCTCCCTCGGCCCCCGAAGCCTGGCCGGTCTCTAGCTCATCTCCTCCCTGGGGCGGAGGTCCGGCGCCATCGACGTCCCCCTGCAGGTGGGTCTGGAGGCTCTGCCGAAACTTCTCCAGGTGCTTCCTGACCATCCTCTCCTCGGCTTTCTGGGGGGGAGGGGGCAACAGACGTTGAAGGAGAGAGCCAAAGCATGTCAAAATCAAAGTCAGAAGGAACAATTGAACAGTCACTGCTGCACAGCAGGCGACGAGAGCATAGGGGGTGTGCTCAGGGCAGCCAACATTAAGCTCAATACTCTTCAAACATGATGTAACACAACGTTTAAAGCGGCGCATTGTGGGTGAAACGTGGGGAACGGGAATAGAAGTCAATGACGGCGGACACAATCGTCAGTCACGCAAGCCTTCGCGCGACTTTAGACAGAGCAAACGTGCGGTCTCGTGGAAGCTTGTAAAAATGCAGCTCTGGCGTTCGTCGTGTCCTTGATACACACAATGGCACACAACAGTTCACACGAACCGTTTTGATAACAAAGGCCTTCTCAATCTCAGGATATTTTCTGACAATTTTCCATGGGCATGATGTTCTGGCAACAGCGCACGTTATGCTGTCCCCATCTTTCACCCACAATACACCACGGTAAACATTGTGTTATATCATTATGTTCTAGGTCTATTAATGACCTCTTATTTAAAAGCAGTGTTTCAACTGTACCTTCACCCTGGTATCAATGGGTGTCTGCCACTGAAACCGCAATATTCACATTTTTGTTAACCAGCAGGAGAACGATTACGTTTGCTTCTTACCCACACTGGACTCGTCACACTGTCCACTAGGGTGCATTTAATAATTCAAAAGGTTTTGTGAGCCGCAGTTCGTGGTGATGTGATGGAGTAAAACAGATCAAGTGTAGTAATATTCATAACAACTGACAATGTACTGGAACAGTTTTCATTTGAGTCGAGACGTTAGGGTTGTCAATGCAGTATAAACAGAAAAAAACGTAGATAATTTGATATTAATTACCACTAGAGCAACATGGCAGTTGGCAATAGCCTTAAGAGAGAATAATTGACGTAATCGTTTTGGAAGATCAATCTCATGATCAGCTCACCTCTACCATCTGTTCCGCCAGCACACTGAGGTCCTTCCAGACGTTAGCGTTGGAGGGGGACAGGTGTAGCGTGTTGAGGACTTTACACAGGACCCGCACCCCTGGCGCCTCCATATCACCGAGTATCTTGTTGCAAAGCTTTAAGCTGAGACTGTCGTGAACAGAACTTTCCTATGGGGTACCAGAAAAAAAAAACATAAGAGTGGCAAATTGTCTACTAGAAGTGATGGCCAATTTGATGTGAGAATGAAGCAGCTCAGGGTATCATGCCTCACCGAACACTCGTTTTTCTCCATCCTGATAAGTAAAACGTCTTAAACAACGCATCTTCTCAAGTCGTACCTGCAAGTCTGTCTCCTGCTGCAGGTTGCGCTGATCCGTCAGGTGGACCAACAGCTCGGCCACGTTATTCTCGTTCACCTGGGCCAGTGGGGAGGTGGTCGGAGCATTGAACAGCGTGGCCAGGGTCGGTAGGAATGCCTCCTCCACACAGTCCTGGTTGGCTCTAGGGATAAACGAAGAGGGAATGAAATGGACGTTGGAGATGTATCAACAGGCAGAAAAGCGAATCGGGAAAAAGATCAAACAATAGGTGTTTAAAGTGTCGTACTTCTCCGGCAAAGAGAACGCACATTACTCCGCAGAAATATCCTCACTTCACTGGAAAATTATCTCCCCTGTTTCATTCCGTCAGTTCAAGTACAGCCCCAGAACATGCACAGGTGTAAACGGCTACACACACACATTGAACACATTCGAGCCGACATAACATCAGATGCTTTGCTCTGAAAAGACCTAGACTCTCTGAAATACACAATGGGCCCAATGGAGTGTGATGAGATTTCTACTACTTTCATCTCTTATTAAGTCGAAAAGCAGTCCATCTTTACCTTGAAGCAAACGCGAAGACGGGGAAGAACGTTCCCAGGCAGTGCCTGAGGTGCAGGTCCTCCTCGGTTGTGGGGTTGTACCACAGCAGCAGGAGGCGAGACAAGAGCTTGGGGCTGGTCACGCGGCCGGAGAGGAGCAGCTTGGCCATCCCCTCGGCGACCACCGTCCGCACATCGGCACTCTGTGGTGTAGCAAGTAATCCTGACATAAGGATTGAACCCCAACCCTCCGGACTGACGTCCGGGCACTCAACTCAACAGAACATTCCTTGATCCAGTTGAAAAACAAAGATCTGGGTGCAAGATTGGGCTTGATGTAGTTGAGGACTGTTACAACACCAGTTCTGAGAAATTGACTCCGCCTCAGCACTTTGCAACACTCTTGGTGTGGTACACCTTTTTGGTACCCCATCCAGCCATCAAGGGGGTCCATTACCCTTCCCCTCATCCCCTTGAGTCCAACCACCTACCTCACTGTCCAGTAACCCAGTCAAGATGGCCAGCACGCTGCTGGCGGTGCTCTTGTCCTGCTGCACCCCTTCCTCGCCCTTGCTGTCCCTTCGGTTCTCCGCCGGGGTCTGAGATTCGCCATCGCCAGTCTCAGGAGCACTTGGAGGAATCTTGAAGGCATCCAGACCGAAGGTGTGGAGGAGATCAAAGATGGACTGCAGTGCCGTGACCTGGATGGTCTCCTGGTCGACTTGGGAGATCTGCAGAATCGAGAAGTCAGTCCCAAATTTTATTACCTTAACTTTTCTAGGCGTAAACCTATATGGTGTATGGTGCCCAAGGCACGACATGGCATATTCTTTCACTAACTTTCAAAGGACACCAAGCCACATGTGAAGTAACGGAGGCTGAGCTCTAGTACACAAATTCCCCAAAGGTCTTTGTGGATGCCGAGGGATTTGGGAAGTTAGAGGTAAGGCTAAGTTTAAGAAGATAAACCATGACTTGACGATTTATACTTTAAGAAAACATTGAAGGCATGAAAAAAATTTTCAATGGAACAGTAAATATTTCCAAATTCACTGATCACATGTTTTTGAACTGCTCCGGTTGTGTCCAAATGACTTGGCTATGGCTAGTTAAAACACACAAGTCTATGGAAAATAAACAAAGCCGCAACCAAGTAATGTGTGTAAATTTCAGTTGTTGCTAAGTTATTCAGTTTTCTGCCATTGATTTGCACATGCAATGTGAAGAAGCAAGAGGCTCCACCAATGCGGTCAAATCTGACTTACTTGCATGAAAAGCAGCAGGTGACGATGGGCAAAGTCGCGGCTGAGCTGGGAGGCAAGTCCAATGCACTTGACTGCCACGTTCCGCACTGACGGGTCGGTGTTTTGGATTCCTGGCAAAACCTGATTTCCACAAAAAAAAGGAAAAAAGAAAAGAAAAAAAGAAATATCAGTCAAATAAAGTCACTTCTAGTCAAGTTGAATCAAATCAAATTGAATCAGATCAAATCATATCAATATCAATATCAACATGAAATTAACCTTAAATCAAAACGGTCATTGAATATCATGGTCTTCTTTTGATCCTACTTGAGGAACATGATTAAGTTTCACTACCAGACACTGTCTGGTACCTCTTGAAAGTTATGACGCGATTGTGGAATCCCAAACAGATGGGTTTCAGGGAAAATAAAATGTGAGTCTTGTTAAACAGGAAATGACAATGATGCAGAAAATGGCGACCGCGTCAGAAACTAACCAGAGTGTCCATGAGAGTCTGCAACGTGGGGTTGAGGCCCTTGGCCGTCAGACGCTGGAGGACCTCACTAGCAATAGTGAGGCACTTCACTAAGGTGCCCGGATCATTCTAAAAGATCAAAGACGTTCAAACCGAAGTGGATCAAGATCGACACAAAACAATGAATGGAAAGCTGCATAAAGATTCTCCAATCCATCACTTATCTTGCGTACAAGGTTAGCTTTAGCCTTCTGCTGGCTATGACAGTATAAGAAAAACACAGGGCTGTAAAAGAATGTGGTAAGATGGCAGAAATTAAGTAACAGAGTTAAGTAAGACATAATACATCCTGCCTGTTTCAAGTCTACCTTTTCGGAGCGAACCTCCCTGAAGCTGACACTGGACTCCTCCAGCAGAGATTGTTTGCTGGCCTCCAATTCGGTCACCAAATTCTTCAGCTCAGCAGCGCGGCCGAAGTCCTCCTTACTGACACAGTCCTCCAGGGCATCGCGGGCCTGGTTCAACTCCACGCGCACGCTGGCGAGCTGACGGGACAAATATCACCCCCAAGGCAAGTTCGGACATGTCTTTTGCACAAAACCAGTAGCATTTACAGTCACTGGATGTCTATTAAAGTCCACCACCGTGTGTTTTTTGTAAATTGAGGGCATCTTTAATTAGGTAAAACCAATACCATACCATAAGACATTTGCAAAAAAGTTGCCCTGAAAAGCACAAACTTTCCGCTAACTATTTTCCCCGGGGCACATTTTCTAGTTTAATGTCTACAGGAAATAACTTCTACAGAAACATAATGCACCTGGACATATCTGAGGGATTCTTGTAATCAATCATATCATTTATAAACTGCGAGAATAACCACTTTGATGGTTTCCAAGAAAGAGGGTTCTCTTGGGGGAGAATCACTATTATTGGTGGTCAAGTACCTTGAGTTCCTTCTTGCGTTTCTCGTCCTCACTTATGCTGGTCTCTAGCACAGAGATAGGTTCGCGGACATCGGCGATGATCTCTGCCATCAGCGTCACTTGCTCCTCATCCCCGGGGTGGAGTACGGCAAAGTGGCTGACCAGGAGGGGGACCAGGGAAGCGGGAATATGGGGGGCGGTCAGCATGTCGCGAATCATTCCATCAAGGTGTTTCCTGTCAATGGTTTCAGAAACCTCAACCTCTAAACTTCAGACTTATAAAAGTAGGCCCGGTTTCAGGTTCGACAGCCTCCAAATCCTAACTGTTTTCATTTTCGTTTGAGTGCAGAGCATTAATATACAAAAAGCACTTAAAAAAGGCTGGGACAGTGTCGAGCTGGTTACTATATTCAAGGGCCACATCGTGAATCAGTGAAAAGATCTAACTGCTCAAAGTTTGGATATTTCAACGCACTGCGTAGGACAAGCTAACTCGGGTCATCCCCAAAGTAAATGACACACCTGCCGACTTCGTCAGAGAGGTCTAGTATCCCGCACAGCCTCAGTAGCTGCTGAGCTACAAATTCCTGCTTCAGTGTCTCCTCCACTTCTGTCTCGTTCAAGGCCGTGGACTTGAGCTTGTCCAGGAAACTGTGGCGGAAGGATGTCAAGAAGAGATGCCTCCTCAGTTAAAACTACTACCCTTAGGCGTCCCGCGAGGAAAAAAATGGCAATAATTAACATGAAGCGAATTACAACTTCACATTATAAACAACTGCTAAAGGTTCAAATGACAATGAACAAACATTGGGCCTGTCTGTGTCAAGTGGATCGGTGATCCGACGTCGGTTCACGGACACACTAGAACCCGTCTAATGGATAGCGAGAGCCATTTTGGGGATCACTGATCGCAATCCAGATGATCACTGATTGCGATCCAGATCCGTGTGAGACAAACAGGTCCATTACACAAGTAAAAGCTGAAACTTCGTTGAGACAAAATAAGACAAACCTTTAAACAATGAAATACAGTAGAATTATGAAATACTAAACAAAGGGTAAGATCTGTGACCAAAACAAAGATGATATTAAAGTTCAAGACGTTTGGAGGTTTTTGACACTGAGCAACGTCTCAGAACAAAATGGAGAAGAGTGGTCAACTGTTCAAATAGAATATGTTGGCAGAGGAGGTTCACAAGTTTTGAGGAATTTTTTAGGGAAAAGGGTCTTGCCTTCTGATGTAGTCCGAGAATATGGTGACATTGGGCAGCATTCTGTCAAGCAACACCTCCCCTTCGGCACCCTGGCCTTTCAAGAAGCTGCACAGACACTGCCAGTAGAGGGCGCTCTCACATGTTAACTTGTCTGCCGGAATGACATACCTGCTCATAGAGAAGAGACAGACAAAAAAAACAAACAAACAAACAAATGCAGTGGGCAAATAACAAACAAGTGGCAACACAATAATTTGCAAGATCAGGAACTTAAAAGTGATGACACTTTAGGGCACTGTCAAGAGATTAAGAAACTCACATAAAGTGTCAAAATGTAATGACAGCTGATGCATAAGTTATATCATAGATCTTGGGCATGGCCGCCAGGATAATGCATATCTATACAAGAGAACTGTAGCCTGTGGCTGGTGGCTTTGTTGGCCTACTGGCTGTAGTGCTGTGGTTGAGAGCTAGATCTTAGAGATTGAGATCGATACCTGAGGGCCAAGACCAAAACTTAAGTGTCGGACCAATACCTCACAGGAAAGACCAAGACCGTACAGTCATTAGAATATAGCTAAAAATCACAAAATGGCGGGGGAAAAGTTCCTTTCTCTTTAGCTCCAATGACATCTATGGTCAGTCTGTTGCCAGAGTTGTAAAATTTGCAAGCTTGAAATCAGTCTTGAGACTTGCATCATGGATCAGCTGTAGATGAGACTTCAGGACGCAGCCGTACTCACGTCTTGTCCAGTAGGTCAAAGTTGTCCACCAGGTCCTGGGGCTGGGCCTTCCCTAGGACGAAGTCGAGGGCCAGCTCGGCCGTCTTGCAGGAGTTCTCCACATCCAGGCAGCCCAGGAGCTCCAGGACATTGCCGTCAAAGATGCGGAGCCAGGCCTGGAGGAGTTTGCCCGAGCAGGTGTCTCTCACCATGTCTGCAGGAGGCCAGGGCGAACAAGCAAGGATGGGGTTGTTAGAGATTTCTAATTGGAAACCCCACTGAACACAATGACAAAAGTAGACGTGACCAAAAGTTATGACTGCGGCTTGAAACAACATGCATTCTTATAGAAGCCACTAACTAGCTAGCGACTGCAACTGCCTCCCATAGACGCATGTTATCTTAAAGCCGTAGCCATTTGATTAAGACATGACCATGTTGAGCCGTCTGGATCCCACAAGTGCAAGTCGGACACTACAGACATCCCCAGCTGCCAGATCTTTGGATCATTATTATCTGAGAGGCCAGTGTGTTATTTGGAATAGTTGAAACTGTAGGAATTGTACGTATTGGTTGAGTTTTTTTAATGAAACTCGTACTCACGAAATATACTGTTGAAAAGTGATCTTGTAAGGCCTTGAAATCTTTGAGGTGTCACGTTTTAGGCCAAAATGTTAATGAGGACAATAAAATCCCTTTTTAGAGATAACTGGGCAAAGTTGGAAACAAGACTCTTTAGAGACTGACAAAAGCATCTTGAAAGTGAGACTACTGCCTATGTCCAAGGACATGGCAGGTGCCGGGCTTTGCGTCACCTGCAAGGTGACGCTGACGTGGGCAAAAAGAGTTGTCCACTGCTGCAGTTTTAAAGGAGGCCTTGTGTTTGTTATGACAGACAGATAGGGATGATGGAGCAACCTGAGCGATCCGTCAGCCCATCCTGTAGCAGCTGCACTCGCTGGGCGATGGTCAAGGCCTTAATATGCACTTTCTCTGCCAGAACCTGCGTTTGACAAGTAAGAAATCCAGAAAAAGAATTTATATCCAAATTTAAGCATGAGTGCTCAACTGAAAATTCTCAGACAAATCTAGTATAAGGGTAATTCCAGAAATTAGGGGTCCAAAAGTGTGACATTTTTTGTGTCCTTGTTACATCTGACCTTTGCTACTTGACATGGAAATATAACCGGAATTGATTTCAAACTATTGTGATTACTATTTGTTTCGCAGGTAATTTGCATAAACTCAACACTCTTGGAAATTCGAAAATGGGTTCTGAACTTAAAAAATCATACGTCGGCTGTGACAGGGACACGAACAAAAAATGGACCCCAAATTTCTGGAATTACCCATTACAGTTCGCATGCAGTGGACTTCAGGTCAATTTTAATGGTGATGTCTGTTGATACTTCAAAAAGGACTGACAAAAATCCAGCTCTTTGTTCTAACTGATGGACAAGAGACGAAATGCCTTGATATCAACATGCAACTGGGAATTCAGAGAAATATGGGGATATATACCACACTGCACATGACTCAGTAGGGTTTTTTGAGATGCAAGGGCATGTAAAATGCTAACAAAAACCCAATCAGCTGCTTTGGAGAAAATTGGCACGCCTGAGCTGTGCGGTGTAAAAATCAGGGAATTTAAATAGCATCGCGAGCAAGTGACACGCTGTTGCCAAACACAGGAAGAAAGGTATCCACTCCAAGGGTTTCAACTCCACGATAACATTTAGTCAGAGCTTTCGAGGGTCTTTCCCTACAGGAAGTTGTTTCGTTGGCTCACTTGGAAGGCAGCCTTTCTGATGGTGTCTTTCACATCCCGAGTGCGGTCCAGAATTTTGGGAAGCGTTCTGGTGGACATGGAGATGCTCAACAGCACGGCACGGCGAACTTCGTAGTTGACGTCGTGCTCAATCAGGTGCATATATGCTGAATAAGGGGGTGCATCAAGAAGAAAATGTTGCAACGATGGTGGAATTATTTCACAAAATGAAGAAATGGTAGGGATGAATTATGAGAAATTGACAGCAAAAGTGGGTAGTTCTTAGAGCTGAGTCCATGAAATAATTATGCTGTACAAACTTCATCAAAATCATCGATGAAATTTTTCAACTACTGGCTAACTTCATCTCTTTGCAATGGCAAGACGTCATTAAGTACCGGCTATGACTGGGCAGTCCACGTCAGAGGGGTCCTGCAGACGGGCCACGGCCGTCACGGCCTGGGTGCGGACGGCCGGGAACTTGTCGTGCAAGCGTATCAGCATGCTGTCGTAGATCTGCTCGTAGAGGTCTTCGTCGATCTGGGCCTCATCACCCAGGCTGACAAGCAGCTTGTTGATCATCTGGCAGACACGGAAACGCACGGCTCGGTCTCGGGCATTGTGGTGCTGTCAGGAAGACCAGATCAGTGCAAATCCTCAGAAAAGTGTGTGACATTGTATCGTGATAAATTGTTTTTTATTTGAAGAAGGGTTTCTGCGTACGAACCTGCAACAAAAATGCAAACAGGAAGACCATGAAGTTGTTGGCCGGTGTCTGGGGCAACTCCTCCTCTGTTTCGTCGCCCGAATTTTCGGCAACGGCAAACGACGCAGCAAACCTGGCCACAAAGTCCAAGGTTCGCTCCACGGCGGGCTCCCGCTTGAAAATGATCAGCGCACGCTTGAAGAAACCCAAAAACTCCTGGTGAAATGCTGTCTTGTCGTCAAGCTGTTGATGAAGAAGATAGTGTCCGTGACGACGGTGAATTCCTGATTGTTCGGATGTTTGTACTAAGGTTCCATAGATTCTGTTTAAAGATGTTTAAAGAATGCCACAGCTTGGACCCTCATGCTTGACAGTATTTTGTGCGAGAGTGGTGCGCGCAAAAGGATGAGGAAGTTTCTTGTGCTGTCTGGTGAAGTGATGGTGCATTGCTTCATTTTTGATAAACACAGAACAAATGGATTTAGGTAATTTTTATTGTTTCACTGATGCATGAGGATCCCAAGCTGAAGGGACTATATATATCATTTACTTTGTCTTTGAGAGATTTATACACATAAAAGAGAGGATTTCTATATGTATGTTCAAGGGAAGGGTTTATCTTGTTATCTGAGGCTGTGACATACAAACCTCATCATATGTGATTCTCAGAGCAGCTGTCAGTTTGGCATGGTTGTGGATTCCCTTCTGGCAGTCCTCAAGCACTTCTGCGAGGGTTCTGCCTTTTCTACTGGGCATGGCTAGGCTGCGACTGTAAGATAGGGAAAACAAACCACAGTCTGACCATGATGACAACAACATGGACCGACCATGCCGACAGAGAAATGAAATAGGCCTACTTTGCTTGTCCCAAAACTCCAAAGCGCATTTTTCAATTTTGGAGTTGAAGTAGACCTAGCCCAGGTTAAACGTCTCCATTACATGTACATCATCCAACCTAGTGCCAGCAGTAGCGGTGCCCCAACGTCGTAGGCAAAACAATTTTTTTTGTTCAGCCTATTAGGTCTAAAGTTGGCAAAATACATGTAATGGCTGTATCCTATTGAGCTTTATTAATATTATTATTATTATTATTTTATTCAGAAATCAATCAACTTACTAACAATTGTACATGTACATTGAGAAAACAAGAGACGGTTGATTCATTCCGGGATTACACCTGTAGGCTTACATGTATTTCCATTTACAATCACACTCAAATCTCCATGCTAGGGACATGTATAAATGAGTGAGGGCGCTGTTCATTTTGGAAACTAAATTTTGACTTTGATTAAAATTCATCTTTTTTACACGCTGTAGCTCCCCTGTTTAATTTCCAGTTTCAACATTTCTGACATTTCAAGTGAAGCCAGCAGTTAATTAATTGAAACATAAGAAGGCAAGAACATGAAGAATAAGAACAAAGATTTTACAAAAACAGTCATCAGGGTAATTTTGAGTTTTTTTCAGTTAAAATCCACACTCATTTTTGTGTACAAAACAATCATACTTGCTATGCATTACGTGTGTATACAACATTTCCACTTCAAAGCTGCTTTTCATTTAATACTTTGCAGAGTCCAATGGAATCCAAACTGAAATCAAAATACGTGTATGTCTTATCACATCCTCTTCAAGACCACTTCAACATGAATAAAACAGAAAAAAATGAAAAATTTAGTCTCCCCGTCCATGCTATACATGGTATGCATTAAAAATCAGTACGATCAAATTCACTGAAAACGTTTATTAATTACCCCAACTGCCTTAGTTAAATTAATCCAAATAGATCCTTTTTACCTTGTCTTCAATTCTGAATAACTTCGTTGAGGATTGAGGAAGAACCTTCAATTTCCAAACTTTGCTCAATTTACGGTTGGGTCGGTCGTTCAAAATGGCCGCGCAATTACTGACCAGTACATTGGACTCGTCTTAACTACGGGGAACATCAACAAAATAGTTTCATTTTTCATTGTAAATTACTTTTCAATGAAAAAAGTTAATAATAAAACATAATGAATTTTGAAACATGATTTTATGGCGATAATTTGAATTATTCAAAATATAATTTTTTTAGGAAGTGCATTATACAGCTCTGTTCGTTATAGTCGATCTCTAAAATGGAATAGTCCAGATCTAGTCTGGTCCGTTAAAATTGCACGTACTCCGTCCTATTGGATCATGTACAGTGTTTTCTAGGGGGATCGTCGCGACGTCAAGACGCACGACACATGTACAAGAATTTTGTACATGTAGCTTGAAAACGCCGCTGCTGCTGGCCGTGTGCGTCTCGCTTTTGCTAGAGTGATCTTTGCACCCAAAAAATACCATGGCAGATTTAACAAATGACGAAAAAAAACCCAGGCTTGCGGGTTCCAGATTTGCTGGGGTTCAGCAGGCGGCGCCTATCCCAGTGTTCGCGCTGACAGCAGCTTACAAGGAGGATACAAGTGCCACCAAGTACAACTTGGGAGTTGGAGGTACGATGTAGGCCTGCCTACGTGCACGTGACGATGTGCAGTGTTTGCATTAATTAACAGCGAGCATGGCGGTCGAGCAAGAATGCGTTGGCGTGTATAGGGATGCTTTGAGTTACCTTATCAGAACAAAATTAAGTACTGCATTCTGTGGAGTTTGAACCCTGTATCAGTGGCAACGTGAACTTTTACCTGGATGTTTTGAAATATAAAACTCTAAAACTTTTAAAGTCATGCAAATCCAGTAATGGCACTTTTTGACTATCATCTGAGCACGAGTATGGTTGACATGAATGATCTTTCATATCATTCATTTTTTCATTTATTATTTTGTGGGTCAAGTTTACCAGATTTAAAAAGAAATTGCATTGACAATATTTCAGGATGTTTTTGTTGCAATGTCAGTGCAAATTCTTATAATTCTTAAGCAGAACTAGATATGATGTCATTCTGGTGTCAAAACTTACATTGATTTGCACACCAAAAACCTAGAATTTTTAGTATGTTTGTTATTGTTATTCATATTCGTAAATAACACCAGGGATTCCTCAAAAGTACCCTACATGTAGTCACGTGTAGAAATCTGTAGCGAGGAGACAAAAGAAGAAGTAACAGTTTCAGTGGTGGGAGGAAAACCCAGAGGAATATTCTGGATGAAACCAGTGGAATCAGGCAGGGACTGAAAACCCAATCCACTGAGCTGGGAATCAAACCCGGACCGTAGAAGTGGAAGGCGAGGACAGAGCCGCCACGCCAACCGGACTCCTTTTCTTTTCTGATGTATAAGCCAAGAGCAACCCTCTCTCCGGAATGTTGTTGCATTTACGGTTTGAACAGAAAAGGGCAAGTTTTTGAGACAACTGCACTGTAGTTCATCTTTGGAGAGACAAGCATCGCCCAGACAGTAGGCTTGGTAGGCCAGGCTGTTAGGCACAGTCACACCTCTGGGTTTCAGTAGCCGAATGCATTCGCCAGAACCATTCGCATGAAAATTATCATCCGAGAAAGCATTGATCATGTACATCATGAAAGTTGCAGGTACTTGCATTACACTGATTTTTACAAAAGCCATAGTTCAACAAGAGATGACTGAGCGCATCTGTATTGGTTGATTTATTTTTTACACCCCAAGTAACATAAAAACCCACAAACTGAGTAAAAGCTTCCCCGACGTCAGTCCGTGCAGCAACAGCGCACTCTGTTGTCTGTAAAAGCATGGACCATTTCAAATGTTCTGAAAAATATGCTCTTTTTAAAACATGGACTTCACCATTAAAAGGAAATAGAATTATTTTCACACATTGAAGAGGGGTTAAAAGATGCACAGAAATTTTGTCTGAGAAAACTATAGAAAAAAAAGTTTTGCTTACTAGGGCAGACGTCTGCACTAGTAAGCTCGTGTTTTTTTTTCACAAGCCTTCGGGGGCACACGCTGAGTATACAGTGTTTAAATACACGTCGGGCAGGGCAAATCCAAAATTAATTCGCATCTCCATCTTTTAAATTAAAAAAGTTACATTCAACTCTGGACTAACAAAGGGGACACCATGTGCAAGATATCTAACAAATTTCAATACCTTAATTTTATCTGGAGATGAAGCTGACAGTAAATGCATATAGGATACACAATGTACGTTGTACAGCGTGCCACCGTTCATCCATGTACATTAAAACAATTCTTAGGCATGTGAATAGGACTGAAGAACCCCTCCCCTTTACTGCATGCTAGCTGATAAAAGATTGATGGATTTGCAGGTACTATCATCATTGTGTGGGCTTGTATAGCAAACGAGAACTAACTCTGTATCACAGTGCATGGAAATGTATAATACGCAGGTACGTGCACATGCCACGGTGTCATCATGATAGTGGGCAGATGGACTGCGACAGTTGTGTCCCCTGTACATCTATAAATCCCTTTACGTCCATCTGGACGTCATGTACAATTGGAATCAAATCCGCTCTCTGTCTGGTCTATGTCCATGAAATATTCACGGGGGGCTGTGTGGATTGCTTGTAAGAATCACGTAACGGTACATACATGTACATTCATATAACCTGTACATTAGGCCAAAAAAAACCGCACAATGTTTCCCATTGAAAGAAAATTGGGGAATGTTTTTTCTACTCTACGGTTGGCACCAAAAGTGTTCACACTTCTCTCAACTTTGAATGAAAGAATGCAAGTTTGGCATAATTTTCAAGGATGGAGCTGGTTGTACAGGAGAGACATTTGATTTCTTGTTGGCCCAAACAAGTATACTCTTGTTCATACTAAAAGAAAAAAAAAACCAAAACCGGAATCCAACAGTGGCTCATTCTCCTCACTCTGCCATGTTCCAGCCTACCGTACGGATGAGGGCGAGCCCTGGGTCCTGCCCGTGGTGCGGGAGATTGAAAAGCAGCTGGCGGCAGATGAAAGCCTGAACCACGAGTACCTGCCCATCCTTGGCCTAGCAGAGTTCACCAGCGCTGCCACTAAGATGCTCCTGGGGGAAAACAGCCCTGCCATCCTGGAGAACAGGGTAGGTGCTCTCAGACAGACGACGTTTTTTAGCCCAAAGGTCACTTTGAAGAACTTTTTTTAATGCACCTCTGTGTAAAAGTATGAAAACATCAATTAGAGAAACCTGTTTCTCAACCCAAGGAAAATTTGGAAACCAAGCAGATATTCATGTGTTCCATTGTTCGTAGGCGTTTGGCATTCAATCGTTGAGCGGCACGGGTGCCATACGACTGGGCTGTGAGTTTCTGATTGATCACCTGAACTACAAAGTGCCGTATGTCTCAGACCCCACTTGGCGTGAGTACCGTTCGTTATACCTGATTTTTTTTAACAGTTAACCCTCCTTTAGTTTTACAGCACAAATATGCACAAGTGCCCAGGGTCACTCTCTTGCATGTTGGTGCAGTGCACAACACAACACAGCTGTGCTTCTTTGAGGTGTTTATCAAGTGACCCAAAGAGTGACTTCAGCATAGGAGGGTTAATTGTCTCAAGTTATCAGATCTGACTTACAGCCTCCCTCGAAACTTGTTTCCCATGACTGATGGGCACGGACAACAGAACTTTAAATTGTAGTGTATGTGCATACGTACGGAAATTGGACAGCTCTGTCAAAATCCGTCATCCAACAGAAGAGCCAGTACATTCCTTGTTTACAAAAAGAGGCCAAAGTGTATATCCGCACTTGCCAGAAACAAGTGAATAAATATCCCTTCTCTCACGTTTGAACAAAAACACCAGGACCAGTGTGCTCAACAGAGGGGTACTTGGTAGTAGGCCGTTTGTGGACACCCAGCGGGTCATTTTGGACATCTTGTTCTGTTACGCAAATGCGTACATTAAGAAAAGGCCTAAAATATTGTACGTTCCGTACATTTTTCCTTCCCTTCCAGAAAATCACGTCAACATCTTCAACAAGCTGAAGTACGAGAGCGTCCGTAAGTATCGCTACTGGAATGCCGGAACCAGATCCTTGGATATCGAGGGCATGCTAGAGGACCTTGAGGTAGGTGATCGCGGGGCTTTGGTTTAATGTCTCGTAAAACTCGCTGAAGCATTGGAAACAGTGTTGTCTTTCAGCCAAACAGTAAACCACCAAGCAGAAAAAAACTGTTTTTCTCCTTACTACATTGAAAAAAAAAAAAGATGGGTATGTGGGTATAATTAATTTCAATCAAACACACAAAGAGCTATGCACATTTTTAGTGTTCAGTGTACACCATAATTAGGCCGCAGTATTTAAGGCGGTGGAGTCGACACCTTGAAAATGTTATGGTTGAATTAATTTTCTAAAAAAAAAGCGAAGGCTGAGCACGATTATTTTGGCTGGGTTGGGTAACGGGAAACAAATGTTTTTGTTTGCCCAGCTATGTTTTTGCTCGCCATGGAAAATGATTCCGGGTGAAAAACCTGTGGAGAAATGAAAAACCTTCCTTTGTGTTCATTGCCGTAGAATGCTCCAGAAGACTCGGTGATCATGCTGCATGCCTGCGCTCACAACCCGACCGGCGTGGACCCGACCAAGGAACAGTGGAAGAGGATCGCTGAGGTGATCCAGGTAAGCTGGAAAACTGCTGGAAAGAGACAAGTCCTGGGCTTTTGTTTCCTTCCTCTCTGCTCTGTGCATGAGTTCAAGAGGTGGGTAATTCCAGAAATTAGGGGCCCAAAAGGGTGAAATTTTTGTGTCCCTGTCGCATCTGACCTTTGTTATTTGACGTGGATACATCACCGGAATCGATTTCAAACTATTGGCAGGTTTGGTAGGAAATTTTCATTCATTCGTCACTCTTGGAAACCCGAAAATGTGTTTTGAACTTACAAAATCATACGTCAGACGTGACAGGGAAACGAAAAAAAATGGACCCCTAATTTCTGGAATTACCCAGGTTTGCATTCATGGCCAGCGCGGGAACCAACTACACAAGAAATTTAAACGCAGATGCCCTCGTATCCATCACGAAAAGCCACTCCAACTTTCAAAAGAAAAGAAAAGAAAAGGAAACGAGAAAGAAAACACACTCAGTTTGGTTCTACCCAAAAGATGCTCGTTAGGCTTTGGACACTGGAAAGGCTATATATTTGCTGCCGTTCATATGTCTGTATTGTCAATGCTGAATAGGAGCATGTGATTACTGTGAACAGTTATCACAATACGTTTGTACTGGCTTCTATTTTTCAGATTCTTCAGCAGAAAACTTTCAAGACCTCTTTTACTCCATCTCTGCAGTTCTTATTAAGTAATTTTTTTTTATGTTTGTTACCTGGTTCCATAATCTGGACGTGGTTCCTATCAAGAATGCCCAAGAACTGTTGGTAGATAGTTCCAATGCTGTTAATAACCATCCCTCTTCATTGGCGATACATGAAGAGGCTGCAGTTGGTGGCCAGCGTGCTACTAAGGGTGGGATGACTTTTACGTGTTTAAACGCTTAAACTAAAAGTTCCAAATCTGTTTACAGATTCTCCCAAATGTATAAACAGAACCGCCCTGTTAACCACTTCGTGCCGGGGCATTTTGCAATGTTGAGGATGCTGGGCCGGCATGACTATCATTTTTTCCGTTTTAAAAATCCTTCAACAATTCATCATTCAAATATAAGACTTAAAGGTTTTCATGGTGAAAGAAACTAGATCTATAGTAAAGATTGCGGTAACACCATGTATTTATCTCTTCTTTGAGTATGTGTGGTTCTGAGAAGTTAAATTCCATTTAACAGTCGTTTATAGCCACACAGAGTAATCTTTAGGCACTACTCTAAGTTGACAGGTGACCTTCATTGACACCCGAATATTTCAGTCAGGCCTGCAGCCTTGTAAACAGAGCCCAGATAGTGCGGTGTGATACAACTGTCTTTTGTTCACGAACCTGGCTCAGTGCACTGCTGACCTCTTTTCAATAGGGGCCAGATTAGCATGCAGCGGTGCTGTGTGGCTCATCGCTGCGGTGATGGAGAGCTTTTGTCCCTGGTGGTAATCCGCTTGCTCTAAATACCCCAAACCCTGGTATACGGCTTCAAAATAACGCTGGATTATCACCACTTTTGAGAGTGAAAAATGCCGGTAATGCCCAACAGCCTGGTCTTTTGTTCGGAGTATTGTCTTTTGTTACAGGGCCTTGTTTCCTTTGTCCGAGTTCGGAGACCCCGGCCACACATATAAACCATACGGCTCCAATTTCGGAGTCCCCGGCTGGTAGTGGTTAACAGGGGTTTGACGTTTTGATTGACCCAATTTTTTTTTGTAAAATTGTAAACGATGCCTGTAAAATGTAATCTGGTTTTCAGAACACTTTGCTGCTCTGTCATATCAAAGGAATATCATGAATTCATCACCGGGAATTTGTGTCAAGCATTTACATCTAACACGATTTGCTGTGTTAAAAGATTTCAGTGACACCGTGGTAAGGGTGGGACGTTTACACGTTTAAACGGTATAGAAAGTTTTCAAATCAAATTTTAATTCCAACCAAAAAGTGAAAGAATCGCAGCGTGGCTTGTGTGTATACCATACATGTACGCACCTGTGAACGAACGCGCCTATCGCATTGATCCTAGTTAGAGCTTTGCCTGGTAAGAACAAGGCGCTCAATCCTTTCCTCTAGGAGTCTGAACCGGTATCTCTGTAGAAACAGTGTCCAGCTAATCTGACTATCGGCTCTTTTTACACCCAGCCACCAGAAAGTATCTACACACCCTTGTGTTTGTTTTTTAAACGCAGGGGTACAGCACATCATGTGGAGTTGAAACTGCAGACAGCGATTTCTGAACATGAAAATATTTTCAAATCTAAAAATCATTGCTCCAAAAATTGACACTCCCTGCAAATCTTTTTAATAACTCAGGCCATTTGTTTTCTCTGTTGCAGAGGAGGAAGCTGTTTCCGTTCTTTGACTGCGCTTACATCGGCTTTGCCACTGGGGACATCGAACGGGACAGCTGGGCCGTCAATCACTTCGTCAGTTTGGGGATGGAGATGATGGCCTCCATGTCGTTCTCCAAGAACTTTGGCCTGTACAGTAAGCACCGGGCAGGGCCTTGAAGTTGATTCTTGGCCTCTTAGATTTTAATCTTAACCAGCCTTGGTCCACCCGGGGGCCAGATTTTCCCAAGGCTTGACACGCAGTTCAAGGAATTTGTTGGATTTGGCATGTTCAGCATAAATTTGAAACATTACTTATCAGAACTTTGCAAAGTGGGAATATCATTAATGTTGGTCTTTTTACTGGATGTCTCTTTATAGATGATAAAGAATTGGTCAAACAAAACTTACAGAAATGCCAGAGTGCATTGTGAAACTCCCCAGGGCTCAGTTTTACAGAAATCTGCCGGGAGCCTAAGACGAGCAACACAATTTGCTTTGCCAAGTTGGCAGGCAACCAGTTTTTCCTGAACATGTAATGCCCATGCTTACCAAGACCCTGTGCCCACCGACTTCACACAGTTGACCCATGATTGAAGGCAAAAGTACCTTAACCCTAACCCCCTAGGGTGTATGTAAAATCGTATTAAAATTGGAGGATTTGGGAGTGTTAGGGTTGAAGATCTGAATCTTCAGGAAACACATTGGCGTAGAGGCATCCATGTTCGCTGTCTTGTTTGTTGCCATCCTGACATGGTAACCATACCTAATTGCTGTAATGTGTCTTCCCTAGGGACACTCACACTCCAGACTTCTGTTTCAAACCCACACAATTTGAAGACTGCCACCTTACATGGGCTCAACATCCATATTCATCAACACCAATATGTTATGTTTGTGTCACTCCCTGGGTCAGAATTGGCCGCCTCAGCTTTCCACATTTCCTTCTAAGAAGCTAGAAGATGTATCTTTGAAAAGTTGACACAAAAGATTGGTCTACCAGAGAAACCTCGGAGCCAGTACTCACTAAGTGCGTTCATCCTTTCTCCCTCTCAGATGAGCGAGTGGGAAATCTTATTTGCATCGTGAACAACGTCGACACCAAATCAGCAATCTTGTCGCGGCTGACGAGAATAATACGGACGACGTACTCCAACCCACCCAGTCACGGGGCACGGATAGTCAGCACGGCCCTCAACAATCCGGTGTACTTTGCGAAGTGGTGAGTCGATCTTACCGTACCCGTTTGCTGGTTGACTGTTGCCATAAACGGCGCGTGTGGCTCCGCTTTAAACAGGTTCTACTTTTCTTTCCAACTCCTGTGTTTCGAAAGGTTTCTCACATCGTAAACTTTCTAAATCTTTGTCATGGCTAAATAGAATTAAAATGTACATGTAAGCGTTGGATGAGAACACCATATGTGTACAAGAATGGGAGAGAAAGTTGGAGACGGTTTGAAGGAAAAAATGAAGTTCAAGGAAAACAGTAAGCTCGTTCATTTAGTACTTACCAATAGTCTACATGTCGTCAATTGCCGTGTTTTCTGAACTGACCAACAGAATTCATGTAGTCAGTTTTTTAACCACTCTGCAGTCATTTTTGTTTATGTGCCAAAGTACTTGGTCATCAGTGTGGAACAGAAAATCAGTTGTTAGCACAGTGAGCCCTGAGGTGGACCAAGAGAGGGCGCAATTTTCCTAGCAAATGCAGGCTCCTTTGGTCGATACTCCACTTTGCTGAAACGCATGCGTTACCTTGCGCTGTTCAACCAAAGAGGGGGTGCTTCTGCTCAAGGCCGATAAAGGTTGAAAGTGAAATACAGCCAATTCACAGGGAAACCATCTTTGATTGTGTTCCCTGAAACTATCACATTCAATGTAATCTTTTATTGGGGTGGTGCCAGACTACTGTTGGTGCCAAGCCAGAGGCCGTGTCCGAAACGGGTTCCCAGAGCTAGGTCTATTGTCTACGTGTCTCCACACACTTCCAATGGAGCGAAGACCTAGACGTAGCTCTAGACAACAGATTCGGATGCAGCCTCAGTGTCATTTTTTTTTCAAATGTGGCTTTAATTATTGTAATATAACTAAATACAAATTGATATTATTCATCAGCTTAAATGACATTAATTTGTGACGAACTTTATGTATTGCTTTCATTTTTATTCCTGGGTTCTGAAGATAAAAAAAAGTTACTTTCACTTTCAATTCAGTATTGCCGATTTGTGGATAAGGCCAATTCATGTGGGCTTTGTTAAGTTCAGCTTTATAACCCTCCTATGTGGAAGTCACTCTTTGGGTCACTTGGTAAACACCTCAAAGAAGCACAGCTGTGTTGTGTTGTGCACTGCACCAACAGTCCCTCACAGGAATATCAGATTGCACTTTTGTGCTGCCCAATAACTGTGCTTCACTGTTTCATGTGCATAATTGTGCAGTAAACCAAATGCAGTGAAGAGGACTGCACAAAAGACCCTGGGTCATTTTGGGCTGACAACCTACTGTGTACACACTGAACCTGTTAATGTTTGAGTTCCATATAGAAAATACATGCTCACCGGTGACTGTGGGCATTTGTGCACATTTGTGCTGTAAAACCATAGGAGGGTTAATCATTGGAAAATTTTTAGCTCATGCCATTCTTTGATAACAAAATAGGAAAGAGCACATCAAGACAATGAGCGGGCGCATCTTTGAGATGAGGCAGGCCTTGTACCAACGCCTTCAGTCCCTGGGCACCCCCGGAAAGTGGAGCCACATCGTCGACCAGATTGGCATGTTTAGCTACACGGGCCTGGGACGTAAGTGGCATTTCGTTTTTGGACCTTGGAGAGAAGCAACTACATTGTAACTCACCTGGGCATGCTTGGTATAGGTTTGTGCTTCTGCATGGTGTGGTTCACACAGTATAAACCAGTGGTCTTTCGGCGCAAGAGGAGCGCATAACTGTTGGCCTTTGTCACCAAAATGGTTTTAAAATTTTTACATCAAATAACCGTTTTTACATTGCAGTCACATTAGACTGTTAAAAAAGATCAAATCGATTCCGTTAAACCTTTTTTTTCTCGTCACAGCGAATCAAGTTGATTTCCTGTTGAAAAAGTATCACATCTACGCCATGAAATCGGGCCGCATCAACATGTGCGCCCTCACCACCAAGAATGCCGACTACGTCGCCAAGGCAATCCACGAGGCAGTCACCACGGTCGCCGAAGATCCCAAGCTGTAAAGGGAATTAAGTCTCACCGAGAGAATGTCGGCGGAAACAACATCAGGCAAGGGCCGTCCGGAGTCATGCCCTTCAACATTTAACAGGAGTGATGACTGTCCAAGATCGTAGCTCTGACACTGTTATCGTTTTTGTTGCTGTGGTCTGCTCTTTTTCTCCTGTCGGTTTGCATGCTTTTCCAATCCCAATTTATAGAAACGACTTGATGTCCATTGATTGAAAGTAACCTTTTTCCTCATTCGTTCAATTTAGTGCTTTCTGGGCCCATTGATGCGGGGCAAATAGTACTTAGAACGAAAGTACATACTCGAATCAGGTTTATTATAAAACACCACCAAAGAAGAAGTCCAAGGACTTTTATGTAAACAGTCAGAAAATCACTATTCAAAGCATAAAATGAAATTAATTTAATAAGCGAATCATTGACGGAATTGGTGAAGTTTCGTAGCTGTAAGTCCTTATTTTCAACTGTTCCAATTGGCATGAATTCCCGAGTGTATGTTGTGAAAAATATAAGTTACGCTGAGGTGGCAAAAGATGACAATGCCTATCAGATACAAGTGAGGATTTTGCAAACTTTAAGACCAGTTGTTCTCTACGCTGACATAATGAATCAATTTAAACAAAAAATCAAGTGGTTGGATAAGCAGGTATACTTTGAGCACATTTCTGCACTCTCAATGCTTTGGCCCATAGCATTCGGGATCCCTGTTGAAATGTCTGTTTACATCACTTGCCAATAGTTATTCCTGTTATAGGTGGCTCTTTCCTGATGTCATTTTTGTCTTTTCTGCAGCAGAAAATCGGCAAGGATTAACTTTATTAGAAAAAAAATTAGAATTACTGTAACTTGACTGTATTCTGAGAACAAATAGGAAAAAATCAAGTTACGTAATTCAGCCTAATTTAAACAAATTTCCACTGAAAAGCCCCCCCCCCAAATAACTAAAAGGACTTTGTTTATAGTGTGTGTGACAATATTACGTCTAGATACTAAAATAGGACAGGATATTCCTTAAAATACCTCTAATTAAAGCTCGTCCATAACGTTATGCACCTGCCATGAGACTGATCTATGACTATAATCAGGTCGGGGACCAGAACCTAATTCAGAGACGTCCCTAGTTTCTGCTTATGTCCCTTGCTCAAGCGGCAATGACATCGTTTTTATCAGGTGACGTGATAATGATGTCATTTTCCCGTGAGATTTTGGGAAACTAACGAGATTTGATGCCGGCAGCCAACATGGCCGCTGTTGAGTCTGTGGCACAATTATTTCCGATCGCAAATGTGGAAAATCGCCAGGGTAAACATGAAATTTGCCACGGTGAATCGATGAAGATTTTTAATGGCATTTTCATGCATAAAGTAAACTTCGGCAAAGCTTTATTTTTTTTCGCGTAAATGTTTTCCTCGGCAGAATTGAACTCGCCTACCCATCGAATTCAACACCTCCAGTGCAAGATTTGACCGAAAAATATCCTCGATACCTTACCGCAAAAGCACCGAGTTGTTTGTGGTACAACCCGTAATTTCTCTTATAATCCTCATTAGACGGAATTTTTATGAACACGAATATGCGGGTCAACGTGCCATGTGCACGTATTAAAATGTACAGTACATGTACGTGCATTGAATGAGTTAGAAAGTCATCACTGGGCTTGGCGACGCCTGTATCTCGGCAAAATGCATACAAGCCTAAGGGCATCAACTCATCCTGCCCAGCGGATCTGGACCCGTCAGTGAAGCCACCGGCGGCCATCTTACCGTGCCGAATACAAAGGCAAATTAGAAAGGCTTGCTTGCCAAGCGATCCAACCATCATCTTTTTGTGTCTGACGTGGTGGCTTCAGTCGGTGTACTATATACCAAGGCACTGCGCGCTCAGATTTGCTTATTGACGTCCTTGACTATAAGGGTAGTGGGGACCAGCGAAATTGCTTACAAGAGTCATCTTTAGACATGAGACAACGACTCGGCGAAATATCCCAAACAAAAACACGACATCAGTATATTACCAACATTAAGGTGTTGATTTCAATAAAAACGAGTGTTCAGTTGTTATTGATGACATGATAGTTAAATTGCCACGAATGTGGGTAGATGTCGCAATTTTGTTCTGTTCTACCCTCTATTAGCTACTAGAGGTACTTAAGTTGGGCGTTTATTCACCCGTCTTTCACCGGACGCCATCCCTCAGTGGTATTTTCACTGTGAAATGCAATAACTATAAGGCGGAATCATTAAAGAGTATACCTAAGCGCGTGAGTGTGTAAGAGGGCGGTAAATAATTCTCTGTAAAGTTTAATCTCCAGTTTAGTCGGCCAAGGCGGCGAGAGGGACACCCAATAAATCGAGACATCTTGCTGTATTTTCGCTTCGCGGCTGCCATGTCCGGAAACCCAACGGAAATACCTCTGGACGAGTTTTCGTAGCATCACGTGACCGTTCTTCTCGCTTACACCCCCAGAGTGAGTCCTCTTGAAGTTGTGCATGATTAACCGTGCCCTCTTGGTCGCGCGGAAATTGTAACTTTAGGCCCTACCTGTACTGTAGTGACCCTCGCTCTGTTGCTTAGCTTTCACACCTAGTACATCTGACCAGCTAGTTCTTTCCAAATCCTATTTAAATCGACTTTATTTAGAAGTTACTTCAGAACGTCAATTATGTCTAATGACGGGTATTACTGGCTGTGCTGTGATGTATTGTAATTAACTCACTTTTACCGGAAAACGAATGATTAAATTATTAGCAGTTGAACTTGAAAGCAAAAATCAGCTGCTCGCTTGAAAAGCTGTGTGAATGTTTCTCCGTTCTTGTCACGGGGTCAGCCAACTAAGAGTTGTTATAACCGTTTGGAAATGCCGGCTGATATTTTCAAGAACTCAACGGTAGGAGTTTGTCGACCTGTGCACCAACCCCCCCCCCAAAAAAAAACACTTGCCTAGGGCCATGCTGATTCCTGTTGGACAGAAAAAGAAAATCCTATTTTTGGATCACTCTTTGGCCGACAAAATCCTCCCAAAATTTTATGAGGCAGAGGGAAAAAGTCTCCAACTGTGCCTAGCCATTTGTTTTGAAGGCTAAACTCGGTTTTACGCTGAGAGCGCAAACAAGTGATTTCAACGTGAAGATTGTTCACGTTTGGCAAGACTGGAGCACAGTATGTACGCCGGTTCGCATATTGGCATACCTGCATGTATACCTTTATTGTTAATGGTATGCGTACACATGCAGAGTATTGTGTAATTGAAAGTGCCCCTGGTACCGGTAGGTACGGTAGACGGTAAAGGACACGTAGAAAGATAAGCGTCATGCATTATTCTCAGGACGCATAAAATACGTACTTGAGTTTTTAGACTCAAAACGAATTTCAGACGAGCATGGCACTATAGCCGGCCCTGCTCCTGACTGTAATTGATAGCCCATCGCAGAGAAGATCCTTGCACCATATTAGGTTGCAACCTCACCAGAACTGAGTCGAGACATCGGTGACTTTTTTCTTTCCCTGACTTTTTTCTCTCGGAAGGTAATGAGTCGGTTGATTAAAGTTGTCACTCCAGAGTGACATCTGTTCTCCCTAAAGAGGAATGAATCCTCCCTTCCAATCAGCACTCGTAATTGTAGGTCTCAGCAGGCTATCGGCTTGTCCTAGAGACGTACCTGCTGGCTGGATGGCAGGGAGCAGCCTGGTAGCAGCAGGTGACAGTCCTTGGTGAGCTCCATGTCAACAATGATAAAAATGCTAAGAACCCCCCCTCCAAAAAAGTGTCCACTTTAGTTTAGGATTGGTCACTACATTCTCCCATAGCGCCCACACGAATTTGGGGGTATGCAATCGAGAAAAGACAAGTTGTAAACAGGAGTTGAGAAAGAAAATCACGAATAAAAACCTGGTTAAATAACCTTCTGTCTTTTTCATTATTTCCCCGACACTTAATACCAGATTTGGGAGTGGCATCAATCCAAGAAATGCCAAATTCTGATACTTGTGTGGAAGCGCATTTTTTGCTCAAGTTAAACATGTTCACGAAAACCTGAATCCAGAAGTCATTGATTAGTGTCCTAAAATCGGTATTCCTTAAAAGTGTTCACACACGCAATGACGTCTCTCCGTATAGATTGAAGATTGATCTTTCTGTTATCGTCAGTCCGCAACTTTTCTCCTCCGTGACCTGAGGAGCACTGGAGAACGCCTAGCTTGTCTCATCTTAAGCCAACGGCACCAACTTCCGCGCCTTCAACGGCCCACGGCCTGCAAGATGGTCCGTCCACTCGGCCAGAGCTATTAGCCCTAGCCCGGCTTGCGTGCGAGCGTCCAATTTCTCCCGTGTTTATCTTTGATTAATACTGAAATCGGGCAGAAAGAGGTGAATAGAACCAATGTGTAAACAGGTCATTTCAACTAATAGTCTGTCAATGGGGGAGAGGGGACAGCCTGAATGCGCGGGCCCCAGCGAGCCGGTCGGCCGTGATTCCCCGGTTGCTATTCATATTCAGATGCGCTCACACAGCCCCGGACTTTTTCTATAGTCGGCTGAAATCTTTCAGCTGGCGTTCAACAATTGCGCACCACACAATTCAGAGCCCCCGCTTCGTTTCAGAACGTCGGGTCGGTCTCAATTGAGGCACTGTTACTGGTCATGTTTGGAAGAATTATTAGCTATTATAGCGGTTACTGTTGACGATTTGTGGGCCGTCATGTGGAAAGGAACAGCGCATTGATGGGCAACCGGTGCGTGTAAGGTTTCCTGACTCAATGGTTCCACTGCTTGGACCCGTCCATGCGCAGTGCTGGCAGTCAATTTAGTATTTGACTTTATTTCTGAGTGTCTTCGTGACTGTACGGTCGGCAGTCCTGGTCGGAGTCAACTGAGAAGTGCTGGTTTACTTACGTAACTCGTGTTTCCTTTCGCTTCGCTTGTGTATGGGCAGTCAACACACGGCCCGGTCATCTCATCCTCAACAAGAAAAGTCACCGACATCATCGACATGCCGTCACTGTCATCGACGGCCCGCTGGATTGTGGTCATGTTTTCCTCGTTCGTGGAGTAAGGTTGCGTAATAGGTACACATTGGTAGCCCTGCCCTGCCGTTTGCTTTGCTCGTTCTGGTCACGAGAGGGGTCGGCGGCAAGTGGCCTGGAATGTACAGTACCCCCGCATCGGGTCGCGTGGGACAGACGTGATCGAACATGCCACACCAGTACATAAAAACAATTTGCCGGTTATCGAAGCAACCACATTATGCCATGTGTTCTCACGGAAAGCCTCATCATGATCATAAGACGCTGAAAAGGAGCACAGCACACTGTTCTCGACATGAGAACATCCAACTTTGTAAAGAGTGCGCACACCTACGTACAGAAACCCTGTATGGACAGTGCATGGCAGCCTTGAAGTAGTCGTAGGTTCAGACACCCGACCAGTCTTCATAGACAGTTGAGACATCATTGACTGCATGCTTTCTTCTGTGGACACCTTCTTTCGTGCTTGTACATGTAGCTGTACACAGAATTGGTTCTCTTTCGTGATAAGGTAAGGAAGGCCACTATTGCGTTAATCTTAATGTAACTTAATTCAGTATTCTGTAATCCCAACCCTTCTAATGTTCGATTTGGGGAAAGCTTCAAACCAGTACACACTGTGCTTCTCACCAACATGCCACGCGAAGTTCCAGCGTTCTCCAGCGCGACGAATTTCCTGGTACCTTAATTGTACAACGCTTGTCAGTTCTGACACCGTTTGAAAACTGGTAGCATTATCAACTTCATGTATCGTGCTTAGCAAATTGTAGCTAGTAGGCCTAAAACAGTAAGCTGGTACATTTAGTAACTGTTGCTTCTACAAAGTGGTATTGCTGATCATTATTCATGGTGTCAAAATTTGATGTCTGCTTTTTCTCTGGACAAACCGTTTCTATAAACGTCCTCCTTGCCATTATGTGGGCCCTCCATGCTAAACTTGAAATTGGAGCAGTATGTTTAATGGTTGAATGGTTAAATTCCGTTGCTAATTTGTTCAACGTTTCACAACGTACGTTTCAACGCTGTTTTGGCCTAATATTTGTTGGATTGGCGCATGTCGATATTTCTCAGAACTTGGGCCCACATTTTCCACACCGAGTCCCTCCGTCACGCCCATTGTGTGGTCGTAGTATTCACTGAGCAAATAGTTTACATGCATACTTTTTTCGCATAAATTGTTTTAAAGATTGTGAGCCTAAATGAGCCACTTGAAACACGGTCCGTGCTTGAAACGACGAAGCCTAGAATTTGCTGGGACTCGGCATGGCCGGAGGCCCCCCACATTAGGCCCTGGCCGATCAATACGGCCATTCTGCCCCATGTCCCACGGCGGGTTCGCCTCAGTTACCCTCTCTGGCATCTATTTTGGTCTCGGTGCCTCAGCAAACGTAGCTTTTGCCGGAAGAAAAGAGAGCGACCCACGTGTAAGGCTTCACATCCGCGGCCCACTGGGGGCTAGAGGACGGCGGGGCCATTGACGACAGCTGGCATGGTGGTCCGTTGTGATGGCAGGAATGCAAATTTTGAAACTTACCAAAATGATATCTCGGTTTAATGAGCTGCCCTTTTTCTCGAAACAATTCAGAGTCCAACCTCAGCAAATTTAAACCAGTCATTTTAAATCATGTTCAAATTTAATCCAGGGTTACATGGGGCAACACATGTTAAAAGTTATCGATTATTACTTTGCTCGTCAAGACGTGCCTCGGTAGCTCTCTATCATACCAATGTGATGTCTCATCTCAAGTGAATTTTGTCAAACTCAAAGTGGTCTGAAATGGCCTGCATTCATTGCGGAGTGCTGTCCAGACACGTTGCGTGCGAACGGCGCTCAGAAATATGCAGACTGCTCGGGGCTGTTTGGTTACAGGTTCACCTGTCTGTGTAAGCCTGCAAAAGGGTTTATGATAATGAGGTGACAGAGTGGAGGAAAAAATGGTATGTGGAGTGACTTGAAAGTCGAACGAACTTCCTGAGTGGGCCGGCGTGCATATGATCGCAGCGCCGTATTAAGTGCCACTCTCATGCCTCTTGTGTGTTCCGCGCCAGAAGAAGTCGAATCCGTGTAAATCCCGTCTTTGCGCTGTCAGATCGTTCCGGATGTAACTTCATTGGCAACTCCACGAACTTGTCCCTTTTCATATAAATTCGTAACGGTATCAATGTCTTCAGAGCCTCATCGGTGAAATGATTGAAATATAATTGGGTCTGCTTAAGTGGAATGGTTTTGGGTTCGAACGTGTTTATGTTCCGCTCGGAAAGACATTCAACCACGATTGCCTCTCTCCACTAGACTAGAGTCAGGTGGGCACCTGCAGGGTGGAGTTTTTGTCCGATGATCTCGAGCTGTTCCGGGAAACTGATCTATAAAGGGTCCACTATTTACAGGGTAACAGTGATGAATGTTTTAGTGTTTCTGCGATAGAGTGCTATAAATACCGATAGTGTTAACCACCCCTCCACGTGCATGAACCTGCCCGGCATTCACAGGTTGAAAGCTGAAATGAAATGGTTCTCATCCTTAATTCGCCCCCAGTTTCATTCTAAGGGTAATCAGTAAACTCCCTTCGACTTGATTTGCTTCACTTAAAAGGCGCACTCCAGTCTCCAGATTTCCCTCCACCAGCACACGATTGAGTCAGCTACGTTCACACACGCAACGTACCAGGGTATTCACATCCCCATAAACTGGGCACCGCTTGATTCCATTCATGCTGCAAAGTAATTGAAATTCTGCGTGACATTTCACAACAGCGTGTCATGAATTCATATCCGACGATTGCGGTGTCACCTTTGATGTACTAAAGAGGTAGACGGTGGCCCCTAAAAGCCGCTACATACAGTGCGACCGGCCTCTTTACATTTAAAATGCAATGTTAAACCTTATTTTTTCCCCATCCTCTGCCTTGAGAGACGTCATGGTGGGTGTTTTGGCCACACCCGGACTGTGTCCAATTAAGTTTGTAGTCTTTCATACTACAGGAATGCATTTAACATTGCTCTAGTTTTGGTTTCTTCTCGCAACCGAATAGTGGTTTTGATGGGTAGACTTAAAGAACTGGTCTCCAGTGTTCAACCTCAAGTTGGACCACTCCCTGCTCTGGCGCTCCGCCCCCTTTGGTCCATGTACTAAACGATAAACATGTACATGTGTATCTATGTGCACATAGAAATTTGACAGTCAATGTACAGGCACGTTTTTGTCTTTCCGAACCACACAGCAACGGACTCGTGGACTACCAGTGACAAAATGGTCGGCTTTTCGTTTGGCATGCCGCGAATTAAAAACCGAAAATGAGCAGCAGGGAAACTTTGTACGGTGCGGTCAGCCTCCGAGAGGATCGATCTACTGTACGATTTCTTTTTCAATCACGAGGGGGCGCTAAAAAGTGAAACTTCTTTGTGCCATCAATAGCAGTCTTGAGTTAAATCTTGTTTTGCAAATTCCGGTTTCTGAGAGTCGATCCTTTTCTGAAATATGTACACACGACGCTTTGTGTGGGTTTGGCTGGTGTTGTCTTTTCCCACTGAAGTCATTGTGCCGTTAGACAAAGACGACGATTGTCAGGGGGCGCTTGCAAGTCAAATTTCCCCATGGCAGGTGTGTTTGCCTTAATTCTCAGCAAACAAACTGCTCCATGTCCGTAATCCAAATGTTTACGATAGCGATCAACTTGAAGCCGGCCACAAGGGGCGGGTTCCTAATGGAGGGGGGAGGTCATGCTAACATGGCAAGATACAAAGTATGGTACGTTGTTTCTAGAGATCGTTCTGTCATTATGATACAGATTTACTCAGTCTTGGTTTGCGGTTCCAACGAAAATGTTTTCCCAAGCCACAGAAATATGTCTTGTCATTGAAAGGCTTTTAATTAATCGACCCAGATCGCTAACCGGAAAACGCAAGAGATCTTGAAAGTGAAACCCTACGTATACTTGCAGTGATTGTCTTCCAACAGAGCAGAGCTTGAATTTGTTTCAAACACTTACAGATTTCGGAGAAGTCTGGATATGCTCTGTTAATGTTGGCGCACCACCATGCATAGGGATAATAAGAGGTCTGTCGGGGTGTAATTCTCCCCATGATACCCGCCGCTTGATGAGCGGTGTTGACCTCTGGCGAGCAAGTCTGTTGTTTTGACGGCACCCACCCACACGTACACACACACACGCACGCCGTACATGTACTGCACTTAACGGCAAGGCGACCGTACTTCGCCCGGTGCATTCCTGAGATTGCGGGGTCAGATGTTCACCTCGGCGTGAACCCGGCTTGTCTCCGGCGGACGTACGTACGTACGCGCCACTCACGGCCGAGATAAAGCTACGAAACAATAAGTCGTCGTGAGAAAAAAAAACTGGCAGTGTTGGAATCCAGGCGGGAGTTGCTTGTCGGGAGAACTGTATATCTGTCGGACGGGGTAAGCATTCCCTCTGGTTACATGAACTGATGTCAACAGTCAAGCAGCGTTACCGTGGTTCGTGGTTCGACGAATCGAGGCTTTCATGTCTACTACAGGTCTGGAAGATAGTGAGAATTACTCTCGGAGAAGCAGTGAAGTAAGTTATGCACGGAACGCATATTAATAAATAGTGCAGGGTGTGAATTTTTTGATTCACGTATCGCCCAGCTAGTACTTTTCAATGGGTTTGTTGTTTATAAGATTGTGGTCAGGTTTGTTGTAAAAAAAAGGACGCAGGAAAGAACATCGATCGCAAGCAAAAGCGCAAGATGTGTTCAGTTATTTGACTGTTTTTCAAGCTTGTACATACTCGCCTTCAAAGACTAAAGTCCTGTGTTTTCTCAGCCCTTTTCAAAGTTTTCAGAGCACTACTGAACAGCACCCTTGTTTTACGAGGCGGAGGAGAGGTCTTTACCAGTTAAGGAAAACTTAAACTTGTTGAGAAAGGGAAGTCTAGTCACGAGTCGTGTGTTGATGTTTGTCTCCGTGTTCTGCACTGCCGCGGGGTCACAGCGTGTGCTGTACATGTACATGTATGTGTGACTGTAAAAGCGCAGGGCTGTGAAGTTCAAACTGAAACGAAAGGTCAGCCATGAGGATTAATCTGTCAGGATTTCATGCAGACTCGTGACAATTTTCGGGGGAAAAGGGATTACAGGACAGATGTGCTGTAGGTAAGGCTTTCTGTAGAGCGTATGCTCTCGTTGTCCAATCTGCGTTGATGGAGCGCCACACCTGCGCTGCAGCTGCTGTCTTGCACGTCATGTACATGTAGCCTGCCATCCATGGCACATCGAACCACCGAAAGGCTCAGGATATTACGGGAAATAATGCTGTTCGTTTTGTCCTTCCAAGTCAAGGCGGTTGCTGTGTACGTGTCCTTGGACAGGGCACTTGTAAGATTGTTAGCCAGTAATTGCTTCACTCTGTACCCACGAGCAGAATACGGTAGGGTTGCTGTAATGAGACGTACAGTATAGCGCCATTAGCATAGGACTTGTAATTTTTGTTTACTGCCGAGCCGAAACGGCCGAAAGTACGAGCGCACTTGCACTTGCAGATATGTCACACGCCCCGTGCTTATTTCGGCAGAGGTTCTTTCTCCGAATAATATCCAAGTTATTTAAAAATGACTTGAAACGACTATGGGCGTCGCGGGGGGGCGGGGGTTGGGGGTGCTTAACCGTCCCCCGGAAAAAAAATTAGATAAAAATGCTACGGGGTGTGGACACAGAAGAAAAGAAAATAGGATTGAATGGGATGACTGTCACCAAGTTGCTGGACAAACCTTAATTTGACCCCCTCCCTTCTTTAAATAGTCGATCAGTTCATAGCACTGAGTGCTTTGCCTCCCCCCCGGAAATGTTCACCCCTGGAAAGAAGGTGGTTTGCCCATCCCTCCAAAATCCTGGCGACGCCCATGAAAACGACCACCCGTAGTGAGTCCGATGGACAGCGTTTTTCCGTTGCTGAGCACTGGTCGTGAATACTTAAATATTCAACAGTGAACGCCTTTTGACATGTTTTGTGGAGAAAAGGGTCCTCTGAATCAAACAGTCTCACACATTCACCATAAATTTGTACACTAGCAGCCTTTGGAAAACGGTGTCCATGCACAAGACGCATTGATACTGGCTCACAACATCATAACCACACGTGATATGGACACCGCCAAGCACACCTCACATCCGGAACGAGAAACCCTCACACGTCAATGATAGCCTTTGCAGTGTTACAATGTTCCACGCTCTGTCAAAGAAAACGTTACTGGATATCGGAGTGTAATATTCTTTTCTGATTATTAACGGTAATACGAGACTGTTTGGGTTGATGCCCCTTTGTCGTTTTTTTCGGATGTTATTGATGACTATGTTCCGGAGTTAGGTGATTTCATTTAGTTAGTTAATAGTTAGACAAACTGTCTGGTTTGTTGACGTTTTGTTAGGCGTCATGGAGTGTGTTGGTGTTATAATGCGTGTGAAAACAGGATTATCTCCGTTATTTATCCGCTCCATCCAAGCATTGGGATGAGATACTGGGCCACCAGTCTGTCGTCAGGGAAGTCAGACTAATGAGACGACAGACTGTTGATGTTCCTCCTGCTTGAGTAACCGGTGGCATTGTTCGTGCCCATCCGCTGAGACATGCTGACACGATTCACTCTTAACGGGTTTTCGTCTCTCTCTTTTCCCTTTCAATCCCTCTGCCACAGAACCGCGGCGAATGGAAATTGAGGTCGACAGGGTGTCAGTCGGAGCATGAGCCCGGCCAAAGTGGGCGAAAAGACGGCATTATTTCCGCCCCAGCGGGCCCGACTGCAGCTGGGATTGCCCCAGGTGCCCGGCACGCTACCGCCATCATTCCCCGTCATGGCTTGCCGGGAGAAGCCTCTCACCGGCGTTGTCCTATCTCCGGGCTCGCCCGCTACCTGCCCCGTGGTGAATAGCGGCCTGGCGTGGTACCGGCGACTGCCGGGTCGCAACAGGCATCACCGGCTGGGGCCCCTCTCCGAAGAAAACAAAACTCTGGCGGTAAACGAGCGGGCTGCCTCCGGGTTGAGTGGAAGTGGGAAGCGGAACTTGACAGGCACACACTCCTCGACCAAGAGTACCTCCAGCAGCACAACAAAGTCGAAAACATCCCTGAGAAACAAGTCGGACGACCGGGTTAGTTCGAAGAAAGAAAACGGCAAAACAGCCAGGCACAGACCGCAAGATTCAGGACCCAGTTTTGACACACCCTCACGAAAACAACGCATGAGCTACCCACCTTGCACGGGACAAAATCACTCGACTGAGCTGGCTGAACTCCCGGCATTAAAGCAATCGACATCGTGTCCGGTACTGTGTGATTTAGACAATTTAACTATCACGCCAAAGAAGACGGCACAACAAGGTACCACTCCTCATAAAAGTACACGTCCCTCGGACAAGACAATGACTAGACAGGGAACCAGTGGTCACCACAAAACCAAACAGGACTGTATGAAACGATACGGGGAACATGACCGACTCAATGTCCCGGATGCAAACATTGGAAGGCAAAGACGCTCTCACCAGCGAACGAGGAACAGTCGAGAGGAAGCAAGAACCCAGAGACCCAAGCCCCCATGTTGGCAAGATCTACCTCAAGAGCAGACCGTGAGCGGTGCCAGCGGACAGGAAGCGATCGCGACGCACACCTACGCCGTGCCGGAATCCGTTCACAGTGTTCCCGGGTACCGTTGTGACAGCGCCACCACCCGGTCGACCGCCGAATCGGAGCGGCGAGCCATGCGCGCCAACATCAGGCGGACGCGTAGTCGCGTCATCGACAGCAAGGAGATTCCCAAACACGAGGCCGTGCTGTCGCTGTCCCAGACCAAACCCAGCGAGTTCCACCTCCGCAAGACCTACCACGATGACACTGTCTACCTCTTGGAGAACGCCCAGCGGTGTCGCAAGTGGCTGGCGGATCTGAAGGAGTCTGACGTCACGCCGCTCGTGGACGAATCAGAGAGCAGTCGCAGGTTGGAGGAAGAAATTGTCACGTGTGACGTGGAAATCTCAAACGAGAAATGGAACTTCCTAGGGTCGCCATACCCGTCGTCAAGCGACTGCAGTTCAGAGGATTAAGACAGACACGATACTTGCAAAGTCTCGAAGTCGATGTTTGACTGAACTCAGATCTCTCGTTGATGTTGACTTTGACATGAATCGAAAACAACGCTTCTTGGAATCATATTGCGAAAATGCATTCATACTGGGGCAGAATGCAACGGTTCAATCAGGATTTACGGTTGGCGGTGCTGATGGCGGCCCCACGAGTGACAATATGCGAGATCTTGACTGCTGTTTAAATGACAGTGTTGAAAATGATCTTTCGAGTAACTCCGAAACGTAACCGAGTTCCAAAAGACTTCCCGAAAGGGCAACGAATGGAGGACCATTTACACAAACATGTCACCTCTTGTATAGAGTTTTTTTCTATAGAGTTTTCAGTATGCATGCTAGCAATATCGAACACAGTGGTAATGAGAATTTTCAAAATTCTAATAAAAATATATTTAAAGGACAACTCTGGGTTAATCTTTGAACCATTTTGGTGTTCCCTTAAAAATTAACGTCAGCATTTATCGTTTATATTGTAAAGTAGAGGTTTATGCTTAAACTAGTGGTTCGAAAAATACTTCAACTGCCAGTCATCGGTTTTCTGAACTTTTTATGGCATGCGTATTAAGAACAAACAATTCTTCTGTTGTTAATTGCATGAGAGTTGTTTTGAAATCGTTACTGTGGGCTATTACACTCCAGTGCTGAAATTTTTAGCTTGTGGTCTGTGTTCAAATGATACGTTTAATCGGTTTACTGATAGACCTTTTTGTGCTGGACCTATTGGTAATGAGTGCATCGTGTTTAAACGGTGATCAACCTATTCAAGATAAACTAGTCAGGCATGCAGCGTTCGCACATGCGCTTGCACGTGGTTGAAGCTGCCCGTAGGAATATATACGATCACCGTGCATGACCAAGGCGGTCCACACGTGGTGGTATTGTTTACATTCTTTGGCATATTGCTTATCTGCAACAACCAGGAAGGATTAAAATCTACCCAATATACGATTGATTCTACGCGTTATTGCACGGAAACCTCGAGACCAAGTTTCAGTGTACGAGACTCCTAACTAGCACCTTCTTGTGTTGCTGGGGGCTAGTTTATTCTTAGGTAATTTGAATAGTAGTTTAAGTCACGTGACTAATTGAAACACTGTGACAAGCACCTACTTGTTCAGGTGGGGCTAGTTTCCAACCGTAACTGCGAACGGTGGATACACATGGTGAATAAGTGGCAAGCGTGCAAAGGATTCCAAGCGCGGCAAGTTGGCAAGCTTTCCCTCGTTGTATGGCCGGGGTATGTTTTATTTTATGACAAAAACACAAAAGTCGTGCACTTAAACTTGATGGATGGGACAAACAACGTAGTGGACAAAAACCCATAGGAACAATGTACATGTATTTGTTAGTATGCCTCTACCATGAGACTTGCGTGTGAAGATGCAATGTGTCTACGGCAGTGTCTCCCTGTGACGTTTTGGGGTCACCGGCATATCTTTAATACATAGCCTATCGAATGCTTCTGAAATCGTCGAAAAGAGTAATCGCGGAAGCCCATTTCTTGGACATTTTTCGATCATAAATGCGAGAACTGTTCCCCTTTTTTCATGTTAATTTTGGAAACTGGTCTTGCAGCCTCTGGTTATAATTGGAGAAAGGTTTTCTTTTCCCTACCACTTTAAAAGAAGTCGTCACATTTGGAAACTCCAGACAGCAGAGGGCGCTATTCCACCTACCCTTCCCACACAGGTATCGAGATCATATCAGTAAACTTTCCTTTATGGACCAGTTTCGTCGACGGAGGTCGTCCTGACACTTTTGGACCTTTGGTCACCAATACTAGTCCATCTTGAACTGGGGATTTTTTTTCTGTTCCTACTACTACAAAGACACTATTTCCATCAGATGTGAATGTAGTTATCTCGAAAACTATCAAAATATAAAGTTTAGCCATTAGCCAAACGTATTCACTCCACACCATACATTTTTATTTCAACTTTGTATAGTATAAACAAACATGAACTGATCCTTGAAAAAAGGACAAGATCGAAATTCATCTTGGAGAATAAAGAAGACTTTGCATGCCTCATCGTGTGACTGTCTTCGGAATTTACAATAATTGCACCTGGTTACATCATTAAAAATAGAGGGCGCACTTCAGCACATTGATTCTAATACCATTTGTTGCTTTGGTTACGCACGTCCAACTTTTGAGGACACCTCCAACACCTCAAGTCAAGTTTCTGCTTCCTCCTCGATGCTCGGCACGCTGAATTCGATTCTTCTTTTTGTCGAGTCTAATTCCATTCGATTCCCTACAACTGGACAGTCCCCCAACCATTGATCCACCATTGTCTTCACTGGGCGCTCGTCCATCGTCGGTGGGCTTGGTTGTACAAATGGCTGTTCCGGCCCCAGAACTGAAGAGTCGGCATCGATTCTATTCGCCCCCGGATTGCTGTTTCTCCTGGCCGCGTGTTGCCGTGACAGCTGATGTAACCCGAGCAGCATGTTCCGTTCCCGGTGGGCGCTATCGGTGGACGAAGCTGACGCTGAAGATTCGCTGATCACGGCGCAAGAATCATTGCTTAGTTTCGATTTGGGACTTTTGGACGTCTTGGGAATCTGCGTCAGAACAAGAAGCTTCTTGAAGGACTTTATGTTGTCTTTCTCCAGGTCCACCGTTTGGGTGGTGACTGAGTCGGAGGGCTGGCCGTTGTCTCTAAGTAGAGACCTCATGTGAAGTAGCTTCGAGTGATAGTTGGTAGAAGGTCGCTTGGGGGTTCCGCGTGGCGTCGCCTCTTGGGGAGATCCCTTCACTGGTGACGGGGACAGTGAAACGTACTCCCCTAGGATCTCGGATAAATACTCACTCTCGCCGTCTTTGACGCTACTGCCGATCTCTGGGTCAGACTTTCGTGAGGGCACGGTCCTGGAAGACAGGCTGACGGAAGTGATGCTGAGATCCCCAAAGGAGGCCACGCTGTTGGAAGCCGGCGACCGAGTCCGCAGCGCATGCTGCGGGTAGCTGTGATGAACAGCCGGCTGAGGGCACCTCAGTTCACTGCCAGTGCTTGATTTAGAGTCAGTCTTCTCGGAAACCCCCTGTTTTACTCGGTACAATGGCCCATCATCAGAGACAACAGGCGTACCTACGTCCCTGGGACTGACTATGCATGGGTGAATTGTTTTGGCCTTTCCCTGTACGCCGATGTCGATGTCTATCGTTCGAGGCACGCCCGGGGCGATTTCAGGCAGTGCATCGTCTAACGCCGGGGACTGATTTGCGTGAGACGTATTTCGGCCCTTAGGGCTGACAAAGAGACGTTGGGAGTTTTGCAAAGTGGCGAGGCGGCCAGACGCCCTTGACGTCGATGCACTCCTGGTGAGATAGGCAGGCGATGATCCCCCACCTAGACCCACAATGCATAGACCTGTGCAGACAGCAAAGCAAAGAAACAAATCCAAGAATTCATCACTTTTCTTGTCAGCAAATGAAATATGTTTATTCTCTACACCGTCCTGAAGCTTCATAACAGTTTTGACTGAAGAGGGAGCGCATTTTACAAAATCCCGTCTTTATTGTTTTGTTTTTGAAAGAGATGAAATGGATGGATTATTTAATATTGCTACAAAGCACGTTTTATTTATTGGCTTTCCAGCACATTTGGAATAAATTTTTCAGTTCAATTTCATAAACAGGCAGCTCCATATTTGTGTGAAAAATTCACGACATTTTATATCTATGTTCAATTTCTTCTTCGGTCACTCACTTCGGCAATTATATTTACCACGATTTTTTGTGAAAGATACTTCGATTTCATTGTCCGCATCTGGTTAATGTACGTTAAATAAAGCATTTTTTCATTTTGCAATCAATGTATTACATATATAAACTTAATTAATTTAAACTTTGTCTCTAGTCTGTCCTCAGTATTTAACTATCTTTAGTATTTGTACATTTTCATTAATTTTGTCAAATTTTGCTTTTAAAGATAATCTTGCTTTTCATTTTGTGTGTCTGTGAGTGTATAGAACCTTCAAATATTTCTGGCCTATTTACGTGGTTGCACCCCTAACACTTTTTATCAAAATTCGTCAGGGAATTTTTGGGCATGGAATCCGACTATGTTCGCGACATCAAGCTGTATGAAGCGGTATCATGAAGCGCGCCCTCAACGTCTTGACCAGGACCAGTCTCCTTTGCATATACATGAACACTAGGATTACAGCACGTCCCACTCATTTACTCGCAATTTCAACTTCCGTCTTATGCCTATTCACACCGTTCAGCGCACATTTTATGAAAAAGCAGCGCTCGGTCAAAAAACTAAATCCTGCCATTGTTGCTGAAGTTGCCAGTGGGGGAACAATGAAGGTTTGACCCGCAGTGGGAGGCACGGTGCCGGTTCCAGATACGGGTTCTGTTAAAAGGTGTTTGTTGGGAAAATTTACAGGGGAAAAAACACTTATTGTAACGACACTGATGACGGCAATCAACCGTGCAGTAATTTGCACATGCGGCCTATTGTACTTGAAGAATACATCGTACCAGCTAGGGGTGACTGGCATTGAATAAATACATATTTCATTTACAAAGCAGAATCATTCGATAAGTTCGGAATCCGGTATTATAAATTTATAGTCAAAAATTTATAGTCAAACTCAAACTGACGGTTATATAACCATCCGTCTTGACAGCAACCCTAAATCAGTGACCTGTCAACAAATTAAAATATCACACATCACTGAAGGCCGCGTGCATGAAGAAAAATAATCTGACTTTTGTGGGGAGGAATTCAGTGTGACAAGTCAAGCCAGTTATGCCCTGCCATCAGATTTGATTACTGAATGTAAAATTGCTCAACGTGATTAGTGTTAATAAAGACAACCATTTTGAAGTTGCTTTAACTCAATACATGTCTGGAATTACAATGGTTTAAAATGTCCTTTTTTTCACCAAACCGAGCAAATAACGTTTCTCAGACTTACCGTCTGTGTACTGTTTCCAGTGCATGACTTTTTTCCTCTTAGAAACTGTCCAACAGGGAATTTAGCCACCAATTTTCCGAAGAACTTGGCGTGTGTGAACAAGATGGCCAGGCACAAGCCTGCCCCATCCGCCTTGGATACCGAACTGCGTGTGCACACGCGGTTAGCGCTCGGTTCCGAATAAACGCCGCGGTCGCTACCAAGGAGCTATCGACCAGCAGATTACTTCGATTTCTTTTCACCGCTTCAGTGAGAGACATTTTCATGGGATTATGGACCAGACAGTAGGCCAACAGCCCCGAACAAAAGCGACAAAGCCTCTTGTTTTGGTACACCGCAGGGACTTTCTGAAAGGCTATTTCCTTAAAGATTCGATGTCGCTCCTTTTCTTCTATACAAGGAATTACTGCATGGCAATAGGGTGATGGGACACCAATGATTATCGCCCGACTTGATTGGCCAGGATCAAGCCTTGACACAGTATCTTGGATCGAGTGACACTGTAGTCATCAGGGGGTTGGCCCAGGTTGGGGGGCCAACTCCCCCCCCCATTGACATTTTATGTTTTGCTATAATAGTGGCCACCAGTTAAAGGCTCGAAGAACCCTTATAAGCATAAACGACGCAGAGGTACCATTTTGCGTATACGGTTAAGAACAAAACAAAGTAATTAAACGGCTTCAACAACAGCTACAACTACACCGCCTGTGCACAAACCAAAATTTCCCGCACCCCCCCGCAGAAACATCCTGGATCGGCCCCTATAAGTTCCCCCAACGACAAACCAGCCTAAACTAACGCAAACTACCAAATCTCTTGCTTGACCAACAAGCAACAACCATGATTCTACAAAATTTAGGCTCCGTACTTTGAACTTGTTCATTTAAAAAAAATTGCAATGTCATCGGCCCTGTAACTGTAATTTTTCACTTCAGTGCAATCACAGCGCGTGGCATCTTTTGAAAAGACTGGGGTATTGAAACCCCAATAAAAGAACAAAGGGGAACTATCGTGGAGAAAGTGTTGATTTGGTTTTTAACGGTTTTGAAATGTCAATCCATCAACACTGTCTTGTGCCTGAAAACGGTTAAATCATTTGAAATTTCTCTCTAGCCATACAGTCAGACTACGGATCCATGAAAACCTATTCAATCGACCCACTATGCATGTATATAAATAAAGCTTAACATCAATGGCCTTTAAGTAAAATTGATAACAAAATGTTACTGAATTGAACAATTCAACATACACACCACACACAATCTTGTGAACTTTATGTTTGCTAACAAGTCGACTTTGTCTTCGCGATCACTTTGATTCCCGGATCACGGACTCCAGACCTGATCAATTTGGCCTCTATCCTGTTCCCTATGTTCCCTAACCTCCGGATTAAAGTGGAACACAATAGAACTAATCGATGATCCTCCGGATTAATCCTCCGGATCAATATAATCCTGACTCCGATTGGTAAGGGCGTCGCGTGGTGGCGCTATACAGTCGCACACGAAAACTTACATAACCCTTAACAGCTCTGTCCTTCTTTTACAGACACTATGGCTTGCAGACTGCTCTAACAACCAATTTGATAATGTGGGGAGGTGTGCATTTTCTTGATTACTGTCTAAACTATGTACTATACATGTATACGTATAGCGATTGAAGTCAGTCCACACGCGTTCTCTGTTGCAGGGTGACCTTACGAAACTGTCTTGTGGTGATGTGGTAAATTTGGGACATTTCATTGGATTACAACAGCCTGGTACCCACCAATCAAGAGCGTTACCAACTACTGGTAACCTTCATGGTGAGTCCTGCGAGGGGATGAAACGATGGCGTGCGTCTGTCCTGTCGGCCAACTCCGAGCCGCCGTTACATGCAAATTAGACCGGACGCTTCGTGAAAGCCTGATCGATACCTGGTCGTCTCCAGCGGCGCATTCAGCGGCCTCAGGGTTCGATTACCTTGTCTCGTCTCTGCAAGCAGTCCTATAATAAGCCCGGCTTCCCCTCCTTCGTATCCACGCCCCGACCTCACAACCGCCGGCCCGCCCACCCTACCCTACCCCCACATTCCCTCGATCTCTGCCAAAGATGGCAAAATTGGCGCACATAGCGCAAACTGCATCTGGTCTTGATTAAGTGTTCTTGATCTGTCATCTTATTCTCTGCCCGCTTTACATTAATTGGTGCTTGTTTCCAACCTACAACCATTTTGTTTCTAATTCAACCTCAAGTTTCCAATTACCAATGCCCTCAACACATTCTGTGAAATACGAGATTACGAGCCTATTTAGAAGCAATCAAGGAAACAAAAAGAGTTTCTCATGTTGCACAAGTATTTGACCTTTCAACTTTGGGGGAATCCCGACTGCATGCTTCCAAAAGTCGAAAAGATAGCGAATCTATGTAAAAGCCTCCTTTTTATTCAGCACAATGGTTTCATGCGCTGCAGTATAATTATGTCAGATTCAAAACAAATATTGAAAACTTCATATTTTCCCCTGTTTGCTTGACCCGTATTCGGACCACAATTTCTTTTCATGTCTTCCGCCTTTATCGACGCAACGAGACCACGACTGTCGCCATTAGGATATCTTCGAATGACGATAGAAGCCGGGGAGTGTCCCGAAGAGTCCCGGCCGAACACCAGCCATTAAAATCCGCGCTACTCGACCTTTTGCTGCGCGCGAAGACGATCGGTAATTATACTTCAGACCATATAAGTGGGGTGTTAATGTGCCCTGCTTGATGGGGGGGGGGTCCCATCAAGTAAACACGAGCCCCGTGGGGTCGACGAGATAAGCAGCTCATAACTCTGACACATTAAGGCGCCCGAGGGGTGCTCTATGTACACATAATCTTCCAGCGTTGATTGGGATCATTTGTATTTTTCGCTGCCTTCATGTGCAATTCGGTTATTCATTAACTAATCAGATACCGACCCACTGTGCTAATATCAACGCGTGAAAGTATGCGACAGTTGTCTTCCAAAAAGAAATTGAACTTCTGTAAACGACTATTGTTCAGTAATTTCTTTTATATTATCGCCATAAATATTCTGCATAATGTATTTACAATATGGTAGTTTATGAACAAATAGATCGATATAACGATAGTCAATGGATCTGTATTGATTTTTAATAGAACCGACAAAACTAAACTCTCGAATCCTGCACCGATTCCTGAACAAGTGCATGAATTTACCTCAAAATGCACATTGTCATAGCCGTGGTCCATTCTGCAAACAGATATACTTGGGACCTAACTCTCCAGAGTGGGAATCCTCAATAGGTTAAGTCATGCTAAGCAAAGAGCAAGTTCCGCATTGGTCTAGGTATCAACTCTTCCAGCTTCTGCTCAAAAAGCATCTGTTGGATAAACTGTAAGGAAGGTATAACCATACAATTAACTTCAACACATAATGGCCAAACTTCCTAATTGTCCAAGATGTTTACGGCCCTAGCTTAGTTTTTGTAAACATCTGCGGATGTTATTCGATTATCTCAAAGCTGTCCTGCAAGTTTACTTCCCTCAGCCATTGGACGACTTGCTGGGTCTTTCTTGAGCTGCAGTAATTCAGATGTTTGATGACAAACTCCTGTTTCCAGTTCCTCCGCCTCTCCTCCTTAGTTTCCGCCTTGACAGTGCCCTTGTCTCCCGCCGGAGTCTCTGTGTCTGTCTTTCCGGATGACGTCTCACTGGCTCGTCTTAAACTCCGGGTCTTCTCTTTCCAGACGCAGAACGAGCCGTTCTCCAATTCCTTACGTGAGTCTCGCAGCTCCGGGTCTTTGCGGGCATTACCGGCTTTCGATGTGGCCTTTTGATTCTTCGTTCTATTGGCAAGTTTCTTCGGGGGTTCCGACCGTCCTGTCGCGACCCCATTCCTCGTCTCCTGTAGGGTTCTTGCCGAATCGGTCGAGCTGAAGAACCTCTGCCTCTTGATATTTACGCTTGCTTTCGTGGCGCTGTCCACAATCGGCGTGGAGGGACGCCTTTGGTCTTGGGATGCCGGCACCAGACCCTTGAAGGGTCTAGCCGCCATATTCAGGCCATCATCCAGCGGTTCCACCCTCGTGTGGAGAAAGCTGTCGGAGAAGCAACTCCTGATTCCGTTGTTTCTCTTCGCTCCGGTCTTCGGGGGTTGCACCACGGTGATATACCGTTGCTTTTGGCGGTGATCCCCGGCCCGGATCGGCCCGCGCGGACCCTCGATCACTGGCAGAGCCGTGTCTCTCTGATAGCGGGCGTCCGTGGGCGGCAGCCAGACGCTGCTCATCGCCTCCAGGGCTACCGGCAGGTTGGTTTTGGGCGTCATGAGGTCCTGGGGCGCAGGGCTAAGTTGATAGATGGCGGTGCGTTGGATGGGCGGGGAGGTTGGCGAGGTCGGTTTGGGTGTCAGCACCGCCTGTCGCTGGCTGGTCTCCGATGGCTGGGTGTGTTTCATGGGGTCTGTGACAGGGCTAAACGATATCTCATGACAGCACACATCGCGGTCAGCTATCTGTAGGAAAATAAAGGAAAGTTTAATGTTAAATTGCTGATTACTTCATTTTGTTTTATCTCGACGTTTGTCACATCAACGTGTTCAACCCATGCTGACCAAATTTTTTTCATGTAATAAATCTCTGAGCTCTTGGAAGATGTAATGTACTGACTTCTCAACGTATTTCAGCTGCATTTTGTGTAATAGGAAACTAAGGCTCTCCATAAAAACAAGCAAAGGAAAATGGACCGAAACAGATCACAAAGTCACAAACCATTTTTTTAATCCAGCCAATAGCGAAACCCCTGAGGACCATGGTTTACTCATTAAGTCTACAGACAAATACTTTTCAACCTCGTCTCCAGTCAAACGGTTTCGGGAAAAGTTTGGAAGAGCAAATCCCTTAATTTATCAAGTCTCCAATCTCTTAATTTTTCTTATTCAGGAAATAGACCATTCGGTTTTTAACGACAAAATGCTGGTTTTAGCCTCAGTTAGCAAGTACCAACATTGACCCAATCGCAGGGCAAGGAAGTAACGAGGAAATTTTTTTAACCCTCAGACAGCCGGGCTTTTTTGGCCTTGTCACAGTTAGATCTCAGCCATATGATAATGTACTTCAATGAAATTTGGCACTGCCATAGAGGCATCCATACTTATCATCTGTGTGAAATTTCATGTAAAGTAATTAAGTATTTGCTAATTATGAATAATTAATTATTCATGGTAGGATACCACTCTGTCCTGTGTACGGTTTACTGCTGTATACAAAGTCATGGTAAATTTCACATCACGCTTCACCCTGCCTTCTAAAATTCTTCGCTGAGAGAGAACGCCACGTCCGATTTTCATAACTTTGGGGTCAAAATGAAGCTAAAACATTGGAAAAAATTGTCATAAAGTATTAGCACGCAGAAAATAATCTTAGAGATGCTTTAAGAAAAAATCAACGGGGGGCGGAATCCGCCCTCCCCCCGGCTCTTTGAGGGTTAATTCAATCTACGGAGGGACTTGGCATGGATCGATGAGATATAAGGACGCTAGTGTAAGTGTGTGTGTATTACAACCACAAAGCAAAGATAATCGCTGCCTCACCTCGGTTCCTGCTAATACCATGTCCGAATGAACACTGTCATTTTACAGCGATGGGCTTACGCCACCACTCCGTTAAGTCACAAACTCGGACGACGCTTGACAATCTCAGTTCTGTGATAAACGGCTTTGGGGGTGACCTTCTCTTCGCTAAAATCGCACCGATGGTCTGAAATAGTGCGTTAGACATTACCGGAAGGAGCGACTGGCCGACTGGGTAGAGAAACGTATCCCGGATAGAAAGAATGGAGCCCGACGAGGCCCCCGACGGAATATCGAACTCTGCTCGGCTTCGGTCCATTGTTTTTTTCCTCGTTTCTTTTGGGGACGGTGAAGGGCCCATCGATTGTCCCCTAGCGACGGCCCGATCTGATCAATAGGTTACCCCTCTTCTTATCACATTGACTTTACAATGTGCCTGTGTACAGTATATGCACCACTGGCTGAGCCGAGGTGATTCGCGTGAAAATATCACAGAACGGTAATTATTTAAAATCCACTTGACAGAAGTGCCCTTTGATGCGCAGGCCTGAGTTTGTTCTGTCTATCGGCGTCTGTCTGAAGGGTGGGATATGCTTTTCCAGCGGCATGATTAATGTCTGGGATGGTAACAAATTTCAAGTTTTCAAGTTTCAGAGAAGCCAAGTGTTAAAGCGACTATTCTTGTCTCTGCAACACCGGTCATAACTTGGCAAACATTCTGTGTAGAATTATGCAGAAGTCTAAGGGTGAAAGATCATCTCCCTGATGACGGTTGAAAGCAGCATAGGGGAAAAAATACATATATAAGATCAGGACCCAACGAATGCGGAAGTAGTAATATATAGTGTGATTATGTTCCCTGTAAAATTGCTTGGGAGAGGGACTCTCTTAATTCTCTAGAATGAAATCACTGCACGGATTCGGCGATTTGGAGTAAAACCTTTGCCAAATTTACATTGAAATCGGAGTCACTTCTATTAAGAGCTTGAATGAAAACTCAACTTGTTCGAGTTTTCACTCAAATGCATCTTGTAGCTGGTTTTAGTAGGAGCGAGTAAACGTTCCCTCGTAAACTTTCACACTTTGGAATTGAATTTTTCCAAGAATATGTCCTTTCTTTATTCGAATTTCGACTCAACATGTACAATCCAACAGCGACCACTTTTCTCTTGTTCTAAAGTCAATCTGCTATCGTCAAATTATAACCTGATTCCTTGATATAATTTTTTCGGCCGGTCAATGAAAGTGTCTATGGCTTCACTTTTAGTTAACTATTGATCTTATCTCAAAACATTGAAAAACATGTGTCCACACAACAAACACTCATACGGCTGTCCTCTACTGAGATCTGATCTGGTCTGCTTTACTTCCACTCAACGGAAACCTCCACACATCATATCACACATTTTTCCTTCCAGTTGGCAAAAGCAAATCCTTAGTAACTTTTGCCCAACACCTGGATTTCGAATTTTCACTAAATTTCGCCAACATCTAATTCACACACGACCATGGCTTTTGTAAATGCTGCTATAATAGAAAAACCACGGCTGCCTAAGAAAGCTACTGATTACCGAAATAGCTGCTGGCTGACAGGACCGTGTATGTGGCCGTGGAGCGACAGAAAATCAGTTCTGGGATGATGCAAGTAATGCTTGTGGCAGAAACCTTTTGGATCTTCCTGTTTCCAAAAAAAGGGACTGCACGAAGACTTCTGACAGACTTCAAACAACGAACAAGCCACCCTGTCGCTTTGGCGAATTTTCTACGGTTCGCAGCTTTCGAAAGATTAAAAAAAAAAGGATTTCATTATCGTTCCTTCGACTTGTTGAGTCGACTCGAGGAATGTACAATCTCTGTCATTGCAGCTTTGCTTAGTTTATTCTTTGCGTTTAATGTTCCTGCTAATACTGATCTGATTAAGATCGATAAAAGGTTTTTAATGGGGGGGGGGGTCCCGTTGCCCTAACTTGTATCTCTTCTTAGAATGTGGGTACGGGAAGGTCGTGGTGTGTGTGAGTTTGTTTCTGCATGCAATTGGGGACCCTGAACAATAGAGGACAGTAAGGTCCCCGATTGACAGAGGGTCCCCGATTGACAACTGTGTACAAAACATATGGGTGGTCTTCTAAAAAAGTTAAAGTACAAACAAAAGAGGAACAATAGGGGGTCCCCAGTTGCAGGCAAATACACACTTGTGTGGGGGGGGAGGGGTTGTCATTGTCACACGTATAAGTTGGCCATGGCTGGATATTGAGTGAGAAATCGTTGAAATGCAGTCAATCTGCGATCCAATACTTACTGAGTCTGTTTTCCAGTCGTTAATAACTAACTCAGTATTTTGTCATAATTTTGTACCCTAACGAATTTTCATTTACTTTGATAACCTTTGGACCAGGGGTTGTTCAAACCTGAACAGGCGCTATAACCCTGAAACAGAGGAAATACTTTAGAGCGAGGAGACGACAAAGTACTCGGAGAAAAAATCAGGGTCTGGAATCCAGTTCACGTCCATGGTTCGATTCGAACCCGGGTTCCAGAAGTGTAGGGCGAGGAAAACCCCCATCTTTACGCGTAAGATTAAAAAACAACTGTTATAATTTCAGCTTTTTGGCTGACCTTTTTCTCTTCATAACTTTTGGATATATATGTAATTGTTGCTGGAATGGATCATGACTTACTGGGCTCAGATTGTGGGCTTAAGTCACTGAGATATTGGTCTGTCATTTATCATTGACTGTATAGTGACCTAGCCCTCCCCCGTTACCAGCGAGCGATTCTCCATATTTAATGCCAAAAGATGCATTTCTCATGCGCCATGACATATAAACGTTTTGTCACAGAATGCGTCTTAATTAAGGGCTTGCAGTTACATGCAGTCGGAAATCAGGATAGTTGTGATAGTAAGCCGTTCCCCGATCCCCCAGCAGCGAAAGTAGGCCAGGTTAAAACACCGGCGATGAAGCTAGAACGCAAAGTTGCATGGTGCGACCACCTTGACATGTCCACCTTTTTCAGTTCAACTTCTCGCCCCGGTCGTGCCCGCCGGTTGAACCCGTCCCCCTGTTCACGCCGAACCCTCGTGCTCATCAACAACCAAGCAGATTCCTCACGTAGGCCCATGCGTCGATGAAAGCAAATGCGTAACTATTAAACTCAGCTGACTTGTGGGGAAAACTCGAACAAAGACCGAAGGGGTTTTTCAATGTGACTGTACAAAAAAAGACCCCGAGAGCGTACAACGTGTCCCCCCCGCAGCCCTCCCCGAGCGACCATCCTTGAATACGTGCCCTCACAGGGAATGCAACCGTCCACACCAGCGCCGTCACGGCTTTTTCTGAGATTAAAAAAAAATCTGATTGAGTGCCTATTGTGCGCGGAAATCTCAAGCGTGTACAAAAAGTGAACTTTCTTTCACTGTTGATTAACAATGCGGCCCCGACATTATGTCATCCCCGTGCACTTGTCAGTGTCAGGCCAACTTTACGACCCAATCTGGTGATTTCTGATTGGCCTGTTGCCATAGCACAGGCCAATCAGCAAGGACCGGGTGACCCTCGCATTCTTGGGAGAGATTAGCCAATACAAACTGATGACGGGAGAGTTCTGCGCCGTTAGCCGGGCCTCCAGCGTGTTTTCGACCCTCGTGCGCGCGGGGCAAGGTTGCGTGTCTTCAGGTTCAAGGAAACTGTATTTGTGCAGGGGCATGATTCAACATCAACAAGACTGTTATAGATGGAAATTTACTCACGAAGATGCCATAGCAGATGACTCCATTCTACGTAAAAGAGGATTTGAGGTGAGTCGAAAAACCTTCACGTTGTTGCTTTCAGTTTAATTGTTTTCATTAACGAACCGCATTAAATAAGGAAAACTCAATTTACTGATGCAGAGTGTGATTTAACATTGTGTATGTTTTCAGATTTTGTTTTATTTTTAAACCTGTCATTTTTAATTACCAAGAACCGATCAGACAGAACACACACAAATTGCTACACGTTGAAAAACCTTAGCAGATTATTGCTTAGTGAAATGAGTCGAGCCTCTGACGCATTGTGATTTTGGGGGGCCAGGACAAAGCTTCTCAAATAACGCCCTTCTGCCGGACATGGCACACGACCATTATTTTTATAACTTGTGTGTTTGGACGCATCACAGGTAATTTATCGCCACTCTATCAACAATCCTCGGCTGCGTCCCCGCGATTTAAAACTATAATTTTTACCTTTATTTTGAATTAATGGAGAACCGAACCCCCCCGTTTAATATTCAGTTTTAGAGGTGGGAGGAAAATTCCGGAGAAATGTCTTGGGGGAAACCCACGGATTCAATCCGTATGTGGACCGAGCCGGATTCGAACCCAGGTCCCCACCGGTAGAAGGTGAGGAAAGAAACACTACGCCAACCTGACTTACATGAGTTATCACTGACGTGAAGTTACTAACTGTATTTTTGCCGTCGGCTTTCTTTCTTAATCTTAATCAAATATTCATTATCTCCACCTCTGCACAAATATGTAGTCCCATTATAATATTTGCGGTGATCGCATTTCTGTGATACAATATTAATTTGAAATCCCGTAGAAGGCGATGAGGATTGTCTCATAGCTTGCACCAACTTTTGTTCCCCGCATTAGACCAGCTCTAACCCCCCATAGAGTCCCGTCCTCTCTTGAATCCAAAGGAAACCTGGCCTAGTTTGTCTTCACTTGGGAAACACCTGCCACCTCTCGGTTTTTTTTTTACGAAAATCGTCAAGAAAAAGAGGGTCGGCGCTCAGACATTAAAGAGAAAATTCGGCAGATAAAAATGAGGCATTTTAGGAGAAGGGCAGTCATTAAATATGTAAAATCTTAACAAAAACTGGGCACATAATTATTGGAAAATTGTTTTGGGGGTGGGGAGAAGAACGTATTGCAAGAAGTTGGCTAAGATTTCTTTCTTTTCTGGCAGCCTGTGATCGAATAAAAAAAGTTTGAATTCCAATTTGGTTTATGCAATAGGCCCAAGTCCTCTTGCTTAAACATTTGGCGTAGTTCCCAGTATTAGGGTTGAAGACCTCTCTTCAAGAGCGCCTTGCACTTGTCGCAGTGCCCCAGAATCCGGCAAAACTGAAGTGGTAACAAGAAAGGTCGAGGGGGGGGGACAATGTGAGGTAAAGTGCGAACGCGGGTCCCTGTCCGGCCGTTAATGTACCCGGAGCTGCTCAACGGCAGTGAAATACCGCCATCAGTCGCCCGGCTGACACGGAGGAACTTTCTAGGCTTGAAATACAGGCCACAGCGGTCCGTTACCACGGTGACATGTTCGCCCTTTTGACCTCATGCATGTTATCGTGATTTACCTCTCTTTATTTTTCGATAATTTGACGCAGGCTCTTACTTCCTGTCGTCTCGGAATGATTTCTGAAAATTCGAGCGGATTGTTTTATTCACCTACGCGTTTGAGTCGTTTGAGGGTTGTGCCTGCACATTTTCCACATTGTTGACGTGTGACAGATAGCTAATGTGCCATGAATCTTGGTGATTTCACTGGAAATATGACGAAATCCAGTTCACATTGCATCAAACTCAGCAAGGGAGAAACCACACATTTACGTAGTCTGACAGTCTGTCACATTAACTGCTCTCCGGAGGGAGGTATCGTTTGCAAGCATATTTACCGCAAAAAAACTTGATTACTCAAGTAATGACACCAGCAAGAAAACTCTACAATGGATAAAAGTCTTGGTGTTCCATCTTTCCGTGTATTTTATCTGTCAATTTTACCCAACCCAAGAAGTCACAAGGGGGGTCAACCCGTGAGTAAATTAATCCAGTTTATGATGTCCGCGATGAATGATTTTCATCAAGACATCGCAAGGTATATTTTCCTGGCCCTGCTTTGTTGAAGCGCAGAGTAAACAGGAAAAGAACGAGATCTTGTCTCATAGTGACGTCACTTCTGTTGGAAATCGCTGCTTGTGAATTGACTAATCAGACGGATTTATGCTTGCTTCATCACACCATTGGATTTTTATCGTCCTTCTTTTGGGGCTCGTTTAGAACTGTAAACTACCGATCCGGGTCACCGCCCTGGACTTCGACTAAATAAAGTCGAAGTCCGGGGCGGCAAATAAGCCCAGTAAAACCAAGCTACCTGTCTCATGCCGACGACTGTTTCACTGCTAACAGAACTCTCAAGGGGTTCTAAAAGTAGCTAGCAGCGAAGACATTTGTGTGCCTGTACTGGCGAGAGTATTCGACTGCAGGCACACCTCTCTTTTAACCCACCATACATTCCTCGAAAAACCAATGCAGTAATCGCTATGCGCTACGGTCAAGCCCACGAAATCTCCAGAGATCATATTAACTTTCAAGCACACCCATTCAAAGAACAGTCGTCGTCGTGCGTCACAGAACAAAACGTACGGGGTAAAGGTGTAACGTAAGTACATGTACATGGGGAGTGAACAGCGTATATCCTTGTCGTTACTTCTTTCGTAGTAATCACTTCGGTTATTCATACAGATGTTTCACAGATGCCTTGAAATCCGGACATCCACGTTGCTTGTTAAAGCTCACCAATTTATTGACAATTCCTTGTGTTTCTTATGCCATGGCTAGACATAAACCGGGTGGTCTTAGAAGCAAGATGTGCAGGGAAAGCCAGCAACACAGTACGACCAACTTTCCGCCAATAGCCGAGTACAGCCGGCTCACGTCGCCGCCGGCTCAGCGCCGGTCGCTCCACGACGGCAGGACGAGGCGCGAGCCTCACCGGCCGATCACCGGCGCACCGAGCTCCCGTCCCCGCAGCAACAGCGACCAGTCCCTGGGGGACATCTGGAGCAGCAGCCGGCGGTCCATCTGCAGCAGCAACGGCCGCTCCTCCCTGTCCCTGTCGTCCGGAGATGCCTCAACCGTCGCCTCCACGGAGAAGCTCTGTAGGAGGCGGAAGCTGTCTCCGCGGAGGGTCGTCAACAGACCGGTCACGCCGTTTCCGGCCGAGGAAATTCCGCACGCCCCAGTCGGGGAGGCCCAAGTCGAACGCCGGGTCCCAGCTCCCTCCCCACCCAGGACCAATCCAAGCAAACCGCACCCGTCATACCACGCTCCTGGGAGGACCAGATTCAGCCTGTCACAGAAACACCAGCCGATAGACGAGGACCCGTGCCCGGGGAAGATCGCCACAAGTCGGCCGGTCCGCAGAAATACCGGGGACAGCACGGAGCGTACACCTCACCCGCCCTCGCAACAGCACAAGGAGGTCGACGCGACCAAGGCGAGCGAGCGAAGACGGAGGAAGAGCATGCCGGAAATCTACCAGAGGCCGAAGGGCGAGGCACGCAAGACAGACGCCGGTAGCAAAAAGACGGAGGCACAAGTCCTCGGGGAAATAATGGACAGCGTGACGAGGGAGAGGATTGTCAGTTGGCTGAGCGAGATTGCGTACGCTAAGGAAGAGGATCAAGGCATCTTACAAGACGCACTCAGTTGCATCGATGAAGAGTGACAGTCTCCTCTTGCCCACCACGTAAAGTCTGCTATTTATGAACCCAATGACTGAGGTTGGACACACGTGATGATGTCCTTGTGTCATCTGTGCAGAAAAGCAAGTCGATTTTTCGTCCATTTAATTTAGAATTTTCTAGAGTGAAATGATCTAGTCTGTGGGCTTCTTTTGAAAAAAAAAAGCAAGAAATTACAATTCCCGCATATAATTCAAGATATGGGGCAGAGACCCCCCCCGCCGCCTTTGTGTTGGTCATTGTTTGATCGGAATCTCAATAGTCTAGAGTGTGTATAGGGACTGGACATGTGGGGGGGGGGTACCCATCGGCCCCATATCGTGCACGGTATCGATTCCCGTCGTGTAAAAGAGCTTTGACAAAAAGTCCAAAACCACAGTGCGCCTGTCCAGCTATGTCGTTTCATTTCCTTTGCACGTCACCGTCCATGACAAATGCTACTCTATAGTGTAATTCGACCACCAGAATTAGAAGCCATTACTGCTGTGGCACAACGCTCGTGGACAGGTGGTACGCGCGCGTTACATGCCTTTTCGACCAATAGGGTGTCGTGGGTGTCGTGACGCGCGCGTCAAGCTAAAGAATGTGCGTGTGAGTGCGGTGCCACCGCAGTTATGGCGTCTAATCGGATTAGTCTATATAGTGAAATCTATTCCTAACATGTCGAATATAAAGGCGTTTGTTATTTGGAGCAAAGAAGCTTCCTTTTAGAAATTTGTTCGCCATGGGCGATGCTTGTTTCAAGTTCAGAAATTCCCAACGAAAATATTGATTCTTGCGTGGTTGCATTCATTTTACTCGCTATGATTATGTGTAAGCTTCCAGATTGTGACCTTTTGGTATCCCTGTTCAGCTACGTGACCAGACAGGCACAATTTTCCAGTGTAAATATTTTCGCGTGTGAATTGCTCAACCCGGAGAATCCGCCAGCTGCGGAATTTGATGTTTGGACTAGCTTTCCGTTTAGTCTTGATACAAGGCTTGTGTTTGTCGTTATGTAACGGTACCTGACCTGGATTGTGTGAGACCTGCCAGAAGCTAGACTTGAATGAAGACTATGCTCATGAGACGTGTTAAGCAGTCGTTTCCATAATGCAGGGAGACTGAAACCTGTCTTAATCCTCCGTGACTATAACACATTCCAGTGTGATTTATTTATTTATTTGTGTGTGAATTATGTGACAAAACATCTTTCAACTTTTGCCCTCGCTGAAACTTTTGAATGTGGTCAATGGCCTGTGCGATTCGACGGCTGTTTCATTTGTGTCAGTGCAATCCACTCTTGTTAGTGTAAAAAGAGATTCTTCAAATGTACATGGTGGGTAAAATAAAAGGGTGTTTCAAAAATTTCGTTTGTCATTAATGGCATTCCAAGAAATTTACACAGGATAGCACTCTTGCTGTTTTTATTTGTAATTACCACAAAAAAATATGATTACATTTCCGTCCAACTAACCCTGTGATTACATATCAAAACCTCAAGCGAGACGAGTAAACGTCAAGAAAAATAAAAACAATAGGAAAAACGTTTCACTGGGGAATCATTATGGATGCACCAGTGGGCAATTTTCTTGTCTTTTTTCCGCGGCCTAAAGTTCATTGTTACCTTTCGTGCCAACTTTTAGTTTTTCTGTTCAACTGTTTGTATCAAACGTGTGGAAATATTGAAACTTTTATTCACAGATGTGAAATGGTGCCAAATTTTAATGTTATTGTTCGGTGAGCAAGTGTGCCTTTCTTAACCGCAATTGATCCAGGGCGCGGAAAAGCTTCCAAACAACAAGGGGGTCTGTTTGTTACTTGGATACCGCAAATCTTTCCTCGAATTCTTGTCAGTATTGTTCCATGAATAAAGAGTAAGATTTTTGAGTGTTTGTGTGTGTTTAAACTGTTTGATGAGAAAAAGAATGATCACAATTAAACGAGGTTACAAATGTGGCTTTTGAGGTCGATGTAATAATACAACCACCGACAATATGTGTCGGTAGAAATACACGCTGGTCCAGGCTTTCCTTTTTTCATTTGTTTATTAAAACCTTGCTGTTTGTTGTCTGAGATTGAGAATGAACTTCTGCCTTTATTGTATAGCGCCCACAAAACCCATTCTGAAATACTGTGGCCTTATTACTCGCCATGTTTGACGCGACATGCACATGCATGCTGGGTGTTGGGTTGAACTCACGCCCCCACAGTGGGGAAATGTAGGCCCTAGTTCATTCGGTGAGTTCTTGGTAAGGAGTGACTTCACTTTGACGTTGTTTGCGGCCAGAAGGGTTGGGTGAAAGGATGGTGTCGATGTAAACAGGAGTATTAATGGTGCGCGTGGGGGTGGTCTATCCTTTTACAACAGTGGATGTGAGGCTGGAGGGGACGAGGAGCGAACGTGCCGCCTGTCACGGGGGCCAGCCAGCGAGAACTGTTTGGTACCGAGAAAATGAAGCTACAAGGTCGCCGTGAAAATAAACAAAATGGCAAACTTGCCGAAAAGTGCGCGTGCGCTTGCAACAAAAACGGTGTGTTCAGTTTTCCAAGCAACGGCAGTGCATGACTGGAGTACGGTTATTCACATTTCCTGAATGCAAATTGTTCTTTTCTGTCCGTGCGTTTTAAAGGTGGACAGCACCACCTATGCACATACCCGAAACCAATTTAGGATTTTAGTGTTTAAGTTAACAGTCGGTTAGTCGATATCCCGCTCCATCATAAATCAAAAGCCTTCCTGAAGTCTTACTTCCGACGAAGGACTTGAGATGCTGAAGAGAAATATTCTTACAGTAACGTTTCACGGCACCTAGCGATCTATGTGTCCATACAGAGCGTTGTCTTATGGGGCTTTACTTCTAATGCTTTAGTACGAAGTGACGTATCTGGCGTGGGCGGAGTCCCGCTCCCGGGGGACACATACTGCCACATATTCAGCGATGCACATAAGGGCCAAAAAAGACCCACTCACTGTTACTGAAAGGAATATTCATATTCCCCTCGGGGCTAAAACCAGCATACCACAAAGGAACACTCTTTCCTTCGCCAAGCGCTCAAACGGACGATCGCAATAATTATCCATTTCCCTCAATCCGCGTTTCAATCCAAGTCCCTTTCCCCCGGCTCCGGAAAGACGGTTGAACAACCGCCGATACTGAGACCCGCGGCGAGCTGACAGTCAGACCCGCAGAGAGTTTTGTAACATCACGTCTAGACGACACAGCCCCCGGGGGCCGAGTTCAATAGCTTCTCCACAACAAGAACTCAAAGGACGATTATGAAAGTCCTACGACTGGAACTCATCAATCACAACAGTGCCATTTTTTCTTCAGTGTATTGCATGCTTCATAAACTCAGTTGTGAAAGCTTAATTGTGCCCGTGTTTACTGTTAAACTTTGTGGCATAGGTTTGGGCTCACTTACGTCTGCTACATCAAAATCCCGTACTCAGCCCGACCCTAAACAACAGATCACAATTTTCAGCCGACGAAAATATCTTAATTAAAAAAGAAAACCGGCACAATCGCATAATTGTATTTAAATGTCATTGTGCGTGACATTGCTTTTTCACAATGCACTGTGCTGTAGGAACGACAGTCTATTAATATTCTTACCTACAGTCTGACGTCTTTTTCCTCAAAAAACCTGCACACAACCTGCCAACAGGTTCATATCGTGAAACTGTGTTTTTTTCAGAAGGCACTGCATTAATTAGATCATAGATCCAATCTACCCCTGCCTATTATAAATCACCGAACACCTTCCCTTCAGAAAATGTCGCGTATAGAGGGCGCTCTACCAACCTTCCAACAAATCGCAGTTCACAAAGAAGTTTGGTGACGCTGCTATAAAAGCGGTTTCGTGAAGCTTTCAAGAACCCAGCGAAAAAGCGGCATAAAATAGCAGATCTCCGTTTGTATAGGCCGTGCTTGTGGTCCATTCATTGAGATTCATGTTCAGCACCGTCGTTGAAGGGAGTGTGGGCTCATTTTCAAAGTTGTTGAATAGAGCCATGTGGTGACGTCACTGTTGCGAGGTGTTGCTCCAGTCCTCCTAACTCAAACGTTTTGGATTTTTTGCAGCAGCAGGGTCGTGGTCTCGCCTTCCAGCCTGTCTTGCAGGGAAGCTTCTTCCGGAGCGCCTTCTTGAGCTCCTCGTAATGAAAGGCGTAGACAATGGGGTTGAGGCACATGTTGCATAGGGCGAAGACGACGGACATGTTGTGATACAGCCCGTTAAACTCCACCGAGACGCCGAGGTTGAAGAGAAGATAGATGGTCTCGTTTGGACCCCAGCAAACGATGTACGAAGCGGAGACTATGAGGAGCGTGCGCAGCACGCTTTTGGAAGCAAGGAGGCTGAAATGTTTCCTACTGGGCGGCAGAACGGCTGAGCGAAAGGTAGACTGTCGTCTTCCACTTGTAGATCTGCCTTCCGCACCAGAGATGACTTTTGAGTCGTTGTTGTTGCTGCTGATGCTGTTGTTGGTCGTGGTTTGCGCGTGCCCAGTGCGGGGCAGTGATACACTAGACGAGCGCCAGTCACGACGCAGCTTCATTATGATCGTGGTGTAGACGTACATCATGATTGTGACGGGAAGCATGTAGTGATCGATGAAGAAGATCACTCCCAAGATTTGCTGGAGGGTGACCGACGGCCATGACGGGTCGCAGTTCCCCTCCGCGTCGACCGTCTGCACCAGGGCCCACGCCAGCTCGTGCAGCGGGCCCACGCACCACGGCAACACAGCCAGCGCCTTGGCGCGCCGCATGGTGAATCTGGTGCGGTACTTGATCGGGTGCATGATGGCGAAGTAGCGCTCCATGGTGAGGAGGACCAGGTTGACTGTGGAGCTCACCGAGAAGCCCCAGAGCGGCCAGTCGGACAGCCAGAGCTTGCAGAGCACGCTGGCTGCCACGGCCGACTCGGGCAGCGATGGCTTGGGCAGAAGATAAAGACACACAAAAAATACGCTACTGGTCAAGTCTATAATAGCCTGGTTGCAGATCAATACGTTTGTAACGGAACGAAGAGACGGGACCCTGTACACCAGGTAAATGACGAGAGAGTTACCAACAATCCCGAGCAGACCGATGATAGTGTAAATGATCTTTAGAACTACGTCGCCAAAAGAGGTTGGTTCGTCCGTCACAGTGACATTGCCGTTGGTCGCCAGGGAGTCCATGTCGTCTTCTAAGGATCTCAATTCGAGACGCCCTCTGCAGGCAAGTCAACTCGTCTTCCTATGATGGTCTTTGTCTTTTTAATCTGAAAATAAAAACAAGTCTTCACATTAGACACACTATGAACAAAAATGTTTCAGCGCAGTACCGATTTTGCAAACTATAGAGGGCACAAAAGGCTCCAACAAGCAAATATGCAATAAAATCAAACATGCAACAAACCGAACGCTCAACAAAATCAACAACATAACCAGCTGAACAAAGCTGCTGGCAACCAACAACAAACAATAGTTGTTACATTACATGCTAATTACCTGCTTTCGTAGACTGGCAACTTTTGCCGTGGTGATGAAGGTTGAACGACACAGAAAAACGAACAACCCAAGATTTCTTCCTCATAGCTGTGACAAGAGACCAAAAGAGAGAAAAATTCCTTGAGTTGTTTTTATCGAAAATAGGATAAACATCACCTCTGCCACTTCCAGCAACTAATAATACTTACGGGTCTCTTTTCTGTTCTATTTTTCCAAATTTTGCACACAAACGGACAAAATTCCTACCAGCCAAAACCTGAAGAATTTGATTGTTACGTAATGGTTTCTGACGTGGGGAGGAGCTTAGCTTTTAATGGTGTCATTAAACAGGCAGAATGGGAAGATTTTAAAAAAATCACCTTCAATTGTATTCACCGATTCCAAATTCCTCGATAAAATTAAGTCGGAATTATTCTTCAGTGCTAAGTGCTGACAACGCTAGGAGAACAATTGGTGCGTGTCGGTGTGATTTTCGACCCTGAATAACTTCCTGGTCAGTATTCTTTTCTACCACCGTCGCGCATTTGATCCAAGCCCGTATGAGTTTGAAGAGCGGTACGGATGTGCGCATGTTTTGACTGTCACATCAGTTTCAAAAGTACTCGGCTCCACTCTTCCCGCGAAATGGTGTTTTCTTAAGTATACGCGGTGCCCCAAAATCTGGCGGTCCTTTTTAACCTCTTCAGAGAAGAGGTGAGGAAATTTTCGTGGCTTTGCAGAAATTTGATGTCCTGTCTATACTGTCCCCTCAGCTACAACCTTTATCCCCTCAGCTACAACCTTTATCCCCTCAGCTACAACCTTTATCCCCTCAGCTACAACCTTTATCCCCTCAGCTACAACCTTTATCCCCTCAGCTACAACCTTTATCCCCTCAGCTACAACCTTTATCCCCTCAGCTACAACCTTTATCCCCTCAGCTACAACCTTTATCCCCTCAGCTACAACCTTTATCCCCTCAGCTACAACCTTTATCCCCTCAGCTACAACCTTTATCCCCTCAGTTACAACCTTTATCCCCTCAGCTACAACCTTTATCCCCTCAGCTACAACCTTTATCCCCTCAGCTACAACCTTTATCCCCTCAGCTACAACCTTATCCCCTCAGCTACAACCTTCGATATATACAGAGATATTCGATATATACAGAGGCGCCTCCGTTTGTGCAAAGCAAGGTCACGTCTTCTCTCCGTCGAGATTTTCGACGGATCTGAGAAGAAGTTTAAAATGGTTTGTTGGTGGTTGGAAGATACACACGTATTCGTAATGAAAACAGTGTATCAGTTTGGGAAACGTCTTTTTAAACACTACAACTTGCAAGGTAGCACCTCGACATTACAGGCAAGCGGGACACATCCAACTCACCTCCTACCCTCAGAACCACCTGAAAATTTCAGAGTCGCTGCAAATTTGTTGCTGGCAGATTGCCTGACATGCAGTAAAGGACTCGCTGGTCTTGGTGCGCTAGCCCGGGCCCTGTTTACGTCACAGTATACCAAGGCTCTAATGACGCTTTGTTACTCTCTGAATGGTCGCGGATCCTTCCGAAAACACGGTTCAACTGCGGAAAGTTTAAACTTGCTAAGTCTTCGGCGAGCCTTGCGTGCTCATGCACACCGGCCCTCTAAGTCAGCAGTATTTTTGTTTGTTACTCATTTTTTTCTCGACATTGTATGGATCACAAAAGAAAGTGTTTCCAGATGGTCAGCCAATTGGGTTATCTCATGTAGAAGGCTGTCATGCACTCCCCACACCCTCAGTTCTCTTGGTCGGTCCAAAGGTCGGCGGATTCTTAATCAATCAGCAGATATAAACGTTTATTTAGGGAACAGAAGCGAACTTGTGCGATAAAAGCCAACAGCAATATTCCGTTGCCAAAGAACGGTATACGCGTTCTCCTTAATCACTAAAGCCAACAACCAGTAACCCATATGCTGCGACATTGTAACCATCGGCAGCCCTCAGCCATACAAACTGGTGCTCCCAAACGCGTTGCAGTATATTAAGACGTATCCACGTGTGTTTTACTATGGCAGTGAGGCTGGGCAAAATCCATGAAGCCCAAATTGGAAGGCGCTCATGTTAACACACCATGACGTCACTAAGTTTTAGGTCTAGTGCAGAACTTTTTCAACAACTTTATTTTTATTAGATGACGGCCACTCTTTCGACACTGTCGATTTAGAGGCTGCTTTTCCGTCATTTCTGGCATCTTTATTAAGTTAAGAATCTTAAATTGGTCTATTTTAAGGTAACCTAACGGACTCATGCTGAACCAGATTTTCTTTCATGTACCTCTCCTTGGTCAGGACTTCGTAAAATTTGAAGTACACTATTTAAACAAATTAATGGACATGAAAATACAAAAGGATAATATCCCCCAAAGCTTGGCTGTTTGACAAAAAAATGAGTTGTCTGCCATCGGATTGACTGGTGGTCATGGAATGTTGTGGGTAAGTAACGGCATCAAAAAACTCATTTGAACCAAGTCGCCTCGAAGTCGAACGAGCTACTAAATGCAGGTAACTACGGACTAGCGGCGCTGAATCACCATGATTAATCTAAGACCGAAGGACGTCGTCATGCCACATTTTGACAGTAGGCATGGATCTATAGTCACTGTGCACGCGCGTAACTGAATTTATGCAGATCTCAATTATTCATTGTCAGTCCATAGCAAATGTTCATTGCTATTTTGATCATGAATAAACGGCAGAATGTTGACTATTCATCAATACTGACAGTTGACATATAGGCTTGAACCAACACACGACACATACCGGCAATCAGACGGGGCTTGACTAGACATAAACATTGGCCAATATAGGAACTCGGTTGTTTCTTGTATAATGTTTTAAATTGACTGATTTGGTTTTCAAGGAAATGTCAATGAGACACCTTCAACTCAAGCTCAAGCCAAATAAAGCTGATTTATGGACTTATTATTCCGACACTTGGCTTGCTTTTTTATTTATGGTTCGTTTCATGTGGTGCACCTCGTCAAAGAAAAAGCCTTCAAAGGGGACTTGATGTGTAACGTATAGTTGTTAACTTAAATGAAAAAAACATCCTGATGCCTGCTTTTGTTTACTCTCAATGAAAAGGGTCCCTTTAAATTTTTTTACTTTTTCTGACAAAAGAGGGCGTCGTTGCTGCGACGTCACAACAGGGAAGTTATATTTCTCTTTGGGGCTTTTTATATTATGAAACCGAACTCTGATCACTGAAAATATTTGTGAGAAAACTGGCTACTGTCATGACTGAACCAATCAGAAAAATAAACACAATTTACGACAGAGACATTTGGGCAAAATTTAGTGCAGAATTGATAGCTGTAACACCGAAGTATTTGCCCTCGGACGGCATCACAGGTTTGCTCAAATGTTTCAATTTCCATTCATGATAATGACAAAGGTACTAAAATATCCATACCATGAAACAACAGAAAGCGGAAAAAGGTTCAGTGGCACACAAAAGGAGCAATGCACCTTAACTGTTTAAAACAAATTTTTGCATTGTATGGTTTCTTTAAACTGTTGTGTGCCCTTTTATTTCATATAGATACACGTACGGTTGGGAACACCTTTTGTCGGGTCACTGACGTCGAATGCGTGCACAGTGGTCTATACTGCTAACACGTTTTACTTTAAACAGAATAGGATCCCGCGCTCCACTCAGGTATAATTTGGCACGACCAAGGCAAACATTGATAATTAGGGTTCGTGATCAGTTTGTAGAAAGTGAAATGGGACGTATATGGCGCCATCTAGGAATCTAGGCGGATCCGCGGCCATTCGGTCAACCTGATTTCTGGGAGGATAAGAAATAAGCATGCCAAATTGTTGTTTCACGCGCGTGTCAAGTCAGTGTCGAGTCACAACATGGCAAGCATTATTTATACTTTGACCAGTTGTCACTTGCATACATGCTTCGTATTGTAAAGGCCAAATCTATCTGTGTTAACACAGAAATTGTATTATTCCGTTTGTCCTTATTTATGGAAAAGACTTCAACAGCCGTTTCAAAATAGCGCGCCACCAAGAGTTTGCAACGCGTTGGCCAATCACAATGCGCGAAATTTGTCGACCCAATGCGCGTTTGGAAAGGGTCGACAAATTCCGCGCGTTATGATTGGCCAACGTGTTGCAAACTCTTGGTGGCGCACTATTGTGAATCGCCCGTATTTGGCAACCGTTATTTGTATACATCCAGCTGCTCGGTTTTTTTTTTTTAATTTGCTCCACCCGAAAATTATGCTGCACTAAATCCTAAAATGATTTACCAAAACACGAACTGGAAACACGAATTCCAGTGTAATTTGTATCACCAGAATCAAATATTTAAAGTATTCTCTGGGACGGTGCCTTGATAGACACTACCTTTGCGTGGTATTCACCATTCACAACTTTTTACTTTTAAAATGTTGATTTTTGTATATTTTTTACGATGCTTGGAAATAAATGAAAGAACTTACCAATGAAAAGAAACTCACCATCAGAAAACGAGTAACATTCCCAGGTGGCGAACAATTAACCCCAAATCTCCGAGTTGTCTCTTCTTGTCATGCACCGCGCGGAGTCTCCATGCAGAAATCATCCGCGTCCATCACAAGTGCTGTCCATCTTCTGAGCCACGCATCTTACCTTGGACTGCCTTTGCACTTATCCACGAATGCCAAAACGATTCCTGGGAAGTCAGACTGACTGGCCAAATACGTAGCGGGTATCATTCCTCGAGTGAACGTCAATCCCGTCGGGAGATCGGGTTAAGTGCTCCGAGTTCGACGGTATTTGTTTTTCCAAAGAGACTGCACGTGCTGCGTGGAGGCATCTGGTTTGGGCTATTACTTTTATTTATTCGGCGCGTACGGGTCAAATCACTGGGGGAAAATATCGATCACTCATAACATTGTTATCTGTAAAAGACATGATACGGCAGAGATAAATATTGCATTGAACTTTTCGAGGGACGAGTGAGGGCGCTATGGCATCGCCACATTCGTCAATGTCATTTCGAGGGCACTAAATAATGAAGTTGCATTACTATACTGTGACGATTTTAGCTTGGTTTTTGGTCTTACTGGAGTATAAAACCTCACACGTCTGATCATAAACAATACCTGTTATTCGTTTTTAAAAAATACCATTAATGAAAATAAGCTTGTGTTTGGTGAATATCAAAACAATACAAATAGACCTACTACTTGTTTCCACATTTTAAACTTGCAGTTTTCTTGTTTTTCGCGTGAAAGCGTAGCCCTGATCAAGGCATTTGTCATTAGCCACACCGCGTTAAGTGAGCTATGGTAGCTAACACAGCCTCCGTTGTGTACAACTGGTACATGCGCGTTTGCAGTGGAAAAACTAACACGAACACTGGCGGTCTCCGGCACGCAGTCAGCATGACAATGCAAATCAGCTGTTGTCCGGGTCCAGTTGATTTGCATATCAAGCAGGCCATTTGAGGTTTCTACTGCACATAGAAAGCGTAGCAACGCCGGGTAATGGCGATATATGTCGGTTAAATAATAAATAACAGTTAAAAAAAATTCTCGAAAAACATGTACAATTCTATATTATTTTGTTTTGTGTATACCCTGAATTATAGCCATGGGTTTGGGTATTGATTTTGTTTCTAATTTCATTTAATATTTCAAAATGGCTGCAGGCAATTCGAATAAAAGTAAGATTTCCTGAACATAACAATGTAACGTTACATTCTGAAGTTCCTAATCGTTCAAATAACGTCAGAAAAAAACGTCAGCAACAAAGCATTTCAGCAACGTTAGGATAACGTCATAAAAAAATCTTCCTGACTTCTCAAAATAAGTTATAAACATGACGTTGTGGTGACGTTGAAATAACGTTAGTTGCCCGACGTCAAAAGCAAACATTTAAAAGACGTCAAGATAACGTCATCGGAAAACGTCTTCCAAACTTCGCAAAATAAGGTTTGAAATGGCGTTGTTGAGACGTCAAAATAATGTTAGTTGCCCGACGTTAGAAAACCATTATCTAAAAGACATTAGCATAACGTCGTCAAAAAAAATTTCCCACCGTCGCAAGTCAAGGTCGGAATTTGACGTTACGGTAACGTCCTGACAACGTCATTGTCTAACGCGACCAAACTTTAACTTTCCAGTAACGTCATGGTGACGTTATGTGTTTGCTGGGGAACGCCTCAAGTTGAGCACGGCCAGTGAAAGCGAAGAACATCTCCGGGTGACACTTGGATACCACGACTTCTTTTAACTCTAAAAGGTTATTGACCTCACACACTTTTTTGTGGAACACGAATCAAGGTTCACTCTTGCTAACCACACTATCCAAGCTCGCTGGTGGCAGCTGATCTAGCTCTCACGATATATTGCGAAGGGAAATTGCAAAGGACTATGGGAAGCTTACTGTTGCGCGCAGGTGTCAAGCCCACGTGAAAGGTTTACCCGTTGGATCGTTCAGGAACTTGATTTAAATTTAAGGTCACCAACTACGAACTGAATGAGTGTAACAGAAGCTGACGAGCTCAGTCCACTAGAGGGCGCTTATAATGCACTGTCAATTCGGTTTGTAAGTGACTTCTTCACTTCGCACTACTGATTGCAAGCTCTTATTGGACAAACATTTAAGTTGTGCGTTAACTTCCGGTTCCATGGTTGACTTGTCCCAGTCCCTATTATATAGGGACCGGAAGGTAGCTGGGGTTTAACGTGCGAGATTAGCCCTGGCAATTTCGATGCTGAATATTGACATTTTTGTCAGACCAGCGAGAAGCTTGTTGTTGTTTTAATGGCACTTTCAGCTATTTAGGCCATTTGCGCCAATAACTACACCTTTATTAAATTAGCATCACATTTCGGAGTTAGGAAGAAGTTCCAGTTTTAGAGGCAGGAGGAAACCGGAGTAGCTGGAGAATACCTGCGAGAGAGTACGGACTGGAAACCAAATGTACTTAAGTCCTGGGCCCAGCCGGGACTCGAACCCGGGCCTCATTGGTACAAAGCAAGGAAGCACTGAACCGCTACGCTAACCTGACCCCCCCCCCGCTGCGAGAAGCGAATAAAACACTAGTACTTATCCTTGCTACGCTTCTGTCGATCCCAGTAAGGTAATATTGTTCAATGATTTTCACCCAAAATCATTTTACGGATTTTTTTTTTCAAATCAGTGGTTATTGTGTTAAATTTTAGATATGTGAACAATTTCTGGTGAAGTTTTTTTTTGTTGGGGGGGTAATGAAGAAGAAAAAGCAAAATAGGCTGTCAGCTCTAGCTTGATTTTTGCATTGAGCGGGCATCGTTTCCTCATTTACATTCAGACAGCTGGATTCTGCTGGATTCATTACCTGCTACCGGTCCCTATGTTCGGAGGATGTCTGTAAGACGTCTGGAGACTACGTGTGGGACGGGAACCAGTCTATTTCCACGCTTCCACGTAACTCTATGCGCAGTGGGCGTGGTTTAAGCGGAAGTGACGTCGCACTTACCTTTCTTTGCAAACGTCACAAACGCAGTTCTAACCAAAACTTGCAGAACAAATCCAAAAGAATAATTCAAAAATCTCATGTAAATGTTACCGTAAACTATGTATAGAATTTAATACAAGCATAAAGTCTCTGTCATGCATGCAAAGAATAATGCCTACGCGTATTTTGAGGCAAAAGTAGTTATCAACCTCTGGTGAACTTTGGCCACCTGTGCAAAAATTGGCGGCCAATGTTTGCAAACAAAAGAGAGGTCTAGAAGCCGAACGAACATCATCCCGACAACCACCTCCTTCAACCCTCGCCCCCCTCCAACACCCCATCTCACCACCGTGCCTCCATCGAAACGCAAGCCATTCGGAATTCTGCAAACGGTACATGTAATCCCAGGTTTCCCGGTAACAAACGTAGTACGCAGCGTTCTTGCCATCGTCCGCTGACTGTGCCCCTCTTCTGTTGACAACGCGAACGTGACAATCCTACGAACTCCTTAAATTTCGACCCTGTTTGGCTGTAAGTATCACCTCCTTTATCGACAAAGATTAATTGCGCAGCCTGGGCATTTGTGCGACCTCAGTTAACTGGAACGAATATACCTCGAAGCAGGCTCCTCCATCAGGTGAGATGATTATGTAGTCCAACCACCCTCGGTCTTGTATCAACCGATTGCCTTATCAACGAACCAGTAACCAGCACTTGTCGGTTTTTTCATTGTTAATGATTATTGAACATGATGAGCCATACCAGTGCGTACTTGACTTCAGATAGCAATGCTGCACAGAGTGAGGTTTAGCATTGCTTGCTGCCGAGTTAGACTACACACAGCGCGATCATAGCTGCTTCTCGAAGCACGACAGAACTTGTCCCGAAAATGATTGCAGTTGTACTGTGCGTTTGTTTGATGCCGGGGTCGCTATCCTATCATGTCTCTGTGCCGCACAAAGAAACACGCGAGTATTATTTCCAGCCGGGGGATTTCATTCTTGGCGGTCTGTTTTCGTTCCATGGGGCGATGTGCAGGGCAAACCTCTCCGATGAGTTTCTCGTGTGGGAAGAGACCATGATCTTCGCCATCCAGCAGGTGAACGGGCGGCTGGACATCTTGCCGGACTTCAAACTGGGTTTTTACATCCGCGACGACTGCGACAGTGAAGATATTGCACTGTGGAGTGCTTTGAAGATTGCACAAGGGAGTCCTGCCGTGACACGGAATGAGACAGACACGGGACAGGTCATTGGAATAGTCGGCCCAGCTAACAGCGCTCTCAGCATCTACGTAGCTAAGGTAGGGTTTCTCAGTCAGCTACCGGTCATATCCGTCTACGGAACTAGCTCAGAACTCGGGAACTCCGACCGGTTTCCGTTCTTTCTACGGGCCGTGCCGCCGGACCATTACCAAGTCGAAGCCATTCTCGATATTCTGTTGGCCTTCGATTGGGTTTACACGGCTCTGATCTCCTCCATGGACTCGTACGGCGTCAACGGCGGTACGGAACTACTCGCCCGCGCTTACGAGCGAGGGGTGTGCTTCGGGTTTTCGCAGCGCCTGCAGGTTCGGCCATCCCGCGCCGAACTCGAAGCGCTCCTGGGGAAAATCCGAGCACTGAAAGACTTGTCCGTTATCGTCATGTTCGCCCACTCCGACCTCGTCCTGGAAGTGCTGAGCGCCGTTTCAGACTCAAATTTAGACCGGCATATCGTCTGGATTGGTACCGACGCCTGGCCGCGGGGATATCTGACCGGCAACCCCGTCCTCGCTCCAGTTGCTGCTGGAAGCATCCTGGTGCGTCTATACAAAGCAGACGTCCCTGGTCTCCATTGTTACATGGTCTCTAAGGATTCGCGATTCACCGCAGTCAGTCTCTGGATGCAAGAGTGGTTCGACTCCCACCCAGGTTGTACAAGCCTGAGCCAGTGTCCCGTTAAGGGTGAGGGGCATGATGTCGCCGTCGTCCACAGCGTCTACGCCTTTGCTTACGCGCTGGACGCCTACGTGAATGCCGAGTGTCGAGGGTCGAGGGACTGCCCCGTAGACGGGAGGGTCCTGATGGATTATCTGCACAATGTCAGCTTCGATGTGGGCCACGGGCAGTTTGCCTTCGACGGCGACGGGGAACCCACGGGCCGGTACCTGCTGAAGCAGATTCAATTTCGGGATGGGAAGTACGCTCAGGTTGACATTGGAGACTGGGACACTACCATCCCTGAGAGGCAGAACCGCTTACGGTTGAACTATTCCAGGCTGCAGTGGGAGAGCGGCTGGGACGGGCCGCCCAGTTCGGTCTGCGTAGAGCGGTGCAGCCCAGGATCTGTCCCTGTGCCCCTGCCGTCCAGGTGCTGCACGGGTTGCACGCCGTGCCTCAGTGAGCAGATCGTCAACGGCACCGACTGCCTCACCTGCCCGGATCGCCAGACTCCCAGCGAGAACCGGTCGGTCTGCGAAGACATCATCCCACGTGGGGTCAGCTGGACGCACCCCATAGTTCTGATCACGGTACTCTTCGCCAGCCTGGGTGTGATCTTGGTCGCTGTCACCAGTGCAGGACTGTTCTACTACCGGGACCATGCGCTGATCAAGGCCAGCAGCCGTGAGCTGACGGCAGTCAACATTCTCGGCGTCACACTCACGTTCTCCACCATATTTTCTCTCTATGCTTATCCCACCGTCGCCTCCTGCGCGGTGACTGAAGTCATGCTGTCCTGCTCCATCGCCATCCTCTTTGCCACGTCTTTCCTGAAGGCCAACCGCATCTATCGGGTTTTCAAAGCCGGCCGGAAGACGCTCAAGAAACCCCGACTGATCTCACCGAAATATCAACTGGCCCTGGCGCTATCATTAATAGGAATTCAGGTGAGTAGGACGAAACAACTGGGCGTGACCAAACAAGACAATTCAACGAGCTGCAACAATGTTATGAGATATTGCATTATAAGTAACGGTTGTACATTACACCTGACACTGAGATAAGGAGATGCAGTGCATTTTCCTCTCCGAATTGTTCTTGCTGATCATTCACTGAGGCTTTATCATACTTTAATGACAGGCCATCTATTAAGGAGGTCCGCTTAAATTATTAGTTTAAGGACGCCAAGGCAAAGGAAGACGGGCGGAAAGAGTCCAAATGTAACTGTCTCAAAAAATACAGAGTTATATTTACAGGTCAAGTTTTGGGGGTTCAAATGTCCAGGTATGGTTACAATTAAATGATTCAAATCCTGTATTCCTTTATTTTCTTCACGTGTAATTCCATAGTCCCCGGTTTCCTCGAATTCCCCAAATGCCAGGCCAGTGTGCGACCGTGGACTTGGCCTTCCAGAGAGCACCTAATAACAAATAGTGTGTGGAGTGAAGATCGAAACCCTAGTGTAAATCGTACGAGTCACCACACAAACAGCTGAAGTAAAAAATCTAAAAATAGAATTTTTTTCAAAGTAAATGAATTGTGGGTGACTTACTTATGCCGTCCACATAGACAGGTTTGATGTGGTTGCATCAATTGAAACTCCGTCCAGAAGTTTGTCAAACTAAAATAGATGAAAAAAAATATTTATATTGATTGTTTTATGTTCATAACATGTTCCTGTTTAAGCTTTGAAAAATGAGCGAAAATGTAGAAAACGGAATTCTTTCAAACAAATTTGTTTTGAAACAAAATACTTATCCTGTCTGAGTAAGTCACGGTATTGACATGAGCCGTGTAAATGAACGACCAAAACGCTCAAGTTTATCTCCACCTCAGAAAACGTGACCGAGCGTACGCTTAGGTCACGTACACGGGAAAAAACTCAAGTTTGATGTTACGGATCGGAGCCATTGCTTACGAGGTAGGCGTGTCCCAGGGCTTGACAACAGTGATCTCTCTCGTCTCATCTCATCTCTCTCACTAAACTTCCGTGTTGATTTTTAACCATAGCCCAAAATATTTACAAGATTTAAGGACCTAAAGAGCATGCATCACTTTCAAGAAGTCTTTGCCTCAGCTAACAATTTCTTATTAGCAATTTGACCTGAAATCAGCAATATTAACTCTTATTCCGCTTAAGTGTAGCATAAAATGCAATGATAAAAGTATGTATACCTTCAAATGTGAACATTTTTTTTGAAATTCCCTTCTGTGTTAGGTTTAAGTCACTTAATTAATTCATGAAAAGGGTTGTAAATCGTGTACCGTAAAGTACCGTATACTAGTATGCAGCTTTGACTTCAAGAAAATCTCACTGATACGTATCCTTTTTATAAACGCTTCCCTTTTTGTGTGACTTTCTTCAGCTCATAATATCGGCCATGGCTGCTTTGGTGAACCCACCTGAGCCCCAGGTCCACTCTTGGTATCCCTGGGAACAATTCTGTCCACTCAGCTACAACTTCCTGGTGTCCGGCTGCTACAACCTCGTGCTCATTATGCTCTGCTGCTACTTTGCATTCAAGGCCCGAAAGGTGCCAGACAACTACAACGAGTCCAAGTTCATCGCCATCAGCGTATACTCCATGGTTCTCGTCTGCTTGGTAGCCGTGCCGGTCTACGTCACCGCCTACGAGATGCTACTCAAGGTGGCCACTTGGTCGTTTGCTTTCATCTCCAACGGCTATCTGACCCTGGTCTTTATGTACTTGCCTAAGCTGTGCAGATGTCGGTTCGGGAAGCCCAACGGATCGGAGACGAACGAGAGCCGCGGGACCAGACAAGACAGCGAGGCATTCGGCAGGGGAGATAAGCTTTTCATTCGCACATGTAAAGTCAGCTCGACCATTCAAAATCAGTCAACAACCTGAGGGTACATCATTTTGAATGTTCTCTTCCGTTTCTTTTACTCTCAACCGGAGACTGTAGCATATTCTTGATAATGTAAGCCGCCTCTTCAGCAACGCGGGTGATTCCCAATAGTGCACCTCCAAGAGTTTGCAACACGTTAGCCAATCGCGATGCGCGAAATCTGTCGACCCTTTCCAAACGCGCATTGGGTCGACAGATTTCTCGCATCGTGATTGGCCGGCGCGTTGCAAAGTCTTGGAGGAGCACTCCTGTGAATCGCCCCTATTCGTCGAGGTTTGAATAAGTGGCCGGCAATGATCAGTGTCTTGGGACAAGACAGTAAAACTGAAGGCTAATAAATCGTTCCCCAGTATCATTTTTATTTGCATCATCGCAGTCACTGCATTTATGTGTCGTTCGGAGACTTTTAGGGGGATGTAGGAGTTTCTGTAGTACTCTCTTGTGCATGTTTGGACACATTTTTGGGGGTAAAGTTCAGCTGTTTAAATTTTCGATGCGGGTTGCCGAAAATTCGTCAGTTTTGTCATTTACCTCGCCGTGTCTTTAAAGAGTACGAAAGGTCAGTTGGCTTGCAGGAAGAACAGTTCTATTTACGTCACTGTGAAACAACGTTGCTTTTATGGCTGCGGTTATTATTAGTGCTGTGATAATTATATTTTTGGGTGTTACTTCTGCACAGTACAGACAAGAAATAGGCATACGATAAAATTATCATGGACAGAATGGGCCCGGAGCGCCTGTTACTGTAGTCTGATAAATAATATTTATAACTACACTGAGCGGATCCTACTGAGTCCGGACTTGGCTCTCTTATCCGTTAATGTAAATAGCAAATAAAATAAAACACTATATTGGCAAGAAGTGAACTTCGAACAAGAGCCAAACATGCTCAGAACTAATCTTTATCATGTATGTAAATGATGAATTTTTGTAAGTGCGATTGTAAAAATAATTTTCATGAGGTGGAAAATAAAATGCAAGGCAGAACCAAGTGAAATGAAACATGAAATGTTCACTTTTTTGGCGCCGTACGAACGAAATTTAAATGAAACCTTTGTAAAACGTCTGAATAAATCCTGACTGGGTACTTTCGTCTCCTGTGTACCGTAATTCCTGTCTGGTAATCCTTTCGAATACGGGCGATTCACAATAGTCGCGAAATTTGTCGACGATTTTCAAACGCACATTGGGTCGACAGATTCCCTGCATTGTTATTGGCCAATGCGTTGCAAACTCTTGGAGGCTCACCACTGTGAAACGCCCGAGTTGGATGACATGCCGTCAGCGATCCACCGATCAGATGCAGGGAATTATTTTGTTCAGGCAATGGACAATGATGGAGGGCCTTCCACCTATACACAAGGGTTCTGTGTGTATGGACATGTTTGTTTGGTTAAGGCACCCAACCGAAGTATGAGATAATAATCCAAGCTCAAAATGGTTTTCCAGAAACATCTCTAAACAGGCACAATCGACCATCGGCATCAAACTCGCTAGATTCCTGCCCGTGTTCAATATTTCGTGAACCGTTACTTTCAGAGGTTCCGTGATCGGGACCGCTTGTAAGCCTTTTCCTGTAAATTAAGCAGGGACTTTTGGCGCCCAGCTTGGGGTATTTTGTTCACGAAAACCTCCAACTCGTCGGCCTGTTTGCACGAAAGCTGGATTAAATAAATTATTTTAGTCCACTAGTGCAGAGTTTTTCTACAATTTGGCTAACGGGGGATTTGGGGAAGTGAGGTTAAAAAAATTGCTTGGCTAACCCTCGTAAACTTGAAAAGAAATTTGTCTTACTGGTCGTTATCTTCAATTTTCAATGAAACGAAGTCACTGTCTTCCCGACCGTCACCAGGCGGTCGCGCGCTATTTCTCACTGATTTTGAGCCGTGTTTTTTTTTTTTTTTTTTTTATAGAATTCAACCCTAGCCTTTTGGTGCGCGTTACGGTCACAGTGCGCATACTGTTATTTGTAAATAGCGCCCTCTTTGACTAATGGGAGCAAAAGGGCCATATACTTTCGATTTGACATTTGATTACCTCTTGAGGGGGCTACATTCAGTTTTTAGACGGAGGTGGCTCTGTGTTTATAGCAACTGCTCTGCTGGGTGCTGTGCTTGGGAAGAAAGTTTTTTTCAGAAAACAAATCTAGCTTTACTTTGTTTCCTGTCATTCTCATAATTATCGTGAAAGATCATGGAACTTGATGGAGGAAAAATAAGTGTTTTGGATGGTTATTCGCCTGGTAAGTAGGGAAAGCCCGGCCAATTACTCGACAAACATGACAAATGAAATGGTGCATGGATTACGTAACGTTAGTTCACAGAGTTAGGCCTAAATAACCCCTACGACTTACACTGCAGCCTATGCCCACATGGCTTAGGCAACATCGTAAGGATTTTTTCCTTTAACAAGCATCAATTCTCCATTATGTCCGTTGCTGCTGCAAATGCTCAGTCTCTGTTTGTCGCCATTGTAACTTGTAAGGCGCATAGGCCTAAGTAAAAGTTAAAAAAAATTCAATAATTTCTAACAGGGCCTAGAGTAGAGGCCAGGGCCAAATTGCATGATTAGGTTTAACACTAAGCCAGCTGGCTTTGGGGGTTGGAATCTTCCCCTTGATTCTCTAATATACACAGTGCAGGTTTTCCATGCCAGATCTTCATGATTTTTATCTCGTAATAGGCCTACCTAGGGCATATAGTTTTTATGTCTTACAAGTATTTTGACACCAGGTCAGTCATCGCAATGGGTGCAGACCATTAAGCCTCAGGCTGTGACATAAAAAGGATCATCACAAGAATACTTTGTGTCAGGTTGAATCGAAACCTCACATAGGCCTATGCACTCATAATGATTGGCTCTGTGTGCATGCAAAATTAAAAAACTTACCCTGCGTGTCCACTCCGTGCCGTGTTGATAGGTTAGGTTTGTTAGGCGGGTAGGTTTGTGGTCAAATATCCACTACCAATGTCAAATCCTCCAATAATTTGCCCCCTCCCCCGTTCCTTTTTCTGCACCCAGCCAAGATCTTTGAGACGCGCCTCTTGGAGGTGAAGCAACACGAGAAGCAGGAGCTGTCAGCCGAGAGAGCCCAGGTCCTCTTTGAAGTCTTTGACGAAGTATTACCCCAGCTTGGTATCTTCAGAAATGTTCTCAAGATGGTGCGAGATGAAATATTTGGTGAGATTTAAAAGCCATCAGAAAAATCAGCATAGAAATGTCAGGTTCTTCAACTTAAGCAGTTCATAAAGAAAATTTTTGATGTCAGAAAAAATCTTCCATCCGAAAAATCTGCTTAAAATTTGAAAAAAATTTCTAAAAACAAAAAGAAGTAAATCCACACAATTTTTTGTTTTTGTTTCTACATTTGTTAAATTTGACTTTTTATTTCCTGAACACATGTAGTCATAACATCAAGGTTAAAAAACAGTGAAAGTGAAAGCTCCGTACTTTATCTAGAGTAATTTCAGAGAAGTGTTAGCCCGGAAATCCATCTCAATCTTGGAAAAATTTGCTATGGTATAAAAAGTCCATGCTGTAAAAATTGCAGACAAGACACTGTTTTTTGACTCTACCTAAAAACAAATTGTTCATCAACAGAGGCGGTCTACAGTGACCAGTATACGAGCTCCAAGGAGACACACACACCGTACAACACAGCGACCAACGTCATCACCGACAGAAAAGAAGAAGACCGGACATTTATCCAGCGGATCCCCTACTTCACACTGGTCCAGAGAGTTTACGCAGAGAGGTATGAAGTACCCTGCATGTATTCCTTACAGCGTCCGGACCCATTGACGATTTTGTCACAGCCAATACCTGTATCGGCAAAAGAGCTTAAAAAAACAGACCTCACTTTCAAAATGGTGAAAGTATCATCAGCCGTTAGGGTTGAGTCAATTTGAATAATTTACTATTTGAATATTCGACCTTCAATTCCGTTAAATATCTGAATATTCAGTGTAGCAATAGGCAGATTGTTGATGAAAAAAACATATACATAATCAGTTGCAATAATGCACACAATTGTACATTATAATCACTATAATGGTGTCTTACATCAGGGAGTATCTCCAGCCATGATTTAGCAAGATTTAGAGATGAACAATACTTCTTGTCCTGTTGAAAATTTCTATTCATTTTAAATTTTTTAATGAATAATTTACTTTTTGAATCGTTGTAAGATTTCTGTCACTTTTCATTTGAATATGCATGAAGCAAGCCTTCTTAGTGCAGTTGTTCTCATTTAAAATGAAAAAAAAATTCTGTTTACCATATCATGAATTTTGCATGCGAATATTCAAATTTTAAAAATAATATTTGAATATTCGATAATTGATCAACTATTTGGATATTTGGCACAGCCCTATCAGGTGTTTTGGCTTCTGGTTCGTTTTAAGGACGAGATGAGGTGGCAAAACTTTCTGTGATAGTGCAAATCAAATTTGTTAAGTGGTGACTGCCTGAAGACTGGTAACAGAGGAATTTTGTTCACAAGTTGAGAGGTGACCGATTACTTTCTGTCTTGTGGCACGCAGACACGAGGAGGCAGACAACTTGCGGGATGAGATCGAGATTCTCGAGAAGCGTCTTGCCGACAAGACGCAGCAGCACGAGGAGACGGCAGCAGTCGTAGCCTCTCAGAGCACCGAGATTGCAGAACTGAAGGACGAAATAGTGCAGGCATTACAGAACGTCGAAGACAGTGAGGTTGAGATTGAGAAGTGAGAAGATGACATTTACCTCTTTCCCCCTGACTTTAATACATAAAACCATTTTTTTTTCAATCCTTGGGGGAATATGGCCCAGTGGGTAAGGTCTGTGACCAGTGGTCAGGGGTTCAAATCTGCTGGTCATACGTTGTGTCCTTAGGCAAGCCCCTTTACCCTAATTACCTTTTCCACATCCAGGACAGAGTAGGCAGCACCCTGCAGTGGACTGGCATCCCATCCAGGGAGCAAAGAAAAACTTTCAGTCATTTTGTGCCAACCGTAGCTAAGCATTTGCTAAAGATAGCAAAAACGTGAATTTACTTGAATACAGATATTAAGTTATAGAGTCAACCATCCTAATGTCTGAAGTGACTCTCCTAAACGCTCATCGGTCCAATGTTTAGCTATGAGCTTGTTGGCTGAGGTGCTAAGGCATAGCTTTGAATAAACTCTAGAGGCTTCGCTACAGGCGTTTTTCTTGTAACAGAATCACACTCCTAGGATTCAGAAGTGGAACCTATCCACAGCGAAGCTCAAGACATTAAAGAGACTACGTAACAAGTTTGATCAAGGAGTCTTTTAACATTTTTCACACACTCCTAATTTTGAAGTCCCATTACAGTTCAATAAGAGTGCCTCTTTAAGTGGTCCCCTGCTTTTGAGATTACAAACTGCTCAAACTTTTTGGACATTTCACGGTTCAAGCGAAATAAGTTCGGGCAAATCCAACCTAAGCCAAACCGAAATCGTCAAAAACTGCATCATGATTTTGTTTTTTTTTTTCAAAAAGACTGAAGCTAGACTTGACAGAGCTGACCGAGGACACAGACAGAGAGAGAAGAAATTTGGAGTTTCAGAAACGCAAACTGCAAGAGAGAGTCGCAACTCTTGAAAAGGAGACGGAATTCCTGAATCAGTACAAAAATGGTTATGACGCCCTGCAAGACGGTAATCAGGCCTAATTTTTCATCACCGTACTTTTGCCTTCGTGGTGTACCTTGCAAGCAGCCGTGCACATCTCCAAGAACTTCCCCGTGAAAACCGTCTTCATTTCTGGCACCGTTTTCCCAAATTTCTGTATTGGTGTATCCGCAGAGACGGACTCTCTCAGTTGGGCATTCTCAAATGGGCATTGCAAGTGGGAACACTTGGAGGTCCCATGTGTTGTTTTGTAAGAGTATCGAAAATGTTTTGGTATTAAAATGAAAGGAGTGACATATGCTCAAGAACACTGAGTTACATGTACATGTACTTCATTTCACCTTACAGGAATGGAGTATCAAATACTCCTTTGATGGTTGAATTTCACTTCTCGGTTTTTGTTTGTTTGACAGCCTTCAATGCTAAGATTGAAGAGGACAAGTACACATCCCGGAAATCAAGGAGATCCGTCTTGGCTAACAAAAAGGTCAGATGTCATAGGACAAGAAGACAGATAATAAGCTCTGTCTGTTGGTGAAAGGAGGGGGGGGGCTACAAAAGTGAATCTTTTTGATCTTAATGCTGAGGTTACTTGTAATACTCTGAGATGGACCCAGTCAGTGTTTTCCTTGTGCTTTTGGATGGCAGAACCACTTGCTGACCAACTTTGATGCTGCTAAGAAGCTGGAGCGGCAGCTCTTGGAGGTGCAGAACCAGACCATCGAGGAGTTTGAGTCGTTCCTGGAGGCCCACAAGTCCGAGCTGCAGTGCAAGGTCCTGCGGGACACTGCCGAGGGTGCCCTGCTGGACCGAGAGTACGACGAGGAGGAAATGGAGTTGGAGAGGCTGGACACACAGGTATGTGATAGGTGAATATTGACCGACGTGGAGGGCAATAGTGTAGAAATATTGCATGATGATGAGGGGACAGTTGAAAGTAATTAATGGCAGTGTAAGCCATTTGTCAAATGAAGGATGTGATTCTCATAAAATAAAATAATGGAGGCTGGACTTGAAGGCATAAACTGTAGAAATATTTCCATGATATTATATATATAATATATACCACTCTACTGCCTAGGATTGTATCCTGAAGACATTTCAGAACTACCTACCACTGGGAAATCAGGGAAGGGGGTTTGTCAGAATTTGAAATGTGATTCTGGAAGAAAATCTGATACTTTGAAAAAGATATGGAGGTATGATATATACAAATATTGACTGACTAGGAGGGCAGTAGTTCCCTAGGAGGGCAGTGGTTCCCTAGGAGGGCAGTAGATCAATGAGTGATTGCAAAGCAAGGTCACCTGCAACTGTCACCGCGGCACTAATGGATGGATGATGCATTTTTATGCATGTGAACAGCTTAGCACTGCTCAAGATCACTTCCAGCAAACCATCACAGCCCTGAACACAGAGCTGGACATGATCCGGCAGCACAGGGACGCCATCCAACAACAGATGGAGCAGCAGCAGGCGGAGAAGACGCGGAGCACCGGCGAGGCGGCCAAGACGCCCAGCCGGGCCCGCAGTGTGGCCTTCAAGGAGCCCGGGGACAGCAGCTCCCTGGAAGGTGGGGGCTACCGGTACGGCGAGGAGAAGGCGACCAGCACGAGTGGAAAAGGTGGGGGCAGGGGCGCAGTGACTGGAGGGAAAAGGGGCGGAGGGCAAAGACATCCACAAGTTGCCTGTTTTTGATGCCATAACGACAAACTGGACCAAAGGGCATAGCTGTTCACTGTTTAACTCGGATGATTTTGAAGTAGCAGCAAACTTTGTTGATTTAATGACATAGCATTGACAGTAAGTGTTGAGTCTTATTTTGTTGAGGAATCAAGTACCTATTGCGAAAAAAAAAATTGATTTCCCTCTGATTTCTAGTACTTATTGTTGTTGTTTTTTTTGAATCTGTGATAAGAGTCTGCTCTGTCGGTGACGGATAACTTTGTGAACGTGGACCTCCTGAGCAGCGAGATGGACCCCTTTGTTCCCCAGGAGTCCATCCTGAGCAAGTACAGTGTCATGATCTACACCACCACCAACCAGCGGAAGACCTGGCACGAGCTGAAGGATGCCAAGTTCTGCACCAGCTGCGGGGAGAAGGTATAACTGCCGCCGCTGGTTTCTCTGATTGGTGTCACTGTGCTAGTTGGTTTGAAAGGGATGTGAACCTCAGACCACTTCATTGCAAGAGTCAAGAGCGTTATAGACTGAGCTGTCTCTTGTTGACTTTGCTTTGTTTTCATTCGGTGATTCTGATTGGTGTCTATATGCTTGTTGGCTTGAAAGGCAGGTGAACCCCTGACCGCCGGATTGCAAGAGTCAAGAGCGTTATAGACTGAGCTGTCTCTTGTTGACTTTGTTTTGTTTTCATTCAGTTTTTTAAATTTGAAATTGAAATATTTCATCCATCAGTTCCAGAGTGCAGCAAATGCAATCACTAACTAGTTTAATATGTAACATACTGCTAGTTAACCAAACTTAAACCCACCGTGCAGGAGAATTTGAGAGTGTTTGAATTCAGTTTTGTTTGAAAACTTCTCTCATTTGTTCATCAGACAGTTTTATGTCCGCACAAAGTGAGCGGGGAGAAGGTTATCATGCTGCCCCATAACTGTAGTCACATCAAGCTGTCTCGCCCGGGGGTCCGCATTCCCATGGAGAGAACACACAAAGCGTAAGTCGCCCTCTCAGGAAAACAAAAAGGTTGACATTCGAGAGTTTCCAAATCGACCTCATTTTAACATGCATAAAAGGAATGGTTTGTTTGACGAAATGGTCAAGCAAATATAGTCCATTCTAAATATAGAATGTCAACCAGCATTATTTAAAATTTTAATACATGATTTCAAAGAGAACACTGTATGATATTTGTTACGTCATCTTATTTTCTGTGATTCAGAGATATTTGTGCTACTTCCTGGTCTGATCAATAAATCTAAACCAAAATAAAAACATGCGTATCACTTCTTACCACTTGATCTCATATCAGATGCTGACAGAGCTATGTTGTTGTTGTTTTGTTTTAATGGCGCTTTCAGCAACTCAGGCTATTTGTGCCAATAACTGTACGTTTATTCATACACTTTATTAATCAGCATCACATTACGGAGTTAGGAAGAAGGTCCAGTTTTAGAGGCAGGAGGAAACCGGAGTACCCGGAGAAAACCTGCGAGAGCGAGTATGGACTGGAAACCAAATGCACTTAAAAAAACTTTTTTATACTGAAAAGTTGTACAAACTCAGTCTTAAGTGCCTGTGTTGATACGGTCAGTTTTGGGACATGCTGTATTCTAGAGACGTGCATGATGTGAAAATGCCTTTGTTACACAGAGGACTCCAACCCCACCCTCCGCCAACATTGAAATTGTCGTCCACCCTGTTGGAGTCTGGTGAGCTGCCCGGCGGTGACCAGGCCGGCAAGCGCATCCGCAGTCGGTACTCCGTACTGGAGAAGGACAACGAGCAGCACATCTTCCACGGGGACTCGGTCACACCCGGCATTGCCGACAGTGCCCCACCCTCGGCATCCCAGATGGGAAAGACACAGCATTCTCAAGACCAACAGGTCAGGAGGGTATTCTGTTTTTGTCATAATTTGCTCGGCATTTGTCAGGACGTTATCTTCAATATCGTTAGATTTGACAATATTTTAGTTCAGCTGTTTATGGAGAGACTGTTTTAAAAAAATCACATTTCTTCTTATACTACCCTTTTTCCCAGAGTTGTTTTTGAAGAGGAACGCTCTCATGTTTCAACTCTATTGCCTAAAACAAGTAAATTAACGTCACTCAGTTTCATTAATTAACTGCTTGTTTGAAACAGATGAGCACCTTTATGCCTCTGTGGGATGACTTCAAGGGGAGAACCAGTTTGACGAGGTCCATCCCAAAGCCATTGGATATGGTAGGGACACCAATGTAACAATATTGACTATGGACTGCCTTAGCAGGCAATAGCATTCATGTTAATCGAAAGAGTAGACGATAGGGATTTGATCAGTCACCTAAGTGGAGGTTAGGAATATTGACCAAATATTGGCCAACAGATCAGGAGAAAACTTGAATGCTGTATCTACTGCTTAGACATGACTTGAGAACAACAGTTCACAACTATTAACCAACCGTAAGAATATTTTACACTTTATATAGTGACGTTCAATAGGTTGCAGTATGTAGAACAGGGTTTCATTGTTGGCCATGTAGCATTCAAACAACTGTACAAAATACCCTAATCATTATTATCATTATAATTCTGTGAATTCTAATTTAAACGTATCAAATGGCAAACTTGATTTCAGCTTTTAATGTTTTTTTTTGCTCCACTAAGCAGAAGAGGACGCTTTCAATCATTGGCCAATTTTACGCCCACGTCTTGTGGCAAGACGAACATGCTTTGGAAGACGAACCGATAGTTGGTGTGCTGGTGAGTTTGCCGTAGTTACTGAAAAAATTACTTCTTTTAGTCTCTTTTACTTTCAGCTTGCAAACCTTTGTTTCAAATGAAACCAATCAAATATTTCAAATTTCAAAACTTGGATTTGCACAGAATGAATTAAGTCAGATGTGTTTTTAAAGTGATGCCTAGAGTGTTATACATTGACGGCGTTATCCTTGAAATTCTTGATTCCTTTAGCTACTACAGACTCTTAGAATTCATTTGAATGGTTGATTTTGGTGCCGCATCTTTAGTCATCTCTTCCACTTTCCACTTCATCAAACAGAACGGTTTCTACAACTACATGGCGGATCGCTACATTCTGCAAGACGTCATGTACTTGTGCGCGTATGATTTCATCTCAGCTCTCACTGACTATTCTGCTCTGAATAAGGTGAGTTTATGTACGGATCCACTCTGGTTCGTTTGGATTTTTGGTTTCTCGGTCATTCCCAATTTGAAAATATTCAATATGTCGTAGTATTGATCGGTCACACTACAGAGTGATGGATTTGATGCTTTTTGCCGAGAAGAGAGACATTTCATGTACAGACTGTGCACAAGCGATGTATTGCTTCTCAATGCAGTCAATCGATCCATTTATCAATTATCACTTTGATAAATCAGAAGTGGTCAATGTCATTTTTTGTTTGAATGAGTTGGGGGATTATTTGAACTATTGGATTGACTGATACGTCCTCTGACCAACTTCCTTCTCTGCAGGCTGTTCAGATCTTCGCACAGGTCCTTGTCGGCAACTTGGATGCCACCGTCTTCCGATATCTCCTCGTCATCAGCGATCTGATCGATCGAGTTGATTGGCAATATGTGGAGGACTTCAAGGCATTTGCTACGGCCATCTATCCATTCTTAAATGTAAGTTTAGACAGCTTTGCCTGGTGTCAGCGCTTTGGTAGCCCAATTTGTGCTGGAACCAATAAAAACGTTTGCTCTCCTGAGAGCCACTAGCATCCATAGTTGCGGCTAAGACTTTGGGACACGACCTCAGCCCTCAAAAGATTTACTGAAAATGGTGTCATGTAATTTTCATGCAATGATCAGCCGATGTACTCCAGAAAGCAATAATCAAAATGTTTCCAAAGTTGCGGCTATGGCTACTAAGTGCTAAAGGCCTATAGCCGCAAGCCAGTGTCTTCAGTAGGGCCCCATGTTATTTCTAGCCACAGGTATAAATTTGAAGACGGCTGGGCAGCCCTTGTGTTTGGAGACCCTGACCTGCATTGTATCGATAGTCTCATCTTCATTTGTCTCTCGTCTTCCTGCCTCCTCTTGTTGCCATGGTTACTAGGAGGACGACATCGACCAGCTGCATCTTGGCTACACATCCTTCAGCGAGAACAAGGTCTCCAAGGCCCTGGTCTGCGAGTACTTAATGTACATCATCCTCAAGTACCGAGAACCCAGATTCCAGGATGTAAGTTTGGAATTTCCTTTGGAAGCCTCTGGACTTTTTGCTCTCTGGCTGCTGTTTTGCGCATGGCTTTCAAATAATTTTGTAAACGCTTTGATGCAGCAAACAGCTTCCTCAGAGGTGATTCGCTTTCATTTTGCTCATCTCAGATTGAAAGCAAGTTGTTACAGAGGCCTGGCAAAGAGCTGGGCCTGATGAACGAGAAGGAATTCAGCGAGGCAGTGGATGCCATGTCACCTCTCGCCAACGAGAAGCTGCGACATCGTCTGTTTGCCGAGGCCCAAGCCCACTGCAGCGAGGGGGCTAAGGTAGCCATCATGCGGCTGTCCCGTATCCTTGATGTCACATTTGGGGTTTTGCATTCCACTGGGGGCTATTTTATGTCCCACGGTAATGGAAAATCCAAGGGAAAACATTGCTCTGGAAAGTCGTAGAAAAGTCATGGGATATTGGGAATAAAAAGTATGTCCTTGAATTCTTTTGGTAGAGGCAAAAGTCATGGAAATCAAGGTCGTGCAAGGGTTATTTCTGATGGACCACTTATGATGTAATTACAAAATAATGATTTGTTAGTTTACAGGATTGGTAGTCATCCAGTTCAACACTGAACAACTTTTCAGCACAAAAGTGCTTAATGCCAGGGAAATAGTCTCATATTAGTCTTGTAAAAGTCATGGAATTTGGTTTTCAGAAAAGGTCAAAGTAGCGTCACGTGTGTGTGTCCCATATTGTTGATTTCACCAAGAGGGCGCCAGTGCTCAGTGTATTTGGTTAGCATACCGCAATTGAGACCCTAAGCAAGGACCCCATAGTTGCAGCAAATCGCTCAATCTATCCCCCAAGAGAGCGGAGATAAGCTCAGAAGCAATTGTAAGCTAGGCAGTCTGGGATAGTAATGTCATGAAAAAGCCTTTGGAGTCCTGGGAGAACTTTGCATATCTTTAACCACCAGAGCATCAAAACTTACAAAAACCAAACACAAATACTCCCCTGTTGCCTTTTACGCAATTGAAACTTGTTTTAATGCAATACATCTAACAAATATCACATAGGCAGTACTACTTACGGCATTAAAACTTTTTATTCCCCCAAATATCTCTTTGTTTGCAAGAGTTTAAATAATTTTATAACAGTTTACAGTTTGCCATTCACATATATCTGTTACGCTTATCACTGCCTCTTGATTTATGGTTATTTCATTTATTGATAAAGATCACATCAGATTAGTAAAAATCATCATGATAGAAGTGCACTTACTATCATTTGCATCACAAAGGCACAACATGTGCAGCGCAAGGATCACATCTGTCAGAAAATCTCCCAGCAATTAAAAAGATTACGTTGCACCAATTTCCATTCATTTCATTCAAGTAAGGCACAAACTTTTACCTTTTGGACATTTTGGTATGATTGGCTAAAAGAGTTGTTTATTGCTTTGAGGATGTGTCCCTGGATATGAAAAATAGTCATGCCCCACATTGCAATAGTCAACAATTGTTATTTATGGACACTTACTGCACAAAACTGCATCGACTAAAATGTGAAAATTCAAGTGTGAAAACAACAGCCTTAACAGTCGATTGCCGTTTAATAACATTAAGACTTGCAGTTACCATGAATAAATGGTATCTCATAATAGGTTTGTTTGAATGCAATCTTTTACAATACAAGCACTGAATCTGTTCAGACATTTACAATTGCTTTTTCATAAACCAAGACATCAGTAAAGTATAAACAAAATCCTTCTGCAATCTAATTGATTGATAAGTGGCGAGATCCTCCACCGAAAATACCTTTATGTCAAAAATGAGAAATATACAAGAATGAGCCGGTTTGGGTTTTCAAACAGCCCAGGCCATTTGAGAACAGGGCATATGCGCGAGTCCGACATGGCCCTGCTGACAAGGCAGACCTCACGTGCGCGTGGTATGCCTGAATTACCTAGGGGTAATCATATTGGACATGCGCTGTTGGAATACCAAACTGTCTCATGGGATCTGTTTGTTTGACACCGATCGGGATTTCGATCAGTAATCCAGGTCCTGCTAAATGGGCGGAGCAAACCAGCAGTGGGACCACCCATCAAAATCCAGATCAGTATAAAAATAAACAGACCCTTACATTTACTAAGCTACCAGGCAGTAAAGTAGGCTACGTCGGGATACAACACTACTCTTTTCTTAATTGAGAATAAGTCAAGCTTGGAATTCACATTTTCCTGAAAGTATGCTATTTACGTCACAGACAGAATTTACATATTTAGCCTATAGTAGGCATAACTCCACATGACAAAAAAGAGCAAAATCCACAAGCTAAACTCGAGGCCTGGCCAAATTCAAAGATTGGGATGTATCATGCACATGCAAGTAGGGACAATCCACACGACATTTTAAGTCTAAGGAAAGATATTAATCTACTCCATGAACTAATGTTATAGAATGAGATACAGCAGGCTTAAAGATGGCACTACCTTATTGAGACTACTGAGGAAGTCGGCAAACTTTAATATTTTCGAGTGAGAAAAATGTGATTTTTTTTACAATTTGTTCACCGAGTGCCGCGTAATTCCCTTGTCAGGTTTGATTGGACTAAAATTTTGAAAAAAGGAGTTTCACAGTGTATGGTAGGCCTAGGTTACTTTTTTCATTCTGGACAACAGGAATATTTGACTCCTTAATAATTTGCTTGTCCAGATATCGCTAGTTACCTTCTCCTGCAGCAGGTGGCACCGCTACTGAGACAGAAGATGGCCGAGAAGGTGGAGGATAGTCGAATATTGACCAGCTCTAATCAAGGCCAGGGTAAGTTAAAAGATATCCAGGTAACCACGCCCACGAAAGCACCTAGCGCAGCGCAGTGCCCCCCGACCATGCCAAACTGGCCGAACCAGATTCCGTGTGATTTCCGCTACACCTAGTGACAGTAAATGCTGTAAAGTCCCATTCACAAGTTGCGTAATGCTTGACAAGACTCCCGTTGGACCGCCATATGTACCGTACTATTTTTTTCCCATAAGTCCGGTTTGCGCTCATCGTGAATTGCACAAGGAGAGGCAAATTCACGAGAAAGAAAGATAAAATAATACGAGACGCTGCAGGTCTTGAGATCCATGCACAGTGTCAGTCAGGACTTATGACGGCACACTCAGCAGCAATTGTGCGAAAATTATGTGATGCTTCAAAATGCATTACTGGCGTGTGAGCAAGTTCACTATTGATTTGTAAGCATTGCGAAGGACCAATCGGTGGTCCTTCTGTGTGTAAGTCAGAAACAACGCCCCTGAGACCATTTGCAACATGGACGCGCTGCCTAAAATGAGCACAGGGACCCAAGCTTCTTGAACAGTCGTTGTCCCCAATGCTATTAGGTTCAAAACAATGACAGACGGTACCCAGCCCATGATAATTGTAGCGCAGTAGGCGCACGAGTACCAGGTTAATTTGGATGTGCGCACATTCTGGGGTCGCTGCTGATTATTGATGTGATCGTGGTTATCGGCAGCAATGTTGCCGAGGTTAATTCTCTCGGCTTTTATTTTACGCTGTTGATTTCTGGCAATGATCAATAGCCCAATAAAGGACACCGTAATTAAAACCATGCATGGAATTACAACAGAGTCCATCAGTATAGCCGATAATGTCAACAAGTGGCGGTTGTTAAAGACATCTATTATAGAAATTAAATCCTGTTTAGCTGTGCCCAAAATGCCGAAGTACAGTCCAATACCAAATATGAGTGAGACGCCCCAAACAACCAGAATGACGCAGACACATAATTTGTCAGACATGAAGCGTACGTACTTCATTGGATTCGCTATTTTAAAATACCGGTCGGCCGCAATCATTGTAGAATTGAAGAAGTAGCATGCGCAGCACGCCATGAAAGAAACAAAAGAGAGGAATAAAATAATCTCGTTTGTGGGAATTGTTGAATTGGTCGTGTTGATGGTTACTGCCGCCAACAAGCAGATCAAACACTCATTAACGTACAGACTGACCAGGAAATAATTGGAGTGATTCCTGAGTTGGCGACAGACGGCTACCGAGAGGATGACCCAAAGGTAGACGAGACAGAGGGCAGCATTTACCGCAGATAAACCCACCCTAGCTCCTACTGAAAGTGTCACAGAATTACCAGCGCCCGATGAGTCGTTGAACTCCATTTCAATTTCCCCGGTGAAGAGAGTAATGTCATGAGATGCCTTATACCAGAAATATGTACACCAGCGACCCTTCTGATTCTTCCTATACCGTACTCCAACAAAAGTGATTCCGAAGCTGTTCATCTGCTGTGGCTTTTTCTGGGTCTTTTTCATTCAGAAAAGAAGTCTTCTTGGCCATTTTTCCACGGCCCAGTTTGTAGGGCTGTTTCCAAAGCCCTGGATAGGATTTCCAGCGATAAAAAATTGATCCGTTTGATCATGTGATCTTGTTTTGACCAAACGTTTGGGTCTCACTTTGAGACAAACACGTCTTAAGTCAGATCTGAAATGTCGGTGTTGCCGGGGCAATGGTATTTCAGTGAGCAGGTGGAGAGCGGTGGGGAACGTTGTTTCTGTGATCAGACTGGGACACCCATTCGTCCTACTAAGCGGTGTCCGAGGAATTTGCTTGTGAGACCAAGTTGAGTTCTACTTGAGTCTTCGCTATCTCGTATCACCTAAATTACTGCTCAATGGCGTCTACTCGCCGGTGTTGCTTCAATCTCTGTCATCTTCATGTTTTTTATTTAAACACCTGTCCTTTGCACATTCTAAACGTGTCACTCAGAGAAAAGTTTCAAAACAAGACTTTTTTGTTTCAGCGTGAAGCTGTGTCTGTCGACGGGACAATAGTTCCGTCGACTTTAACACCACTTTGCGATAGGTTGAGCATCAACCACTCATGAGACCCATTTAAGATGTCTGTGATACTCCAGTCAATATCTTCCACCAAATTTGGCACGAACTGTCAGTTGACTTCTGTCCTGTTCTTCCATCCAAACAACTGTCCCATTCCACGGCTCATCGAGCTTTGGCAGTTCTGCCTGTCTTAAGTCTGAATGCTACCCAGTTTGTTCACTCTACTTCCCGTATATTGAAGTCTTTCTTCCCTATTCCATGGAAGGGAAGCGTTCACTTTCTCAGCAGTAATCTGCAGCAAGTCAACTTGAAACAGCTCTTTGCAGGAACGAGTCACGCTTTCCAGTACTTTATCCCGTCGGTGGTAGTCATCAAGTGGTTGCATCATCTCCAAAGGCTGGCATACGGACCATGTCGCTGTGGCCTTTAATCACTTGCCTGACTGATGTTTATTCACCAATTCGTTAATGGCAGTGAAGTTCGGCAGGCTTCCCGAGACCGGTTTTAATTACAATCCATCAATTAATTACACCAAACCAAAGCTGTCAAGATAGATATTACTTGATAATGACAGTTCCCAACTTGGTTCGCTGAAAATTAGGGAAGCGAAGCGCGTCAGCTGCCATTCTCAGGACGTAAACATTACCAGAGTTACCCCATATCCGTGTCTAATAAGTGCGACTTGGTCTGATGGACATTGCATCGGCATACGTTAAAGATCACAAAGACCCAATGAATTAGTTGCATCACATACATGTAGAGTCCCAGCTGTTATTGCCGTGACTAGGAGTATACAATGTACAACATAGAAGCCTATGGAAAGCCACTTGTTGGCGGCTGAAGCCATATTCCAAAGACACGTGTGCTTCTAGCTACCCGCAGCCAGAATAAAACACAACCTTAGTGTGAATCTTTCCTGTTTCGCCTGCGTGCAAATCAGTCTCTTGCCAAATGCGGCCAGGGATTTTCTCGTTGAACCGTGATGCGATTCATTGTAATTTTATAACAGTGCTTGAATTTGTGGCAGGTTTTTCCTTAAAGATATACCGGGTGATTTGAATTTTTTGAAGGGAGCACACAGGAAACATAAATGTCGACCTTTTTTGAAAATCGAAGAACCAAGTATATTTTACTTACGTACAACCAAGTTCATGATAGCTCTGAATGCATTACGCAGGACCAACCGGTGGTCCTTTTGTGTATACGTTAGGAACAGCGCCCCCGAGACCATTTGTAGCACACCCACGCCGCCGAAAATGTACAGTAAAACCAAAACACCTTGATAAGTCGTTACTTGGAATGCTAACAGGTTCGTTAAGATGACAGAGGGTACCCAAGCCATGATAATTGTGGTGAAGTAGACGCATGAATACCAGGTTGATTTGGATGGGCGCGCCTGGTGGCGAGGTTCCTGATTATTGTTGTGGGCGTGGTTATCGGCAACAATGTTCCCGAGATTAATTCTCTCTGCTTGTATTTTACGCTGTTGATTTCTGGCGATGGTTACAGTGCCTATGACAGATACTGTAATGAAAACCATACATGGAATTAGAACGATATCCATCAGTATGGTCGCTAACTTCAACAAGTAAGGGTTGCTGAAAATATACAGTATTGAAAAGAATCTCTCTTTGAACATGCCCATGCTGCCAAAGTATAACCCGGTGCCAGAAACGAGTGAAACTCCCCACGCGACCAGAATAATGCACACGCACAGTTTATTGGACATGAAGTGTACGTATTTCAATGGATGTGCTATTTTGAAATATCTTTCGGCTGCAATGATTGACGAGTTCAAGAAGTAGCCCGTGGAAAAGGCCAACAGTGATGCCACCTCTAGCAATACAACGTGTTTCTTGATGCGACCGTTTAGATCAGTCAAGCCGATTACTATTGCCGTCACCAAGCAGATCAAACAGCCATTAACGTATAAACTGGCCATGAAATAATTGGAATGATTCTGGAGTTGGCGACAGACTGCTACCGACAGGATGATCCAAAGGTAGACCAAACCAATGAGGACATTAATCACTGTTAAACTTACCCTTAAACCTACTGAAAGTGCCAATAAATTTCCGATATAAGGGTTTGATGAGTCATTTACCTCCATTGTAAATTCCACTTATGCAAAAAAGTGACAGCGCAAATGTCTTACCGCTGACGAAGTTACACCAGTGACCCTTTTGGTGTCTGAATTGGTCTGAAGTGGTCAGCCCATTGGAAAACACTGCTTCCTTCACTCCAACAAAAGGTAACTGCGAAGCTGTTCTTTTGTGGGATTTCTCAAGGAGAAGCTGCAGACAGCTATTTCAGAAAAGGTCTTCTTCCCTCTTGGCGTATGTTTTCCCGTGGCAGTCTCAAGATGCGCAGATTTAAATAGCACAGAGCAATCGAAATAATGCGCAGATTCGGTAGGATTCTGGTGATCCGCCAGACTCCCCAGTTTGTAGAACCGATGTGACTGTTTTGACCCAAACGACTGGGTGTCACTTTGACACAAACATTTCTCGAGTCAGATCTTCAGCGTCAGTTTTGCCAAAGCAATGTTATTTGACTGTGCAGGTCGAGCGGTGGGTAACGTTGTTTCTGTGATCAGACCGGGATGCCCGTTTGTACCACTGAGCGACGTCCGAGGAATTTCCTTGCGAGTCCAACTTGAGGTCAATTTTAGTCACAGGTCTTGGCCATGTTTGACATTGGTGTTCGAAGCATAGATCATTATATTCAGCGCAGGAGTTCGCAGGGTGCGTAGGATTGAACGGAACCGAGATTACTGCTGGACTGCGTCTACTGGCTGGTATATTCCAATCCCTGTCAGTTTGTTTCTGAGAAACGTTTCACAGCAAGGCTTCAGTCAGCGTAAAGCAGTGTCCGTCGGCAAAGACCTTAACTCCACCTGCCATAGATTCGTCACACAAGTCATAAGACCGACATTTCAAATGTCTGTGGTAGTCTAGCGAAATAAATTCCACCAAATTATGCCAGAAACTGACAGCTGACTGCTGCCCTACTATACCACCGAAACAGCTGCATTCCACGGCGTGTCGAACTTTGACAGTTCTGCTTGTCCCAAGTATTGATAATGCCCTGTTTGTTCACTCCAAATTCCACCTGATTTCAAGTCTATTTTCCACTTTTCACAGAAGGGAAGCAGTTACTTTCTCAGCAGTGATCTATTGAAAGTCGACGTGAAACAGCTATTTACACGAACGAGTTACGCTGCAAACACAGTGCCTTATCCCGTCGGCCTTAATTATCAAGTGGCTGCATGAAGGCTGACACACAGGCCACATCGCGGTGGCTTTCAATCACTTGCCTGAGTGATGTTTATTCACCAGTTCAGTTATTGGCAATCGAGGTTAATGGACTGTCTGGGGCCATCTGCTTATTAACTGCCGCAGAAAGCTTAAATTACATGTACCTAGTAATGACGGACAAAATTGGTCCCCTGAAAATTGGTGAAGCAGTGTGAAGCACGTCGGTTTCCGTTTTCGTGACGTACATGTCAACACAGTTAGGGACGGCATCAAAAATACAGAGACCGTTCGCACGCGTACGAACGCCAGGAACGCATTCTTTTGTTCAAGCTTCTCCACTTTGCACGCGTGAGAACGGCCCTCCCGTTCCCTTGCGTTCCTCTACAACAAAAGACCTGTCACGGTCTGCACACACAGCAATACCACATACATGTCCGTACAGTTAAGCCAATAAGCTATTCATACCCTTTGATGAAAAAAAGTGGCAGTTTGCTAAACCCAGGTGTGGGGCAACTCAGAAACACAAAAACTAGTATTTCCTTTGCAAAAGTTCATCTGGGCAAAGATCTAAGCTGTTTCATGTCCATTCGAAGGTCTTTGGGTTGTCAATTCTATGTTACTAGAATTTGGAATGGGTTTGAATAATTTTGAGCTTAACTGTGTATCTGTGTCTAGTTTTCAACTTGGTCTGATGAACATACCGATGAACTCAGCCTGAGAGTGAATCTTTCCAGTTCCCCTGCTTGAAATTAAGTCTCTTGCCAAATACAGCCAGGAATTTCGTTGAGTCTTGAGTTTCGTTGAGTTTCGTTTCGTTGAGTCTTGTGAATCAATTTGAAATTGTTTATTTGCTGTGGAAGTTAACTCGCATTGTAATTTTATAACAGAGCGTAAATTTGTAGCAAAAGTATTTCTACTTTAAAGATACATAGGATGATTTTCTGAAGGGAACAGACAAGAAACTGAATTTCAGACGTTTTTTGACAATTGAAGAACAACCAAGTCTGTACTACTCATGTACGAAAAAGTTAATAACAGCTTTGCATGCATTGCGCAAGACCTGTCGGTGCTCCTTTTGTATATAAGTTAGAAACAGCGCCCCCAAGACCATTTGCAGCACAGACACACCGCCGCAAATGTACACTAAGACCCAGACCTGTTGAAGGGTTATTATCTGAAATGATAATAGGTTTAGTAAGATGACAGATGGTACCCAGGCCAAGATAATTGTGGCGCAGTAGGCACACGAGTACCAGGTTGATTTGGATGGTCGCACATTCTGGGGTCGTCGTTGTTTATTATAGTGGGTGGGGTTGTCGGTGGCAGCGTTTCCGAGATTAACTTTCTCTTCTTGTATTTTACGCTGTTGATTTCTGGCAATGTTCACGAGCCCAAAAACGAATACCGTAATTGATACAATATACGGTATTACAAAAGTATCCATCAGTATGGCTAGTAATGTCAACAAATTGCGGTCATTGAAAACATCATCTATTGAAATTAATCCCGCTTTGACTATGTCTAAACTGCCAAAGTACAGCCCCACACCAGAAACGAGTGGAAAGCCCCATGCAACTAGAATGATGCAGACGCATAATTTGTTAGACATGACGCGTAGGTACTTCATTGGATTCGCTATTTTGTAATACCGATCGGCCGCAATCATTGTAGAATTGAAGAAGTAGCTCGTGAAACAGACAGCGAATGAAACAAAAGAGAGGAATAAAATCGACTTGTTAGTGGGAATAGTAAAATCGGTCGTGCCAATGGTTACTGCCGCCAACAAGCAGATCAAAAACTCATTAACATATAAACTGACCAGGAAATAATTGGAGTGATTCCTGAGTTGGCGACAGACGGCTACCGAGAGGATGACCCAAAGGTAGACGAGACAGAGTGTAGCATTAATCGCAGAAAACGTCACCCTAATTCCCACTGAAAGTGTCAAAGAATTACCAGTGCTTAAGGAACTGTTCAGCTCCATTTTAATTTCGACCGTACAAAATATGATGTCGTAAATAAACGGCGCAGTAGTTACACCACTGACCCTTTCGATGCCCGAGTTGGCTCAGATCGTCAGCTTGTTGGCAAACGTTGCGTCCAATACCGGTAGTAAAAGTGACCCTGAAGCTGTATTTCAGTTTTGGGGCGTTCCGATGCAGGAATTGCAGAAAGTCAATTCTTTATGGCGATGTCAATGCGTGTATCCCTAATGCCCTTTGCACATTCAAGGTAGGCACTTTCACATAGTGTTAAATCCATGATATGAGACAGATATCGTGGGACTTCAATGATCGGTTCGATTTCCCAGTTTAAAGAACTGATGCGACACTGACCTTAGTCGGAATGGTCTGATGTGAAGAGTGCTTAAAAACGGTGATCATTTTGGTCACGTGAGTTGTTCATGACCCAAACACCAGGGCCTCTGTGACAACGTATATCAGAGAGCGTGACCTTTTCACTGCACTAAGTTGAGCAATATCATTTCTGTGAAGTGTCCAGACTGAGATGCCCGTTTGACGCACTGAGCATGTCCGAAGAAATTTGGGCACAATCCAACTTGCGCTCTGCTTCAGCCACAGGTCATGACCGTCTTGCAGGTTGGCTCGATATTCATAGGGCATTCTATTTAACACAGGAGGCGGCACAATGCGTAGAATTTTACTGAACCCGAGATTGCTGCCCGGTGGTGTCTGATTGTTTAAGTCTTCCAGTCCTTTCACAAGTGCCTTTTCCAAGTTGTCAGGACTTAAGCTATTTTAAAGTAAGTTTCCATTCCTGAGACGTTTTCAAAATAGCTTTTTCTCCTCTAGTGCAAAACCACACCTGTCAGTATGGCATTGATTCCAAAGACTGTTAACACCACTTAGCCTCGGACAAGTACCCAAATCAAAAGACTAATATGCAGTATAAGACATCTGTGATATTCCAGCGAAATCTCTTCAGCCAAATTCGGTAGACACCGGCGGTTGTCATTTGTCCCATTCTTCCATCGAAATAACTTCGTGTCTGCATCTTGTGATGCCTGCTCACTCCGAATTCTGCCTCGTTACAACTAACAAGTCTTTTCTCTGCCCTTTCCACGGAAGTGAAGCAGTCATTTTCTCAGCAGTAATCTGAAGAAAGTCAACGCTGAACTGCTATTTGAACGAAAGGGTTACGCTGCAAACACCGTGCCTTATCCTGTGAGCCTTGGTCATCAAGTGGACGTATCAAGGCAGACATGCAGACCTGATCACAGTTGCTTTTAATTACTTGCGGCTGTGATATTTATTCACCAATTCAATCATCGGCAGTCAAGTTTAGGAGCCTTCCTGCGACCAGGTTTAATTGGGATTCACCAATTAACTAAAGCAAACAAGAGCGCCTTTGTAGACCATACCCAGTAATGACCAAGACTTATTCCTCGACGGTTGGTGAGGCGAGGCGTGGCTTCCGTCGGTTCCATGACGTAAACGTCACTTGGGTCACCACAAAGTCATGTCCGTGCCTAATTTGTGTGACTAGGTTGGTGGGCAAACTGTATGGCCATACGTATAGGATCATCATAAAGACCTGCATGTACCAGTCGCATTGCAGAGAGTTCGAGCTGGCTTCCCTTCCCCCATGCTCTTCTGAGGCTAAGCTAAAGTTGTTTTCTCATATCAACAACTTGTGGTTGTCGCTGGAATGAAATAGCCGCCTGTAAGCCTATGTAAGTCACTACCTACTGGCTGTATATCCACCTCACACAGGCACATGCGGTGTTGCCAGCCATAAGCAGTAGACTTTCCAAACCTTCCCGCATGTTATCAAGCTTTTAGCTGGATGCTGCTTTTTTAAAAGGGTGTTTTCCCTTTTGCTGCAGAGAGCGTAAGAGAATCTGACATTCTGTGCCTAATCTGCATTACCCACGCACAAGCAAGTTAACGATAGCTTTGAATGCATTGCGCAGGACCAACCGGTGGTCCTTCTGTGTGTAAGTCAGAAATAGCGCCCCCAAGACCATTTGGAACATAGACACGCCGCCGAAAATGTACATTAAGACCCAAACACCTTGATAAGTCGTTACTTGGAATGCTAACAGGTTCGTTAATATGACAGAGGGTACCCAAGCCATGATAATTGTCGTGAAGTAGACACATGAATACCAGGTTGATTTGGATGGGCGCGCCTGGTGGCGAGGTTCCTGATTATTGTTGTGGGCGTGGTTATCGGCAGCAATGTTCCCGAGATTAATTCTCGCGGCTTGTATTTTACGCTGTTGATTTCTGGCAATGATTACAGTGCCTATGACAGATACTGCAATGAAAACCAAACATGGAATTAGAACGATATCCATCACTATGGTCGATAATATTAACAAGTTGGTGTTGCTAAAAGCATGCAGCATTGAAAGGAATCTCTTTTTGAACAGGCCTGTACTGCCAAAGTACAGTCCGATGCCAAAAACGAGTGAAACTCCCCACACGACCAGAATAATGCACACGCACACTTTATTGGACATGAAGCGTACGTATTTCAATGGATGTGCTATTTTGAAATATCTGTCGGCTGCAATGATTGAGGAGTTCAAGAAGTAGCAAGTAAAAGAGGTTAAAGCCGAGACAATACCCAGCAACACAAGGGGCTTGTTGGTGACATCGGTTATATCAGCCACGCTGATTGCCAATGCTGTTACCAAGCAGAGCAAACACTCATTAACATATAAACTGACCAGGAAAAAATTGGAGTGATTCCGAAGTTGGCGACAGACTGCTACCGAGAAGATGGCCCAAAGGTAAACGAAATCGAAGAGAATATAAATCGCAGTTAAGCCTACCTTTACACCAACTGAAAGTGCAAAGAAATGACCGGTATCATTCTCTAATGAGCCATTGACATCCATTCTACTTTCATCTATGAAAACCGTGATGTCATAAATATCTTACATTATTGATAACACTGACGCTTATGTCTAAGTTGATTCAGAGGGTTGGCCTCTACTATTCTGTTGATGGTTTTCTCGGGGAGGAACTGTAGATTGTTAGTTCAGAAAACCCTTCCAGTTTCCTCTCTTTTCACGTTCTTTTCTTGGCAGCGCCAAGTTTTTTGGCAGATTCCAACCGTATAAATCTATCAAATGGTGTGCAGATGCCGTTGGATTCTAATGATCGGCGAGAGTTCACAGCTTTGCGGCTGATGTGGCACTGACTTGCGCCAGAAATCCCGTCAGAACCTGGGCTCCTCACCCCACTCGTACAGTTTGGTTTGATCCGAAACACTTGGTCGATCTTCAAGTTTGGGCAAGGAGGTTGAGATACCTGTTTGCCACACAGAACGTGTCCCAGGAATTTGATTGCCAGTCCACTGTGTGCTCTGTTTCAGTCTCGGACCTCTCCTTGTCGTACATAGGAGTGAGAAATGTACAACACGGCATGAGGTTGTGAGATTAGATATCAACACGATTGCTATGCTGTAGCATCACTCGTGAGTTTCCAGTTATTGCTGAGGTTTTCTACACGATCATTCAAACTTCACCTCTTAAAGGTTCTTCTTTAAAGACATGTTTTCTTCCACGCAGCTCCACTCTCTGTTGTAGCCACACGTATGTCCTTCAGTGACTCAGTTCATAAATGACATACAACACACTTTCCTTTGCATGGCAACAAACACAGACTTGTCATAAACACTGGCATCAGGTGTTCCAGGAAAATCGTCTTGACAGTTGCAGTGGAAACTGGCAGCTTCAATCTGTGTGAGTTCTTTCAACCAAACATCTCAACATCAGGGTCCGTCTGAATATGCCATGTCTTGGAAGTCGCTATCATTTGGTCATAATCTGAGTCTTACGCTGCTTACACTATCGGTATTTGCTTCGCAACACGTTTTTCCCCACACAGAATAATTTCAGTGGTCAGTTTAACTTTCTCATTGAGAATTCACAGAAATCCACAGTGTGGCAGGTAGTCGCACCCTGAAAACACGGTGCCTTATCCTATCAGTCCTGGTTGTCAAGTGACGGTACACCCGCCAATGGCCTGCGTAAAAGACCTGTGAGCGGCTTTAATATTAACGATTGATTCTTCTTTTCGCCAGATATTCACATGAATTGGCAGTCGGGGTTACCGAAGTTTCTTGGAGCCGGTATTAATTGCGACCTGTCAGTTACCGCAAGACACCAGCACTGTCATCGCAGAGGTGAAACTGATTATTGCTTACAAAACTGATTCCCCCAAAAATTAGGGAGGCACGTCATATTGGCTGTCGGTTTCAAGACACATATTTTGATGGAGTTGTCACATGTCCCTGGCTAATTTACGCAACTCGGTCTGACGAAACGAACTATATCAGCGCTATTATGTGGGATATATGACATAGACTTCATGGACCAGTTTTATGTCGAGGAGTGTCCACAGATTTTTTTCCTCCCATATTGCTCCTCTGAGCGTGGATTTCGTGCTTATCACCAAGAGCTGCATGTGATTCTCACAGCCCCTTCTTTATGCAGCTAAATTTTTCTCTTTCAATGTGACTTGCGTGCATTCCAGATGGCTTCATTTTGAAACTGTTTATAACACCATGTGAGTTAGCTATTCTGTTGGAAATTGTTCTGTTTCAGATGAATATTAAACTTCATTAATTAAAATGGAACAGATAAAAAGGAACTGAGGTATTCAAGGTGAAAAGATGTTATCACAGCAGTAACAGATAGCCTTATCGTGAGATTCCCATCTACTCTGTGGATCCTAATTTCATGAAAAATAGATTAAAGCACTCTGAGCTTCACGGTTTTTTCATTCAACTTGATAATGATAGCCAGGCATGCAGTTCGCAGCACAAATCTGTGTTCGCTCCGCACTTCCGTCAGAAAGAGTGTCCCAGCGCAATCTGCCAATATCAATTAAATTAGTAATATTATTTGTCTTATATGAATCCAAGTATAAAGCTTATTGCTTTTCTCATCTAGGTTGCTGCGCGTACGTTATATTCAAACGAATTAGCTGAAGAGTCGCTGACATCGAAGGTTAGCGCCTGAGCTTGTCCTTTATGGCCTGGCACGCATTGCACAACACTGACCTGTGTTCACTTTGCATGTACACCAGAAAGAGCGCCCCCAACACCATTTGCGTTATTGCAGTGCCACTGAGAACAAACATGACGACGTACACAGTCCGCGTGAGGATGACCAACTCAAGCATGACAAGAGTGATGGTGACCAGGTTGGGAACCCAGGCGATGACAATAGTGGCAAAATATGTGCAGGAGTACCAGACTAATTTATGTGAAGACGGCCTTCTGATTGGGCCGACCTCCTCTTTGACTTGAGGGCCATTGGTGGAAATAGTTCCAAGATTGATTCTCTCAGCGTCTATCTTACGCTGCTGCTTCCGAGCAATGCGTGCCAATGCCACGACGGATGCTCCGATCATTAGCAAGGAGGGAGCTGCAAAGCTGTCCATAAGGATGACCGTTTGGTGCAAGAAAGCTTCACTTGTATACAAATCATTCACCGATACAAAATCTGAGTCGAAATTGTGCCAGTGAGCAACAAATGAACCAATCAAGGTAACAATTAACAGGCCAAATGAAACTATAATAATACAGGCGCATACTTTGTTGGACATCAGTCGGAGGTATTGCATTGGCTTTGCAATTTTGAAATATCTGTCAGCAGCAACAACAACGGAAAATGAGAAATAGCAACCGGCGAATACACCTGACATACTAGCAAACAACAACATAGGTGTTTTGGGAAAAGGGAAATTCGTGTCCAGGTTGATTTGTATCCCGATTAGAAGAATACAAACCAGCTCAATTACAAGTAAACTTGCCAGAAAAAGATTGGAATGATCTCTGAGTCTGCGGCTGAGAAGGATCGAGAAGATCAGCCAAAGGTAAATAAGACAGACGATTGTTCCAAGTACATTTAAAATCACTGTGACCGTCTTTGGCAGAGATAAATCCGCGGGGGCGTCTGTAACGAGAGAGTTGTTGTTTTCCATTTTGGTATCGCCCGACTGACTTGGCGAACCTGCCAGAGAGATAAGAGGTCAGTGTTTGCCTCTCACCACGTCAATTCCAAGGTTCCATTCAAATCCGTGAAGTCACTTTAACCAAGCCGCCTGCAGAGTCCCAAATCTGAACGGCGAGTTTTGTCTTGTAGATTTGGAGCGTCCAGATTATCTGATGAAAGTCGAGTCACGTTGGAACTCCAGTGTTGCTGTCATCTTCTGCACTGATTGCATACTGCACATGCCAAATATCATGGATCGAGGTTCCAAATCTGCGATGTGGTAAGACTTGGATCTCCCTCAGCGTGGGACGGAGGACAAGGCAGTTACCACTGATGAGGAGGAATCGGATCGCTTTGCCAAGCAACCTGCCATTAAGCTTCTATTGGTTGTTAGAACTATGTAGGGATTTCCCCACCACTGCGGGGAAAGTTGCCACCATTTGCCAAGCTTCTTGGTATCACCTCAAGCTTCACTTTGTAGAGACGAGTCTCTGCCAAAGCCGGATGATCCTCCACGAACTTCAGCTGTCTGCACTGAGCGTGGTGCTCCCCGTCACCAAACGTCCGGCTCACAGAACCGTGTTGTCGCACTTGGGCTGAGTGGAAGGACGTAATATACAAGCACCACTCTGCTCTGGATAAACTCCACAGACGTCTTACAACTAGTATTCAAGGCAACTGTTGTCATGGTTGGTTATTTTCCAGGAAATTCGGCAGAAACCGACAGTTGTTGTGTCCTTCTCTTTAATCCAGAAGTTTTCAATGGCAGAGCCCATTCATCATGGCACTAGCGCATGTCACAATCCACGTCTGCTGACGTTTGTTCACGCCAAATTCCATTCGTTTCTATTTTTTCACTTCCCTGCCTGTGGAAGTGAAGCAATTACTTTCTGAGCAACAATCCACTGAAATTCACCGTGTAGCAGCTTTTCACATGAGCAGGTTACTTTGCAGACACAGTGCTCCAGTTCTGGTCCTCAAGATGGGAGCACGCTCGTCTAACGCTGCCATGCCGACGACATTGCGGTCAGCTTTTGGCCTGGTCTTACCAGCGTGCTGTTTGTTAAATAGCACCACAAACAAGAGCTGTCAGCGTTGGAATTACTCGGTAATGATTGATTCAAGCCAATTCCACGGAAGAAATACTCAGGCTGTCAGATTCATGTCAACTTTTACTTAGAGAGCTCACTCGTCTGTGGTTAATTGCGCAGCTTAGTCTGAAGGAACACTCTATGGGCTCCGAGCTGGACCTAGAGAGGGCGTAGTTTTTATAGCAGCGGATCGAGGCTCCTTTAGTACCAACTGCGCATCGACTATGAAACACAAGCGTTGCACAGGCATGGCTACCATCAAAATGAACACTCTCGACGAACGGAGCTCTTTTCAACCGATGAGGGGGTGCTCCTGTTAGAGGCGGACACCTCGTGTTTCAGAATATAAGCAGAAATTTCCTCCGTGAAATCACTCTGATCTTAGTGTCTGTTATTCCAACCCCTACTTTAATACAGCCAAGAAACTTTAATCGTAGCAGATTCATTTTGAATTTCTCTTAAAAATGTAAGCTCTGTTCTTTAGTACCTCATTCCTACAAGCTGAGTACGCTAGATAGACACATTTTGCAAATACAAGTTCAATAGCGGCATATGTGTAGATTTATGACCAGAAGTATTTGAAGGTGAAATTAAAGTACAACTCATCCATTTTTTATTTGATATGATTTGAAGAAAAAAAAAGCCATCCTGGCCAGAGACCAAACTGAGGAATTTTTCACTATTCACAGACAGCTATAACAATTTACACAAGCCTATAGAATATCCATTAACACAACTCACAAACCTGAATTTAGGATGCTATTGAAATCACAGTGTGGTATGGAAAAAATTAAGATATGAAAAATAGTTTCAAATATTGAAAGGGAATAGGCTGTAACCCCCCTGGGCATTACAGAAAACCATCAACAGTGAAACCTATGTCAAACTAATATATGATAATTATGATACATGCATAAATAAGTACAATTATCTTACACCAGTGGACCATGGGGGATGGATTTTAAAGGCAGGAATTACAACATAAATGTACTTCTTTCATCAAACAAATGGTATGAACTAGCAATAAAACATGCAAATGAATGTACTTATGTTCCCATTATAGAGGGCCCATGAAACATTCAAAATACCATCTCAGCTTCCTAGGGTGCATACAGCTCAATGTCGCCATTTCGGCGCAACGCAGCTAAATCAACCACAATAACCATCTCTGCCCTCAAGGGTACCCAATTGCTCCTATGTGGAGGGAGGCATTGGATCTTGCCCAAGTGCACACGCACCATGACCCCAGGCTGGATTCGAACCTGCAACCTGTGGCTTTACCCGCCGACCACGAATCCGGTGCTCTTACCCACAAGGGCACGGCACTCCCAACGCGCACCTTTGCTCATTACAAAATAGTCCAAAAATAGGCTACATCGGTTAACGCTTCAACCTTATAAGGATGGCCTGGCACGCATTGTGCAGCACTTGTCTATGCTCGCTTTGTACATATGCCAGAAAAAGTGCCCCCAATCCCATCTGCAGAATCGCAATGCCATTGATCACGTACATAAAAGTGTACAAAGCCTGGGTCAGGCTGACATGTCCTAACATGACGAGGGTAATGAGGAGCGCGTTTGGAACCCATGCGATAACGATTGTTGCAAAGTACGTGCTGGAATACCAGACTAATTTATGGGAATGTGGCCTTCTGGGGCCAGCTTCTTCGTTGGTACCAGCTTGTTGGTGGGCAGCAGCAATGTTTCCCAAATTTATTCTCTCGGCCGCTATCCTGCGTTGCTGCTTCCTGGAAATGGAGGCAAGGGCCACAACAGATGCCGCAATCGGTAGCAAGGAGGAAATGAAAAATATGTCCAAAAGGATGACTATTTGACGCAAGAAATTTTCATTCAGAAACAGATCACAGATTGATACCATATCTGCGTCAAAATAGCCTAGATTAGCAACAAACGAACCAATAAAAACAACAGCTAGGAGACCCCAAACAACTGAGATAATACAGGCGCATACTTTGTTGGACATAAGTCGCAAGTACTGCATGGGCTTGGCAATTTTGAAATATCTGTCAGCAGCAACAACTGCAGAAAACAGTAAATAGCCATCAGCACCAGCACCCAAGATGCCGGCCAAAAACAACACTGTTGGTTTGGGAAAAGGGGAATTTATATCGTGGTTGATTTGGATAATGGTCACTAAGTTGCTTAGAAGCTCAGTGGCACATAAACTCGCTAGAAAAACATTGGAATGATTTCTGAGTTTGCGGCTGAGAATGGTAGAAAAGATGATCCAAAGGTAGATCAGACAGAAGATTGTTCCCAAAAGACTTAAAATTACCGTTAAAGTTGTGGGAAGAGACATCCCACAGTGAGCTGTTGAATTGTGTCTCTCCATTGTGGTGAAGGCCCACTAATTCTCTTCCAGACCTCAGAAAAATTGTCAAAGATTGAAAATTCATTCCATTATTACCACTCCCTCTAGACGACCAGTTCCAAACCAAGATTCTCCGACCAGTGTTCCGAATCTTAATGGCCTTCCATCTGAGCTGGAGAGTATTACAATGTCGTTCTCAACCCTGTTACTTGCTGCACATAACATATCAACCTGGTTTCATGTTCCAAATAGTTGAACTAGCACAACTTCCACATTTTACGAGTATGCACGTGATGGACAGGGTTAAATGAAGATGTTGCCTTTCAATGATGGAGAAATCTTATTAATCTTTCAGAATAAGAACCATTCCATCAGTTTTTGTGTAACCGTAAAGTGATTTCTCATCATTTCAGGAAACTAACACTATGTGCCACGCTGCCTGGATTTCGTGTCTCTTCAAACCTCGGGTATGTTTTGTCGTATTGGCTCGGAACAGACGGGTGTTATTATCTCCAAAGTGTCTTCACGCACTCAGCCGCCTTTATGACATGGGGACTGGTATTTCGTCCTCGGTGAAAAGGATCTGGCACCATCCCTAGAATCACCGAGTCCCATATCATTCCATCCCGTCTATGCGTATCCTTGTTGTGGTTTCCACCTTTTTATTGTTTTCATCTGGAGAGCCAGTAAAGGTACGTATCCTCCAGGATTTCTACGCCTCGCCTCGCAACTCCTTCCCAGCAGTTGCCATTTTTCAACAATGAACTCGCTGTCAGGGTTTCAAATCACAGGCTCTGTCTACCACCTGCCGTCTTAACCTAGCCTTCCACAGCAGTGATTTCACCTCCCAGTGAAAGCAATGGTCTGTGTAGATGTAGAAAGTCTTACCACTCCTTGTTGTGTGAGGGTTGTCAAGGAAGATGACAGAAGTGGTCGTTGCACGCACAGTCCCCTAAGTTGTACCACAACATCAAAACTTTAACAGCAAAGCAGCTGGCTATTTCTTGCCGTAAGGTGGCGCCTGATTGGCCACGGACAGAAGTCCTGCAGTAGTTTACCAATTTGCAAGTGACGTTTGTATTCCACCTCTGTGGAAGTGGCAAGTCTCTGTCAGCTTTGATGAGGAAATGATTAGACCATAAGACACCGGTAGGATTTCGCGTGTCTGAGTCGCAAAGAAGCCATATTCCTACACTGTAAAAGGGTTGGTCAATTGTGGGTTGATATTTTGCCCAATGTTGGTAAAAAATATCAACTTAGCAACCTTTGGGCAAATTCTTCCCAATAGTTGGTCAATGTTTGACCAACAGTGACGGAAAATTGACCAACAATGTGGTAGCCTTAACCAAGGTTGGGCAAATAACAAATGCCCAACACTGTTTTGCCCAACGTTTTTTTACAGTGTAGTACGTCACAGTGTGATCTTCACCGCTCTCTTCCGAATTGTGATTAAGACTCAAAAGAATGCCTGCCCTTTAAAAAAAAAACGTACCTGTACGTATCCTAGATGATTGTACTTTTTAGGATGCGTACTGGCAGTTAAGGCACAATAAACGATGGACCTCCCCGTCCATCCGGTCATATCAATAAACTCACACATCATGACCAAGGCTAAGGAGGCTTTTAGAGAGCTTTTAGCTTTTAGAAATTAGGCCATACTGGTCCCTCCCAAATGACCTACTGATTGTCAACAGGCAAGCAAAATACAGGGCTGGTACGGTTCTGCATGAGGCTGATATTGCAAATGACCTACTAAAAATCCCATTTCCTCAAGATCATCCCGACTGCATGCACCACCCGTATTTACCTTTGATCACTACTCGCAAGCTAATATCCTGCTCACGTTGATGGATCTAATGAAGATGGATTTGACAGGTGATTTCCTCTGCTGTCTCTGCTTTCGGATGAAACATCAATTCTGCATGGCTCAAATAGGCTCTTCGAGACCATTATAAACGGGTGAGTCACGGCAGCATCGCAAAATTGATTCGACTTAGATTTTGGAAGAAGGGGAAATGTTTCCGACTACTGGAGGAAACCATCACATAAGTACCAGAAGACAATTCATTGACATCCTGACATTTTTGGTGTGGGTTAAATTGCTTGAACCATACTATCTGTGGTTCCTTGTTCGAGTGCACTGTCTACTGAAGGGCAGTTCCGTGTCGGAAATACACAGACTCACGCTTAATAACCAACGTGCTTAAGAGGATTTATATCATGCTTAAAATCGGAAGTGCGTTTTTAGTTTGACATTCATCCTGAATAAAACGCAGCTCTGTCATCCCCTGTGGTCATGCGGAGAGGCAGAAAATCTCGAAGGCTGTCCAGTCACTTATTAGTATTCTGTTGAGTGGAAACATTAATGAGTACGAGCAACCAGAAATAACCACAGCAGGTGTCAACTGGGCGGGGTTGGTAAAGTTCCTCTGCGTTCGGCTTTCCATCAGTTGGAATATGTTTTCTGTGAGGGATACCAACTTATCCAACTTGGATCAGTAGATCGGCGACCGTACCACTCGTGTAATCGGTTCACTCTCACCAGGATTTGCAGATTCAACGGCACTCTATTTCGTCAAACCCCCGGTCGTTGTGTAAAGTTTCATAAACAGAAAACAAAGCGAATTCATCACTCTGTGGGGACTCGAATCAATGACCTTTGACCTGGTATTCCGCTGTTGCACCCGAACGTGAAGTGTCAACTCCAGCCTCTGCGCAAGACTTCTTTGCAAGACTTCTCTGGATTCTTCATTACCAACCCCTTCCACTTCGTGACCTTGACAAGCTTGACAAGCTGCCATTCTAATTGCAAATAAGTTGGGACCCAGTAAGACAGCAGTTTTAAACTGAAACATTCCAAGTACTTTCCTCTTAAAACTTTCAACTGTTGATATCCAATTGCTAAATCTATTCATTTTTTTCTCGCTGTGTAATTTTCAATCATTTTGAATAGCACTGTTATACCGTGTCTTAGTCTAGGTTTCTTTTCCAAAGAATTGCAAGGAGTCTTTGTGTAATTGATCAGTTTGCGGCGCCTTTTTAAGAGATCTTTATCAGATGTGTCATTGCTAAAAGGATGGAAAGCAGTTTAAGTTTTTCCCTGAACACAGAGCCCAATGCTTTACTTAGCCCTGTAGGGTATGCCTTGCTCATAGCCGTGATATTCATGGCTGTGATAAGTCTGTTGATCCATTCCTATGTCATTCTCTCGGTGGTTTTGAGCAGAGGTCTGCGCAGCGCCTCCAACTATTTCCTGGCCAATTTGTGCTCATCAGTTTGCATATCAAACATTTTTTGTATTTTTGTCATATGCCCTCCTCTGATGCAGTACTCGTACTCGGCAACGTATCCAGACATCGCCGCATTACGTGCACATGCGTTGTTTCTCATTCCTGCTATCTTGATCGCGTTCTCCTACTTGTCTAGCTCTTCTCTCGTAGCCGGGGACCGGTATTTCAAAGTCGCTCATCCGCTGAGGTATTTGAGCGCAATGACCAATAAGGTGTGTGGCATTCTCATAGGCGCAAGTTGGCTCTCGTCCATTCTTGTTTCTTCGTGTTATGCCGCTGCGTCTTTTACTAGTGAGTTGCACGTCAACAACGCCACCACATCTTACGTGGAATATGTGAGATTGAATCCACCCTTCTATATGTTTAGCATTTTTGTTTCTGTCATAGCATTTCTCTCCCTCCTGATTATCAATGGGTTCATGTTGGCTCTATTACGCATCGCCAGAGAGCAGCGACGCAAAATACAAACCGAGCGTAACATGCTGCCCCACGTCGGGGACAACCGAATCCATCAGCTTGGCAGGGACTCCAGTAAAACCATGAAATACGTATTTTACCTGGGGTCCTACAGTCTTTTCTGGATTCCCTTTGTGGTAGGGCTTAATCTGGCCATGTATGTAGAGGAAATTGGCCCAAGTGTAGCCATGATCATTATAGTTGCTCCGTACTTGGTCTCGTTCACCCAGTTGATGTGCGCCACGCTTTTCCTGACGTTCATGCAGGAAGAACACAGGAAAGTCTTGCGCAACACATGGCAAACCTTTGTACTAAAACTGAAGTGTTGAAAATATGTAGCCTGATTTGTTAACATTGTGTGCTGTAGATGCACTTTTTAAATTAAATTCTTTGCGAAAAGTTTGTTTGGTGTTTAAGTAACTGAACGTCAGTTTTTCCATAGGCAAACATGGGTGCTTATCTTAAAAGCATTTTCTTACTGAAACATTCTGATTTTTTGGAATATGTTTTCGTTCCTCGTGGTGTATACTGTTAATATATAGAAAAAACTCACAGTTGTCCGAGTGAATTGAGTTTTCTGAATTAGCCCCGGTAATGAACATCATTGTTGAGGAACAGGCTGTCGATGGAAACAGTTCACTCTGCTAGAGAATGTAACCATTCAAAGAGTTAAATTTAACACCCGCGGTGTTATCAGAAGACTACACCAACACTTTTCACTGGTGTTAAAACTTTGGTGTTATTTGGTGTTACTTGTAACACCTTCTAGTGCACTGTAACACTTATAGGTGTGCAAAGTAGCATCATCAGTGTTAAAGTAACACCCTATGGTGTGGTCATCTGATAACACCCAAAAGTGTTGATTTTAACACCCGAGTTTTTACAGTGTAGCTCTGTTAAAAGAGCGTCATACTACATGTAATAATTTTTTTTCTTGGTGTGGAAAGAGGTGGTTGGAGGACGTTTTCATAATAAGAAAGTGAAGCCCAACATTTACCTTAGCACTTAAGTTTCTAAGTGTCAACTTAATTGGACACTTTTTGTAGGAAAAAAATTACGCTGCCCGCGATTCAGCGTGCCATGATGACTCGGCCTGGATACGACTGATCCGGTGCCTGCCTAACGACTTGATCGACCTGATTCTGAAAGGATATTTATGTGTAACAACTGTACTGCATTTTCATTTGTTTCCATTGAGAGCGCCAACTGAACTGAAGTGCACCCTCACCGGCGAAAGAAAGGCAGATGGTACTAAGTTTTCCAACTGGGTTTTTGCACACGTTTGGCGTGCACGACCATACATTCCAGACTAAATTTATTGCGTGTACTCAGCGTGCTCCGTGTCAAACGTGTATAAACCTGTGCCCGTATTCGGGGAATGCGTACAAAGGACTGCCAATTCATTACAAAACACGCCCTCTTTCGTTCCTGCCTTGAGCGGATAGTAGCTCAGGCTACTCATCCATTTTACATGTAGAGATGTCTGTATTTGATTAGTGTCAGTTTCTTTCATAATTATCATGCATTAACAGCCCTTTTAATACGACGTTTAAGATAAAATGTACATAAACATTCAAGAAACCTACATTAATAAACAGAAAAACATATAAGCCTACTTACACAAAAGCATCGGTCAATTTTCATCAATATCTAATCATTTTAAACAAACGATAGGTTGGTAAAACAGCCCATAAGTAGATTGTACCAGAGGGCTTGAAGGACAAAATTGGCAAGATTTAATTTTCGGGAGATGAGAACTTCCCCGGGAAGAATCTGGACGGTTACGGTTATTTCATTGATCACGGTCTTGGAAGGCTGAGTGTTTTCCTCAAGCAGTCTACAGAATGGGAGGATGTTGGGGGGGGGTCTCAGAGAGATTGTTTTTTGCCTTTGGAGTTGCCGAACTGACAACTGACCAAGCCTTGGTGACAGATCTCACCGCTGCAGCGCGCTGTAATGAGGTTTTTACTAGGCAAAGTTGATACCTGATGCTGTCAACACTCAGGCCTCACCCACAGAAATGTTTGACATTACTCTTCTTCGTGATCAGAAGGTGTACGGGTCAGAAGTCACACACGCTTCCCTTCATGTCCATTCCTGTCATTCTTTAAACAAAGAACACCTCCACAGGAACAAACAGACAAAATATTAAATTACCATTGTACAATAATGTTTTACGTAAGACAGAACGAAACCGGCGCCCTGACTTTTAGTGCCTGGAAAAACTACTAGCAGGAATAATACACTTAGTATTGGCTACAAACGTTTGGGTTGCCCTATTTTAAATTACAGGGGTGGTGTGGTGAAAGGAGCGCGCACAATGAAATAATGAACTGATTAACTGATTCATGTTCAACTTCATTAATACACTGTGCAGGTAACTTTCCTTTGATACAATCACGGTATCCTCCATAATGTTACCCAGAGCTTAGATTTTATAATTCCATCGGCTACTTTAATTTTCGATCAAAGTACACAGGTTTCAAAAGAAACCTGTGTGCTTTAACCGAAGAAGACTGATGGTTCAGTATCAATGTTACATCATAGTTTAGTTCCACGGTAGATTATTTCTATAAGCATACTTTTGGAAATTATATAGTGAATAAAAATAAATGACTGGAACTTTTCTATATTTAAACTTTAAGCACAATGGATCAATTTTACGATTCACCAGAAATTCTCACTACAGTGTGAATTGATATTCTTCATCGACTTTGCAACACCTTTACTAGTTAAAAAGTACCTCTAGGGAAAACATGTTTTCTCTGATTTTATCTCTTCAAATAAATGTGGAAACATCCAAATCGAACGCAGTGTCATTTGTCTGCGGAACTTAACTATAACAAGCTAAAAAGGGCTTTTTTGGTTCATGCCAAGATGCGAATTCTGAATGTAGATTGCGTTATTCGGAGAAAACGAGGGGAACCTCGCCCCGCATTCGTAGTGGATAAGCAAGCCAAACAATGCATGTAGCCATTGTTTGTAGCCGGTTTGGCGTGCACGAGGGTTTATCCACTACAAACACAGGGCGAGGGTTTTATCCACTACGAATACAGAGCGAGGGTTCCCCTCGTTTTCTCTGTTTTCTCAGAATGACTTAGTCTACATTCAAAATTTGCATCTTGGCACGAACTCCCCCCCCCAAAGAAACCCTTTTTAGCTTGTTATAGTTGAGTTCTGAAGACAAATGACACTGCGTTCGATTTGGATGTTTCCATATTTATTCGAACAGATAAAATCGGAGAAAACATGTTTTCTTTAGAGGTGCTCTTCAAAAATAGGCTAAAATAGATTTCATGGTTCAGCGCGTAAACTTGTTAAGGATGGCCTGGCACGCATTGTTCAGAAGTAGTCTATGCTCACGTTGCATGTATGCCAGAAAAAGCGCCCCAAACACCATCTGCAATATTGCAATGCCGTCGAGAACGTACATAACAATATACTCAGCCTGGGTGAGGCTGATACGTTCGAACGTGACAAGAGTAATAAGGACCGTGTTTGGAACCCATGCGATAACGATTGTTGCAAAGTACGTGCATAAGTACCAGACTAACTTGTGAGAATGTGGCCTTCTGGGGCTGACGTCTTCATTGGTATCAGCTGGTTGGTGGGCGGTGCTAATGTGTCCAAGATTGATTCTCTCAGCCGCTATCCTGCGCTGGTGCTTTCTGGCAATGGAGGCAAGAGCCACGACAAATGCCGCAATCGGTAGCAAGGAGGCAATTGTAAAAATGTCCAAGAGGATGACCGACTGATGCAAGAAAGTTTTGTCCAGAAATAGATCACATATTGAAACTAAATCTGCGTCAAAATAGCTCAGATTAGCGACAAACGAACCAATGAAAACGACAGCTAAGAGACCCCAAACAGCTAAGATAATACAGGCGCATACTTTGTTGGACATCAGTCGCATGTACTGCATGGGCTTGGCAATTTTGAAATATCTGTCAGCAGCAACAACTGCAGAAAACAGTAAATAGCTATGGGCAAGAGCTCCTAAGATGCTATCAAAAAACAACACTGGTGTCTTTGGAAAGCGAAAATTTGAGTCGAGGTTAATTTCGGTCACTAGCAGCAGAATGGAAAAAAGTTCGGTAGCAAATAAACTTGCCAGAAAAAAATTGGACTGATTTCTGAGTCTGCGGCTGAGAATGATGGAGAAGATGAGCCAAAGGTAGATCAGACAGATCATTGTTCCCAACACACTTACAATCACAGTTACAGTTGTTGGGAAAGCCATTCCGCAGGAAGCTGTCGAGTTGTTTTGCTCCATTTTATGGAGACCCATTCACTACTTCTTACTTGAGTTGTCAGGCATCGAAAAATATTCCGTCCTTCACGATGAGCCAGCTCCAAGCCAAGATTCCACGAGAATTGCCAAGGTCATTTTGACCAATGTCTGGAATCTAGACGCTAATTCCTGTGAATACTGGAGAGTATTCGCTGACTTGCGTTCCAAGTCTGTAATCACAGCGCCGTTCCCCACTCCGTTGCTTTGATGCGCACACTGCTTGCTGTACAGAAAGAATAAGCTGGTTTCTGGGTCCGAATGGTTGATGTAGCACAACTTCCAAGTATTACGAGCACATGACGGAAAGGGTCGGAGATGTTGCCATTCTGTTGGAAAAATCACAATGCGCCCCTCAGATCAGTACCATCCCGTCAGTTTTGTGTGAAACCTACAAGCGATTCCTCTTCATTTCAGAGAGCTTCCACCATTTGCCAAGCTGTTAAGTGTTACCTCAAACCTCAGTTGCATTTCTTACCAAGTGAAGCAAAAATTTCTCCAAGGAGCAGACAGTGTGTCCTTTCTCGAAAATGCCCTCAAGCAGTCAGCGCTGTTGTCGCTTGCGGACCGATGCTCTTTATTTCATCCTCAGCAAAATCACAAGGCTCACTGCTGAGGATCTGACATCATCCCCAGAATCATGGTGTCCCGTGTCATCCTACCTGTACATTTGCTTGGGTTCCTAGTTTGCATCCTTTTGATATCTTCATCTCGAGAGCAAGTGTAGGTGTACATCGATCCTCTCGTTGTGTCCCAACCTCTTATCCTGCTGCACGCACATTTGAACTCTTCCCCTGCAGCCTGTCGTTCTTTCAACAATGACCTTGTCTCAGTCTTTCAATCACAGTCTGTAAGCTGTCTACAACCTTTAGTTTTCACCTGGCCTTGCATCGCAGTAATTCCACTTCCCGGTGAAAGTGATTGTCTGTTTAGAGGGAGAAGTTTGTACCTAACGAATCAAAGCTCTGCTAAGGGTACCAGCAAAGACGCTGCTACGTTTTACTGCAAAGTAGCACCTGTTTGGTCCTTGATTGAAGTTTTCCAGTTGTTAAGTAGTTTACAAGAGGTATTTACATTCCAACTTCTGAAAGAGACAAGTCATAGTCAGCTTTGATGAGGAAATCATTGCATCATGTTTCGGGCATCCTCAATTATGGTATCATGCCTAATGATGAGATCACATAATAGGGGTTGAGCAAACTCACGGAGGCAATATGTCGAGAACATCACTGTCACAGCGTGCTTTTCACTGGTCCTCACCAAATTGTTGAGGAGGCTCTATACGGAAGCACCTCGCCTCTTGAAAAACCGCACGCACTCTAAACCAAGTGCACTTTCAAGGATGCACTCAGTGCGTAATCATTTAAAACACGATAAACGCCGTACCTGCCCATCTATCCGCTCGTATTATTAAATTTGTATATCATGACCATGGTGGGGGGAGGCTTTTAGAGAGCTTTTAGCTTTTAGAAATTGGGCCGTGTAACTGGCTCTTGATAATTGATGCGATGATTGTCCACCAGCAACAGGAAAACACAAAGCTGGCTGCTGGCAGCAGAAGGCGGCTGCTGGGGGGGGGGCAGTGCCCTCATATTTTTTGACGGGGGGCATCCCCCCCCCACTTGGCAGGCTCTATAATGGGGCAGGGCTTACTGGATCAGTCTATAAATTGCTGATGCCTGGTGGTCTCACTACTGACCCACTGCTTTGAAAATTGTTTCCGTCACCGTTAGTGCTGGTCATGCATATGGGGCTGATTTTGCAAATGGCCGACACAAGATTTCGTTTTCCACAGAAACATCCCAAGTGTATGCGCACCCGTGTTTACCTGTTGATCACTGCCGGTAAGCCAATATCCTAATCCTCTCTGTCGATCTAATGAAGATAGATTTGACAATGACTGCCCCCGCTGTTCTGCTGTCCATTAAAGCATTAATTTGGCAGAGGCGCACTGTGTTACTTATGGCTCTGATAGACTGTCTTGTCAAGGTTAAGCAGTACCGCGCTTACGGGACCGGCATTGAGGAAGGGGAATTATTTTCTGCTGCTTGGGGTAATGAGATCCACACCTTCTTCAGTTTCAGAAAAAAACTCGATGTCTTCCTTTCCGTTGTTCGTTGCTTAAGCAGACCACGCAGTTCCCTGTGTTAAAAACCTTACCATTAAACATCGATGCAGCACTAGAAATACTGTATTCCGAGCTGTACATATTTACACAAAATGCATCGTGTCCTTAAAGCTGGTATAAACAAGCCATCCAGACTGCCAGGACATCTGATTGACTCTCAGATCACCCTGTATTCAGCTGAGATAATCTGTCGTTATTTTGGCTGTCGTTGAGCGGCCCTTGCAACAAGCCACAACTTTGAGACCAACTGCGTCCACTGGGGCACATTGGCACAGTTTTTCCATGGTCATCTTCCCCTTCGTCCTGTCGCATTTTTTTCCTTGCCACGAGAGACTCCATCACGGAAGTCGCTACTTTGAGATTCTGCCCACTCTCAGCAGAAGACTCGTCTTCTCTTGTTGCCCCTGCTTCCGTGAACCGTGCCTTGTCGTGTGAAAAGGTTGGCTGTTGAAGGGACCAGCAGAGAATAAATCCAGCAGAGCTCCCACTTGGTGAGGAGGCTGCTCCAAGGCCATCATCTGGTATCTGTGTGGCAGCCACACCTGAAGTTACAACTCTTCCTCAGCAGGCGTTCTCAGTGCAACATCTGAAGAAAATTATACGCCACTTTTCTGGTCACAACCAGCTGCTCTGTTGATTGCAGCTGACATTGGGATTTGGGATCCTGCAGAATAACGTGGAGCTTTGAAAGAATTTGCAGACTTCATTTTGTTAACTTTGTTCCCACTTATCAATAAGTTCTCACCGCTATATGCATTGAAGACCTAGAGGAGTGTTTCTAAAGGATGAAAACCAACGGAAGTGTTGTGGTGTATGCCGTGTTCGTAGCTAGTATACTCCTGGCCGTTATTGCCCTGTTCATCCAATCGTACATTATTCTCTCAGTGTTTTTTAACAGAAGTCTGCACAGCGCCTCCAACTATTTCCTTGCCAATCTGAGTACTTCAATCGGGATTTCGTGTATACTGTGCATTTGCACATTGAGCCTTCAACTGATGCAGTGCTCAGCAACAGATGCTGCCTTCACGGCTGTACATTCGTATGAATTCTTTCTCATCTTTAGCGTCCTGATCTGTTTTTCATATATGTCCTCAGCGAGTCTTGTAGCCGGGGACCGATATTTCAAAGTAGCCTATCCATTGAGGTATTTAGGTATAATGACAAATAAGGTTTGTGGCATCCTCATAAGTGTAAGCTGGCTATTGTCGATGATTGTTTCTTCGGGTTTTACTGCATCTTTTACAGTGAAGTCTGATTCCACTAATGTTACTTCGACATATTTTGAAGACCTAAGATCAAATCCTCCGTTTCGACTGTTTGCTGTAGTGTTCACTACATCGGTGCTTCTCTCTCTCCTCATTATCAATGGGTTCATGTTGGGTCTGTTACGCATCGCCAGAAAGCAGCGACGCAAAATACAAACCGAGCGTAACATGCTGCCCCACGTCGGGGACAACCGAATCCCACAGCTGGGCAGGGACTCCAGTAAAACCATGAGATATGTATTTTACCTGGGGTCCTACAGTCTTTGCTGGATCCCCTTCGTCGTAGCGTTCGATCTCACTCTGTTTGTCGATGGCCTTGACCAAAGCATAGCTGGAGACATTGCGAACGTCTTGTACTTGGTCTCGTTCGTCCAGTTGATGTACGCCACGGTTTTCCTGGCGTTCATGCAGGAGGAACACAGGAGAGTTCTGCGCAGCGCGTGGCAGGTGGTTCGACAAAAACTTCAGTGTGTATAACATGTAACCAGTGCGTGAACTGTGTGACGTATATCATTTTCCTTACGTCATCAAAGTTCTGAAAAATGAAAACAGATGTATTTGGCATGCCATGTTTTACCTTTAATGCTTTTTGCTCTGTAATTGCAAGAACGCGTGTCGGCTGTATATAGTGCACTATCTGCTCCAAATATGGCACTTAGTCATCTTTCCATTAAGTGATATTGTTGAGGTCATCATAGATTACAGTCACCGTTGTGAACGGCGTTTTCAAATTTGCCCTTAGTTGAGACCTCAAAGTCAAGGCACAATTGTTGGTGGAAAGAATATGCCTCAATTGCCCACACTGCCAAAACTCTGGTGTCAATACACTGGTGTTACTTCAACACCCTCGGTGTTATCAGAGGACTACACTCAGGCTGATGTAGTCCTCAGAATGTGTTATCAGAGGACTTCACCCAGTCTGATGTAGTCATCTTATGGTGTTATCAGAGGACTAGACTCAGTCTGATGTACACGTAAGAGTGTTTGCAGTGCACGTGAGAGAATGACAAATTTGAGTTTCAAGGCACAGCTTGAGCTGAAAGTTATCAGAAAGCAACAGACAGTGCCCACAGGATTGTCAAAATATCTAAACCGCCTTGACAATGATAACGCACACACAGTTAATTTACAAATGTTGGACTAACCGCTCTGTGTGATGTCATTCTCTTTTCACAGTTTCATGGTGGATGGAGTTTTCGAAACCATCCCCGGTAAATCAGACCTCAGTATTGAAGTACAGGTTGTTACGCTCTAAAAAGGTTGGTCACATTTGGGTTGATATTTTGCCCAATGTTGGTGTTAATATCAACTTCCCAACCTTGGGCAAATTTTTACCAATCGTTGGTCAGTGTTTGACCAACAGTGATGGAAATTCACCGACAATGTGGAAACTTTAACCAAGGTTGGGCAAAGATCAAATGCCCATACACTGTTTTGACATCGACGACTAGCCAATCAGATGACGGGGATTTTTTTTGTCGTGTACGTGTACTTGTATCTGACATTGAACGACGCACATGAAATTGCGTGTTCCACGCAATTATCCCGACATTACAGAGGCGCTAGCGGGCTAATAACCCGCCTGCCATTTTGGAACTGATGAGATGTATTTACGGCTGACTTTACTCGCTGTCCTTGTCAGTTGAAAAGGAGGCACTGTGTGAGTAAATATTGCAGCCAACGTGGGCTCTGTGATACGCATAATAAACTGGGACCAATATTAGCGGTTTGAGATAATGGAGCACCATCCATCAACTAACAGAATTGAGAGTTGGGAGGATGCAGCGAGGGTGATTAAATCTAGATCATGGTCAGTGTCAGAAAGAGTAGATCACCAAACCTTATATTCTTCCGCCGTAATTTTCTGTGTTGCTTGTCAATTTAGTGCCTGAAATACGCAGAATTTAGTAGCACAGACCAAGGTGCACTGGACGCCACACAGGTGCATTGTGTGGTGAAGTCATTGATGGATGAATCCCCTTTGCGGTTAGTTCTTTTGAGATTTTTTACTGCAAGTGCAAGGAAACGTAGCTCGGGTCAGAGAAAAGTCTGATGGACAGATAAGTCACCAAGACATCAGACGACTTTGCACCATTTTTCTGTCAGCTGGGGCAATCGGCCATTTGGCTTTACAGACAACTGTCCTGTGTTGGACCGACACGCCGCCTGCTTGCATTCTGTGTGTTTTCTTAAGCGATTCCGGCACACTTTCTCCTTCATCAGCTCTCCCTCATGGTAAATATGCAAGCACCACATTGAATAGTCAAAACTTGTCGACTACATTTTCACTCGCATCTATCGGGGACTGGCCACAATTAAGTTGACTTGTTCCAGAATCGTCTCACGTCTCCCTGCGTGGATTTCCATATACTCATTTCCGGGAGCCATGGACTACAAAATCTTCCTCGTGGCAGACATAAGTTGAGGACATGATAGATGGACGGAGAAAGACCAGCTGAGGGGCTTGAAGCCAAGACTAAGCCGTACCGTTTCTGTGCAGCTTCCCACAATTTGCCGTGCAACTGTCAACGTCGCTACTGGGAACGATCTTTCCTCTCGCAAGGGTATTGGAGACTGACTCGGAGGAATGGCACCAAACGCTCCAACCGATGTTTCGGCATGACCAGCTGACTTTGTAACCGACAGACATTTATGAATTGTATCATAGAGCCGTTTGAGATTTAATCATAGTTTCCAACACAAACGTCGGAACTGTTTCCTTACTTCTGCTATGACTGTACCAAAGGTCACTTGTAAGTGCATTAAGTTGGGAATTTTACGAAAGCATAATTTTGCCGAGATCTACCATTCTGCCATCCTAACATTATTATACCAGTACCCTTAATTTTTTATGTAATTGGTAGAAATCAAATTCTGAGCATTAGTAGCACCAGTTGAGAGATTTTTCTGGTAGTATATATTCTTACTATGGAAAGTAACACAAGTGGTTCACCAGATACAGATCACTATCCAGGAAGCAGTCCTGTTGCGTATGGACTGCTGGTTACCATTATACCTTGCGCTGTTATCAGTCTCGTGATCCACCTGTATATAATTTTCTCGGTGGTTTTCAACAGTGCCCTGCACAGCGCCTCCAATTACTTCCTCGCCAATCTGTGTGCTTCAATAGCGATGTCAAGTGCGTTGAGCGCTGTCTTAATAATTCCGCAGTTACTTCCCACTGTACGTGCCTATGACGACTCTGTCACCACACCTTCACAGACAACCAACTTAGTTTATGTTGCCGTGATTTCTGTGACCGTTTCGTTCGTGTGCAGTTGTGCGATTGTCGCCGGTGACCGCTATGTCAAGGTCGCGTATCCTTTGAGGTACCTAGACTTAATGACGAATAAGGCTTGCGGCTTTCTCATTGGTAGTTGCTGGGTGTCGTCCTTGGTTGTTTCGGCTGGTTTTGGAGTGTCTTTCGGAAGTAAATTACAGTTCACAAACACGGCCGATTTCGAGTCCTTGAGACAGACTCCTCCCTATCGCATCTTTACCCTTTTCTTTACCGTAATAGTGTGTCTTGGTGTGTTGGTTATTACCGGGTTTGTGGTAAGTTTGTTGCGCATTGCTAGACAGCAGCAGCGTAAGATACAACATGAGCGCAACATGCTGCCCAATGCTGGCAAGAACGGAGTCCGACAGCTAAGGCGGGGCTTCAGCACGACCAAGGGGTACATCTTCTACCTGGGGTCCTTCAATCTGGTCTGGATCCCCTATGCGATCGGGTTCAATCTCCTGTACTGTTTCCAAGTTGAGCTGAGCTTGGCGTTGAATTTTGTGGTGGTGACGATGCTGCTGGCGTACCTGCAACTGATGTACGGCACCCTTTTCTTGACCTTCATGCAGGCGGAGCATAGGAAAGTTCTGCGCAGCACATGGAAAGCCGTGGCGCCGAAACTAAAACGTTAAGAGTGTTATGCCATAATTTTATAACACAGCTCTGTGAGTTTCGGCGTCCCCCGTGTTGTTGTCCCAGCAGAAACAGGTGCACGTGCCAATTAAAGCCATTGCGTACGCGTACCAACTGCATTTGCATTCCCAGTGCCGCTTTCCCTTTTCATCCAAATTTGGAAGACGGTCGACGGCCAACCATGTTTATCTCTCTTCTTTACCTAACCCCTCGTCTGAGTGCAGTCCCATACAGTTCCTGACAGTAGAACCAGACCATTTCTGGAATAGATTATAGAAGGGGTTAGCGAGAACAAGCTTCTTTAAGTCCCGTTCACCTTTTTTTATGAGTTCTTTGTGTCATCTTTAACCGTGTTTTGGGGGCCATTTGGATTAGTGTACAGTATATCAGTGTACATGAACATTGCAATATTCATATGCATGAGAAGAACGGTAATTGCATCCTATTCAGCAGCCCAGTGGTGTAGATGTAGCCATTTTGAGTGCTTGTGAGAACTTTCTTTACTGCTGAGGTCAGTAAGTCAGCTTAATCAATATGGTGCATTTTAAGTTTCGAACTTATACTCGCATTCGTATCAGATCAAATGAGAGGTGTCAGTCCTGGGAGTTGTGAGGGGAGCAAAAAGGGGTACTTGACCCCTTCCCCCATAAAAAATTGAAAAACAAAAAAGTCAAGAAAGGGGAAAGCGAAAGAAATGCAAAAGAGAAGAGATGGAAGGGGTTGAAAATCACCAGTTTGCTCGCCAAAACCTCCAAATTGACCCCTTCCAGCCAGTAATTGTTTATCATACCTAAGCTAATGAGTTCGTTGACCCCCCCCGAAAAAAACAATTCCTGGATCTGAGTGCCTACTTTACATGTTGTAAATAGAAATGAAAAGTGCACTGTTAAATATTTGAATTTGAATAGTAAAAAGTGGTCCTTTTTAGTTTATTTTAATTCAGAGTATCGACAGTTCTAAAAAGAACATGTTTCAATTTTTTAAATTGAATTTGGCATGAGAATTTTGCTGCTTTATCAAAGAATTTCTGCTTGAAGGGTGCTGTCTAATATGCCAGTAAACGTCTAGCAGACAGTTTATTACTTTGTGCAATCAAATGTTGCCGTCCTAGCGGCTTGGAAATTAAAGATTGGGTAATGATGAGATATCTTTCTGTCACAATGGGAGAGCTCTGTAAACTTGCCTGTTTTGATGTATGGGTTAATTTGTAAGACCATCATTAACTTCTGTATTATGGGCCGACAAACTCACAGACTGTGAATGGGAGACTTTGAGACGCTTGGTGGCGGCAGACACAACGTCCTTGTTGGTTGATGTGGGCATGTGCGTGCAGTTCTGGGCATGCGCGTTTGTTCTGAGCACGCTCACAACCGCAGAAAAGGACCGGTTTGTTTGCCGCCACCTTGCGTCTCAAAGTCTCCCATTGGTCCGGCAGTGTAAAAATAAGAGATCATTGGAGGAAGGTAGTTTCGATTCATGAACTGACATTTGAACTAATTATTAACTGCTAATTTAAAGATATTTTTGCCTTCAAAAATGGCCTCAGACGATGATTGGTTTAAGATTTTCACACTTTTCAGATTTTGTCTGCATGTGTAGAGCTGCGTGTAGTCAAATAAATGCAGTGTTGCCGCTTTTAAAATGTTCACCTTGTTCAAAGCATGTTATGTATCTTTGTGTTCACTGTGCATTTTTTTTACTCTCATTACAGCAGGTTTTTCGTCAGTGGTTCTCGGAAATTGATTTCAGCACCAAAAGCTCATGGCATTTTGCATGGTCCAGCAGACAGAAAACAAGCAAAGCCCCAGATCTTGAAAAGAAATTGAAGAAATCTTTTATTTTGGGCGTTTTTTTTTTTTTTAGAGAGCACCTGGATTGAAAACGTTTTACATGCCCGGATGTTTTTAAAACTTGACATTTTTGACAACCAGTGAGAAATGGCATGTCTCAGTACAATTTGCCCATTAGTCACCGACCGTTCACTTTGATGTGCACCCTTCTCTGCAAAGTACAAGGAAGTGTCTTCCAGCTTCCTGAAATTATGCCTCTAGAACTATACCCCGTTGTGAAGACCTTATAAGTCATGTCAAAGCAAAGATTACATTGGAGCCAATATCCCGTCTTATTAACAACTGTTCTCGGTAGTAAAAAGCACAAACAGCATTCCCGAAGAAGAAATGGAAATGTAGGATTATCTATCCTTTTGAGAATCCTTTCTCAAGACTGCACGCGGGGAGAAGTCGCAGCAGAGTGGGCATTCCAGTGCCTCTGGTTCATCTAATTTTCCATTTCCCCCCTCTTTTCCGAGTCATTTTTTGTGCTTTTTGGTTTGCAGCCACGATCTCAGAAGGACCCAGCGGTCAGAAGAGCGACGAGACGGACGACATCATGACGGCGGCCAAGCTGCGAAATCTGGCCAAGAATATCGACAGGTGGGTACCCACTTGCGAGTCCTCGTCTCTGTTCACAGTGGGGGGGGGTGCCTAGTGCCACTTCTATAAGCAAAGCAAGAAATACTAACATACAAAAGGGGATATTTGCATTTTTCCCAATGGATTTTTCTTGGTAATCTCTTCATTTGTGACACTGAAAAAGGATGTTCTGCCTGTGTGTGCTTTGAAGGCAGGTTCTTGAAGTTGTCTGGAGGTACCCCCTCAGTATAATATAAAACGTGTTCTCCAAAGCTGACTTCAGACTTTTACTGACACAACTGTTCTTTACTCGAACCCCCCCCTCCTTTTTTCGGTTTTACTGAATTAGTGGGTTTTTCATGATTACCGAATTAATTCTAGAAACCTCACAAGGTATGACAGTTGAATTTGACCTCAAAATTTTTGATGCCATTTTTCTCTGTTGGCAGAGTTTTAAATCAAGTTGAATGGTTAACTTTTAAAATGTGCAGCATGTCTCTTTGAAGTAATTTCTATAATAGCTTGTAATTTTTTGTCACTGGCAAGCTTACTTTGCAAACCCGAGCTTCGGCATCTCAGGGTGACGTGTCGGGTCGGTTTTTCTCCCTCCGATAGGAGAGCCCAGAATCGCAGCATGAGGCGCATCGAGGGGAACCTCCGCTACGACATGACGGGCATGTCGGACGAGCTCGAAACCCAGTCCAGCTTCATGAGGATGAACTCGGCCGGAGGAGACGCGGAAGGAGATAGTCTGGAAGAATAGTAGACTGGTCATCTGTCATACGTGAGTGTGAGAGCAAGCATTGCCTTTCAGAGGTTCTGAAATCGCATTTTTGTTTCTGTTAGCCAGACTTTTCTCTGTAATCCATAATGCCAAGCCCTGAAGTGAACTTACTGGTAGCTTTCACTGCCAGTCAGGTTGCATGTGAATATTCAACTTCAGTTGATCCTCATTCTTGAAGGTCATAAAGACAGCAATCCTCTCGCTGTTCTCAAACCTCTCAAGGATTACCGAGGACACATCAGGATGCCCGAGGCCCCATCAGGATGGCCGAGGCCACATCAGAAAGTTGTAACCGTGGCTGAAAGTAATACGAATTCCCAAGGAAGCCACTTTCTAGCAATGGTGTCCCTCGCCCATAGATGTTGGTGTTGTAATCCAGTCATTGTCGGTGACAAGGACAAAGCCCTGTTGAGGCTTATATGGACTAGCAATAGAATGGGTTCATCATAAACTTGTACCTTGACCCGCATCGTAATATTACGACGAGTGGCACTTTAAGAGCAACTGGCTTTTTGGAGGTTAGCATGGCATCAATAGGGTGTAAACCAGCAGTTACAATGAGGCGCCCTCCAGAGAATTAGGAGTGGCGTCAAATCGTCGGGGAAGGGGGCTAGTGGCAGAAATGTTGACTCCAAGGGATATTTAGAAAAGAGTTTCAAATATTTAACGAGGGGGCCATGGGTTGAAGGTTACAGAACTGGGAATCTGGCCCAAATATTAAGGATAACTGCGGGAACAGATTGGAGAAAGGGAACAGATATTTTGATAACGAGCTTCAGTCAGCTGAGCATTAGTGAAAGGGTGAACATTCCATTCCGTCCTCAAAAATGTAATGTACGTTGTAAGTTGTGTGTATAGTACATGTACTGCATTTTGTAAAAAATGAACTACCATTTTTTTTTACGGAAACTGGTAATGAAATGCTTGGAAAAATTGTATAAGGTTTATAAAGAGAAGTGTGTGTGTGTTGAATCTAACGTTTGCACGTGTTATAAATCAGTGGTGTTCAGACATACTGGTGTGTTACTCTGTAATATTTATTGCCACTGTCCGTCGTTGTTGTGAAATCGCCAAGTATTGCAGGATATTTTATGAGCCGTATCAAATGGGGCAGCTGAAATTGTTTTCTTTTTCAGCTTGTTTACCCAACTGACCCCGTCAACTTGTTATTTATTTATTTATTTATTTTTTTGGCAAGGGCGCTCCGCTCCGTCCCGCCCCCACCCGGCAAGGGCGCACCAACCCACCCGAACGAGGTACAATGAGCCGGCCGTGAATGGTACAACTGATAACTCCCATTATAAATTGCCCATTGTCGCCGACCATTGGCCTCGATTGTGAAGAAGCGGCCCGTAATTGCCGCCGGTGAATGGCAGAGCAGACGTAATTACAGCCCATATTCGATGGGGTTTTTCACCGGCCCGAGACCCATGGGTCCGTGGGAGCTATTTGCCTGTCCATCACCAGTAGATGTGACAAAAGAGAACGGCCTTGTAGTGAGCATCGTAGGACGCAGGCACTCTGCTCGGGTGTATGTGTATTTTATTCATTTCTGAAAGGATTCCCTTGTGGATAAATCTCCTGTGCGGTAGATTTGGAGACAAATCGTTTCTAAACGATTTTCTCTCTTTTTTTCGCGGAGGGGGCGCGGGGTTTATACCCGGTTTGGGTCTTCGATATCGATTAGTGGCGTAAAGCTAGCGATTACGCTTGTCACAGTTTATTGTAAATTCGCTCACGAAAATACGCGCTCACGGTGACAGATGTACTTTGCAAGATTTAAGGAAGGTGCCCTCCCCCCCCAACAAAAAAAAAGGATAGAATCATGCCTGGGGTCGGCAACTTTTCGGAGGAGAATTGGATTCTGGAGATGGATGATTTGTGTCGCTTGTGTTTTTGCGAGCACGTACCACACGTCACGCACGTTCTCCGCGTGCGGTACTTGAAGGGTTTGAATTGCTTAAGCTGGCAGAGTCTTTTCTGCCCACCAGGTAATCCACCGCATCCACGTATTTTCCATTATGTTTATTGTGTGAGCGTGCATTGCAGCGCCCCGTTCTGTTTTTATAGCTAGCGCTGATGCGGTGTTGACCAAGATGTACTGCCCCAACTTTGTTGTTGAGGCGTTAATTTTGTGCCGGAAAGTCATTTGTGCCGGCATATTGATAGCTTGTCTCCCATTTTTGAGTGCTACTGAATACAGTTTGGTTGTTGGGAAGTCAGAAAAATTCTTCGCAATACACTTTGATTGTTTTCCCTCCCCGGAAAAAGTGGGGGATGGTTATCAAAAAGTTAGGGGGATATGTACTCCACCCCGCCCCCACCCCCGGCATTTTCGCCAATGTTGTTGGACTAAAGAGAAATGACGCTCTTCAGCGCTCGTCACAGCCAAACCCTCCGCCCCACGGACGCTCCTTTTACAGAGCCTCAGCAATTTCACTCAGTCAGTGCTCTTGATTAACGACTGAATGTTTCACCAAAAATGTTCCCTAATTGCATAGTGTATAAGTAAACTTCAACGAAAGGTTGCTGTTTGGTCCTGTTAATTTTTCCTTTTGGTTTTGGCAGTTCGCTTGTTGATCGTACGCACGTTGGTGTCCTAGCGGTCCTCATTAACTTCTGAGATGCGACAGTGCAAATTTAATTGCGTGTAATTTCAGTTTTTTCTGTTTAGAAGGGATAACGCAATACCAGAATGTAAGAAGGTTTGTCCGTCCCCTCAAAAAAACCTTGAATTGATTACAGGCCTTGTTGGAAAATACATGCATGACAGCGCTAAACTGTCGCACAGGCCCACTGATCCCAAACCTATTGATTCCATGATGGGCTTAACTTCTTACGGTGGCGGTTCGATCGGCCATCTATTAAGTTCTTTGTCGGGCCAAAGAATGGCCGCCCTGACTCTTGCAGATAACGGTAAATGCGATCGATACCCGCATACGCGGCCACCAAAAACCGATGGAGTCCAGCACAGCCTACACTTTCTGCCCACGTTGGGGGTACAGATGACGTGACCGGAGATGGAGTTAATTTTGTTGCTCGGTGGTCCAATCAAGACGGTATAACTATATTTAGACTTATTCATTTGTAACTGTGGAGGGCCCCTAAGCTTGTTTCATTCGATCCATCTGGCGACAACAGATCTCGCCCAAAAGATAGAGCAGTCTAAATTTATCGCGGAAAGGGGGGAGATTACGTGTTATCAGTGGATGTCTCATGGTTGGTTGGCTCCATTGCTGCTTCTGTTGTAAGCTTATTTTCGTGAGCTATTGAGGGGGGTTGTTATTCCTCTCTTTCGCGGTTGTTTCACTTGTGTTCAGAGACATTGGCGAGTGCCCATCGAGAAGTAGCGACAATGCTGTCGAGCAGCACTCCGGATCTCCGAGAGGGCTCAACGGCCCCGGTGTCTGTCTCCTCACTGGTGGGTCACTTCGGCGTCGTCCGCCCGGGCAGTGACAAGCAGCCGCACACCGGGACCATCAAGGACGTGATCCCCCGGCCGGTCAGCGCACCGGCGACCAAATTCAGCGACTGTGACTCGGCTTTCGAGGGGGGCGGCGATGTGGTCGATCCTGCCGGTGATCTTGGGGACATTTTCACCGTCTTGTCCATCGATGAGGATCCAACGCAGCCAGAGGCCCACCAACCGACGATTCGGGATGAGGACAGCACACTACTGCAACCCGACGCAAAATTGGGAACGGACTCAGGAACTAAAGATAGAAATCAGTCCGAGACCGCTACCAGCTACCTGGATGTGACCAGGTCTCTGATACCGGCTATCGCAGAGGTAAGCGGGGAGGAGTCGGACTGTAGCTATAAGGGGAACCACTCACCGAACCCACCCCAGCGTACCTTCGGCGACCCTCAGCGGTCTGCATTTCAGGCACAGCAGTTGTCTGCTGACAAGGCGAGTGTGGGCTCCAGACCCCGGCAATTGCGGAATCTCATGGCACCGCAGGTTTGTGTCTTCACGAGCGACGATACCTCTTCCGACTCCAATGACGAGGCGACCCAGTTCAGCCTGCCGGCGATGCGTCGAAACAGCGGTTGGTACAGACGGAGGCACTCCCTGGCCTCCACCACCCCTGATCAGATCACCAGGATGTTGCTATCACACCGCCGCGGATCCTCATCAGGCCCGCCCATTCCCTGCGCTGACTGCTTCCAGAAAATGATTTGCAGACCGTCTTCGCACGTAAGCAAACTGTTGGAGAAACAGAGATCTGCAGAGGGCGACAAGTACAACCGCCCTGATTGTCCTTCGTTTTCCGCGACAGCAAGACCACATAGGCCTACCGGTATCCAACCGTTTCCTCACCAGGCAGCGCAGTCTCACCATGAGCCATCTGGCGCAAAGCCGTCCTCCTCCCGGTCCAAATCGCCCTTGAGGATGGTGAAACCACGAGACGCTTCCCCGAGTTCCTCGGTGCCCTTCCATCCAGTGTCCCTGCAGCCCGTCAGCACCGCCAGGGGCAGCGACAGCCTGCAGGGGATTACCACGCCGCGCCCGGTTTCACCCCGCGCTGTGCACCCCTTATCACCCGATAGCCTGTCACCTACATCGCACTCCTCGAGGCCGAAGTCACCGAGGCCTCGATCACCAGGAATCGTGAGGCAAAGACCTCTTTCCCCAAGGGACGAAATCGAGATGATTTTGTCCCAGACACCACAAAAGACGCCACCACGTTCTCCATCCCCAAGGCTTCCCTCGTCATCGCCGACTTCCTCCATGTTTTTTCCCATTTCCTTGCAAGAGCGATCAAGATCGCCTACTTCGAACAGCATGTCCACTAACCACAGGAACTCCAGCGCCACCCAAACTCACCAGCGCACTCGTTCACGGTCTCCAAGGCCCGGGAACGACTGGCACAGTGGTAAATTATCCAGGGGACTTTCTTCAAGTATTGATGTTGGTGAGCCTGAGAGCACAAGAAGTGAATTGACAAAGCCGACAACCTCCCTTGGACCAAACTTCCATGCGCTGGTCAAGCGTAGCCGGAGCCGATCCCGTTCCCCAATGCCGCACCTCTTGAAACCGGACAGAGGGAACTCACGGTCCAGCTCCCCTCGACCCTCCAGGCCCCGTTCGCCCAGACCCTCCGGTCACGACCGCCGGTCCTCCCGCCGTAGATCCTCACTTGCCGACCTTGCCAACAAGGCCGCCGATCTCTCGGTCCTGGCCGGGGGAAGTCTGCACTGCTGGCCGTCCCAAACCGCTCGGGGTCCAGACGACTCAGACGACGGTAATGTGGACCGCGAAAGGATAGCGATTGACCGGCGAAGAAGACGGGGCTCACGCGGCAAGATCCTCCCCTCGGCCGGTGTCGGTCAGAAACTCCCGGGCTTAGCTGCCAGGCAGTCCCGGAGATCATCCATCTCCATCGCTCATCCTACCCAGGAGGGGACTACTACATTGGGCCCAGAGGAAAGGGCTGACATTATGGCTAAGTTAGCCAAGAGGGCTCGTCGTCGGTCATCCTGGGCTTGTATAGGAGAACCGGTCCTCATGATGACTCCTGTCTCTTCATTAACACTCTTGCGGGAAAACAATAATAACGGTGAGTCACTTCGTTTATATCGTAAAAACTCATACTGCGAATGAGGTTTCTTCAGGGGGAAATTCCTGGGGACAAAGGAACCTAAAATATTTTGTGAATGTTCTTCATTTTTGTGGTTAAACAACTACATTGTAACAAAGTACCTCTTCTGTCAACAAGTGTACAATTGTTTTTTAAGTTTAAATTTTAAAAAAAAATACGCGAATAAAATAAAAAAATCTGTCTTTCAATACCGTGATTGTGATCTGGCAACCTTAAAACTGTTTCAGGATTTTGTTCTTGGCATATTTTCAAGAGAAATTCATCCATACTTTTTAACAATGTCAGCAACATTGACTCGAGTATCCTTTCTTGTGAAATGGTCAGTCAAAGTGATGAGAAATTATGGGAAATCTGTCGTGCTTCAACACAACGCATAATAATGTTTTACTTCCGAAACAGTAAAGATAATTCAGAAGTTTTGAAAAAGGTGACATGACTTCAAGCTGGTAAAAAATTGAACTAATTAATATGTTGAGTAAATGTATATCTCAATAATAGCTGTCGAAAGGGTTTTTAAAACTGCCTCAATTTCTCCAAACGCGCAGTTTTGTAAATGTTGAATCCCTTGGGGTGGGGTTCCCGGGGCTTTTTAATTGATGAACTGAGTTAAAGCTTTTCAAAGATCATGAACCAGAGTCGTTTGAAGGAGCAGTTTCGGGTAGATATCAAAGTGACGGAGACTGTTGGTTTTTTTGTTTGAACGATGGCTAGATTCGAAGAACTGTGGCATTGCTGTCGTAAATATTTGGCATCAAAAGAACAGTCATTAGGCAGCATCCGAATCTGTGTCGAGAGCTTTGTCTTCGCTCCATTGGAAATGCGTGGAGACGCGCAGACAATAGACCCAGCCGTAGGTCTGGAAGCCCGTTACGGACACGGCCTTACACTGGCAGGAATTATTGCCCAGTCTAAACAAATTAGGAACCTTAGGGATGTTTGCAAGGCTGAAGATTTATTGATATCAATTAGATGTACTTTGTAACTGCCTAACCACATCCTGCACAATAATTCCTCGGGGTGTAAAACTGCTCCATCAAACACGCAATTTCTGAGATACTGTCTTGAGCACCAATCTTTACTAAGTGCGTTTTCGTGTAAACACGCCAGTTAGTTGTCGATAAATTTCTTTCCATTGGACCGAGAGAACATGAGGATTCGTAAATGTGTGGATTTTAAGTGACTGTGCGGGGTGCAACTACATTGGTGGAGTATAAACAAACCATTAATTTTATGTGGGGTCCTGAAATATGCGACGTAAAAGTGTTGAAGGGTCGCTACGTGTTGCGTTGGACCGGCTAAACGAAATGAAAAGACGGACATGATTTCCTGCAATAAACCTGGCTGCAGGACTTTGGACTTGGGTATGTAGCGTTCTACGCGTGCGTGCCGCATGTTTGTAGACAAAGAAATGAGCGCCGACGTCTTTGAAACTCAGCTTGCCTGTGCTGGCTGTCCGGCCGGTTTATCTTCCAACTTTTTCAAGGGCCAAGGGGCACTGAAACCTTTACAAAATTGAATTTTTGAAGATGGAACGTTTCTATTTTGGGGGGTGAATTGGCTTAAAAGAAGACTTCTCCTGCTAAAATGAATCACTGGAAATCAGTGTTGTGAGTTTTAATGTCCAGAAACTCAAATTTCAACCTTTATAAATAAAGGCCTGAAATGTCTAGAGAGAGTGCCGTATTCTAGAAGAGTCTCTAATGACAGCTGTGTTCATGTTCTTCACAATCTATTTGGTCTGAAAAATTTTATTCTTTCCTTATTTGCTTCGTTCTTTTTAAAATGAGGTTGCGTTAGTCAGTGACATTAATTTATTCATTCTCAAGCATGTTTTAGTGTAGTTTACTTCGTGTGCTTTTATTTAGGAAAATAAAAGCGAGAACTCTAAAACAAACATTCATGAGTTCTTGAATATCCGCACATTGACTAAAGTGAAATGCCGGCATTTTTGTATGGGAGGGCGAAACGACCGTCGACACGCCTCTAGGCGTGTTTGAAAACTGACCGTTACTCACCTCAATCCAAAACAAACAAGGTGATCCGCCGGTTGTTGCTGCCGACAGGCAAATCAATAATCAACTTTTAATCGGTCTGTCCTCCCAACAATAGCTTAGGTGTCCGTCCTTTCTTTCGGCCACCTTCTAAGTGGCGGCAGCCTTTTGTGGAGAGTGCTTAACCTTTTGGAATTTTGAAAGCATTTCTGTGTTCTGTGGTAAAGTATAACGCCTGTAACCGTGCGTGAGGACGATCAATGGATGTCTTCAGCTTAATGTGGCGCGCAAAGAAGGTCCCATTCGGAAACCTACAGCTGCGTAATTGCAGACTTAACCGGCTTCCTTTTTTTTTAGTTTAATGGTAGTCTGTCTCTATGCCTCAGTTTCTATGGCTTCGTCGAAATCAGTTAATTTGATTCGTGGACACTTTGTCCACCTATTCAAGCCGGTTCCCTTCTTTATTTCCCTCTTTAATCTGACTTTTATTTCTGGACACGTTATTTTTACGATGGCGTCCATGCTTTGTCGGGTTCTTTTGTCCAATTTAATTGGATTTGATGAGAACAGATAACCACTTATTGCGGAAATTCCTTCCGTACGACCATAAAATTCCGGGTATGAAAAGAGCGTCGTGTTTTACGTGGGGTTGTCACGGTTTCGTGGCCAGTGGGTAGCAGATTGACATTAAGCGAGACTAGCTGACTTTCCATCAAGCCATCCACAGAAAAGAGGTTATGAAGACTAGGACAGGTGCTAGTGTCCAATCACCTCTGAACGCAGGCTGGGGTATTAAAGAGGTAGGGAAAAGGCTTCAGAAATTGCGACATCTAGGGTTTGGGAGGTAGGTTGGCCACCCAGAAACCAGTATACCATGAATATATCTGCCAAAAATCAATCAAGAGAAATAAAAGGCAATTTCTGTCGACAACCAACAGGGTCAATTTCGGAAAGGCGAGGTCAAATTTTCTGTTTGTGTTGGGTTGATGACGTAACGAGAAGAAAGGCACAACAGGCATGCGTGAAGCATGTATAAAGATACATGTAAATTGACATCATTGCAGCCAAAAACGAGGAGTTTTGATGACATGAAGAAAATGCACAATATATATTTATCTTTAATAAGATGCCTTTCCGTATGCACATCAACACTTGCGCCAAGCGTTGCGTATCCGTCAAAATCGCCCTGGGAGCGAACGCAACGCACACGTGTGTTACGTTAATGGAGTCGAGTTTCGAAAGTGGAACGCATCGTCTGCGCAAAGCACCCCAAAACGTACGTATGGAAACGCGCCTTTATTGCATGGAAACCTCGAGACCGAGTCTCAGCGTACAAGATTCCTGTCTGAACTGCACGAGAATAGTTCACTCACAACAATCATGCTCTTTAATTGAACTTTATGTTTGGAACAATCAACGTAGTGGACTAAAACTGCGCAAGTACACTGTATTTGAGCATGCCTCTGACATGAGACATGCGCGTGAAGATGCATCGTGTTTACAGCCGTACTTCTGTGACATTTTGGGGTCGCTAGCATATCCTTAATAAATGAGTGTAATTATCAACCAGCTTGGCCGTCAGGAATATGACTGTCCAATTGTAACCGTCTCGCCAAACGTCGATGCAACTTTGATGGGGTGCATGACATTTTATACATCTAGATACATATAGTGCACATTTGAGTGAGAAACAGTTTTGATTCTTCAAACTTGGTTCCCGATGTGGACGTCGTTAATTTTGTTTGCTTCAGTCTCTAAATGCACTTAGTTTCTGTGAAAAGCAAAGAGCACTTAATTTGCAATTCACTTTTTTTGTGCGAGCACTTAAAAGTATCAGCGAGGGGTCGGTACTTTTTATCTTAATCCCGTCATTGGGTGCGAACTACCAGCTCGTTGGCCGGCTGCATTGTATTCAGCAAACAAATGTTTTCAATCCGCCTCGACGGGGTTTGGTTTAGCGAACCGCAGCAGTCGGTAAGCGGATTTACCATCATTAACCAGCAAGCCGTGACGTACACAGACTTCCTAGCTCCCCGGTGAATCGAATCCGATCTGAAGGATCACGAGAGAAGAGATAATCCGCAGATGTAAGAAAGGGGGTGGTTGAAGCTTGAGCAAATAGGAAATTAACAGAGGACGAGCGTGTCGGATATTGTTACCGTGGGACGATATATGAAAACGCGAAAGAGATAAATCACCCGTTTTGGTTGGGAAAACATGCACCCAATGCATGATGTCAGCGCAAGTACCCTCGCCGTGCTAACTTGTTGACGAAAGAACTTGATTCTTTAAAGTGAGACACAATGGCCCTAGTTGAAAAATCCTCCAAAGGATACTTAATTGGCGTTTGTCTTTTTTATCCACTCTAATTATAATCACACTTGTCAGAATTAATTTCTCATCATATTCGTGTGTTATTTAACTGTTATTTAACTGTCATTTTCTTCTTCATTTTCCAACATAGTTGAGGAGGAGTCTGAACTCACTAAAGACCCGTATGCCCTGACACTTCACTTCATTACGGACCCAGGGCAGTCCCACCCACTTCGCAAGATTCTCCGCCCACTAATTGAGTCCATCGTGCCCAAACTCAAGCTCTTCAACTTCGTGGAGCGCAGCGAGTCGGCCGCCAGCGACCGGAGTGTTGAGTCCGGTAGCGGCGCGCTGGACCAAGACAGGCCCGCTCGGGTGCCGACCCTGGGCGTGGTGTTGCTCCTTCAGGAAGAGTTCGGCATGGAAAGAATCCTGGAGGCTCAGAAGTACCTAGGCTCCGAGCCCTGGGAGCTTCACCACCGGGGCAAGATGGGGAGTAAAAACGTGCCCTACCCCACCAACAACCAGGATTTCTACGCCCACCAAAGCCGGCAGGACGCAGCGCTGTGGGCCGTCCGCCAGGTCCACTTCGGCAAGGACCGGCTCCGGTTCCAGCTCTTCGTCTCCGACGAGATGTGGGCGGATAGCATCAGCTTCTACAGCCTGCTACTCTCCCGCCCGACGCACGTGGAGAAGGCCGATTTCTGCTACTTCCTGGTCTTCTGCAGCCAAAGTTTGAACCTCGAGGTCCAACTGGCTCTGAAGAAGCTTCCCCCGGAGTTCAAGCCGAAGTTTCTGGATTCCACCATCTTGCAATTCAAGGTCGGTGACATGGGGCAGCTGGTGCCCCTCCTGCCACGGGTGTGCATACCCATCAGTGACAAACGCTGGCAAACAGCGGACCCAGACGGCAACAAAGTGTTGCTGTTCAGAGACAGTGATTCCTGCGGCACTCCCGTCACACCAACCACGCCCGACTCATCCGAATTGACCAGAGACGGCCGACCTTCCTCGGTGGTGGCGCCCTCTTTTGAGACTGAGCGACTCGGCCACCAAATTCCAGAGCGCGCTGGGCACTTTGATGATTGGATTCAAGAGTCAAATTTAGTTTCAGCAGTATGATGCGGTAGTCTAACCGACTATTACATGGCCACTCAAAATTCAAATCAGGCATTTGGGACTCCTTTGTGTTGACGGGACGCTACTCGAAGTGAATTCAAAACCACGATTTAGAGGGGTAGGTGTCGAATGGAAATACACAGCCATATCCGTTCATGCTGGTCTTACTAGTTTAGGATAGTTTGGGCCAGAAATTTTGATAGTACTGTAATTTGATAACACAAATAAAATGTCCAAACAGCATCATTCTCTCATGAATCATCTACGTTGCTGATAATTGCTGCATATTTGATCACAGGATGTTAATCATTTCCCAACACTGCATAATCAATGAACAGACTACTGATTCATTCAACATCATGAACATCGTCCTTGCCCTACCTACAGTGTGGTAACACAGATGCTCCAGTACAGCTGCCTGCGTCAAAATTTAAAGGTTTACCATCCCCTCAGACTACAGCAAATGTGTTGTTCTTTTTGTGAGCATGTATAGCATTAGCTGATCGACGAAACATATTTCGTGTATGCTTGTAGATCACATAAGAGGAAGCTAACGTGGAATATTATTAACACATGCATAAGGCAGGCTCTGTATTAGTTGGAAAATAAAATAAGAGCTTTGCGGGTCGCTAGCGCTTCGTCAAAATATAATTTGCCTGTTTTCTTGTCTAGTCTTAAATTCTTTCCTTTCCTCCAATTAGCACTGTGTTATTAATATTATTAGCTACAACCACTCCATATTTTTATTCTAAAAATGATTTGTCCCGTTAATATTTATCTCTGTATCTTTTTATACAAATGCGAAGACTCGCAGTCATCTCTTGGTCAAAAATCATAAGCTGGGTGCGGGATCTGGCAGATAACATCGTGTTATATGCGGAGTGGATTCGAAGATGTACTGCGTAAAGGAGAGAATAATTCATTTCCCTCTCTTGGCGTATTTTTAATGATTACAAGCAAATAATTTTGCAATCCGTAGAAGGTTCTCGACCGAGGGCATGGCGAAATGCATTTGGCGGGAGATCATCGATTGTTACTCCTTAATACCCTGGGCTCAACGGCGCGGCGATGGAGATCGACAAACGTCACCAAATATGGTCATAACGTTTTTCTCAGTGGGCCAACTTGGCGGAGATTTTTTGCAATCCTCACCTCAGGCATAACCCACAAGCCTGTAAACTCCCATTGGCCAGACCCCAACCACTGCCGAGTTAAAATTCTTGAAAGATCAGTCACCTCAAGGAGCCCATATGGTCGCTATCAGGAACCGGGTCACTTTGTTTACGGACATGTGCTGACCGGCGACTGTTTGGATTGTGACCTGGTATTACTTGTACTTGTAGTTAGGGGGAGGTCAGGGATGTATTAGCTACCATAAAACAGTCGTAAAGGTTGTACAGATTCAGTCATGACTGGAAACTGACCTGGAGACAAAAATCACCTCATGGGATAAGGGGGTGATTTGGGGGGCGTGGCTGCTCCTTGGTTTACAGACGTGTGCTAACCGGTCCGGCTGAGTGGGTTGTGACATAGTTTTACGTAGCATGAAATGTAGTTAGAGGGGACCTGGGGGATGTATTAGGCACCATAAAACAGTCGTATTGGTTCAGGCATGACCGGGAATTGACCAATGATAAGAATCTCCACGAGGTGACAACACCCTTCGCAGTTTTGGGGAGTGGCTGCCCTGAGGGTTAAAGAGGTTTTCGTTTTGTTGTCATATTTCGATCTCGGCTTCAGATAATCGTTTTGCTTTTAATGTATTCAGTTCTTTGAGATGAGACTCTGAAGGACGATGCAGCCACATTTTAATGTTTGGCCAAAGTTGCGGGGGTTGTACTTGGGCCCCTCAGGTTAACGTTTGGAACCAAAATGAAGACGAAACCGAAATTTAGGAAAGGGCCTGCAAAAATGTTCACAGTACAATGCTAGAGCGCCCTCTTGTGTCAAAATCTCACCCGAGGGTATAGAGTCAGTACCTGAACGTCAAACAGTGCCTATTTAAAGCTGAGCTGTCGAGGTAACAGCCTAACGTAGCCAGGGTCGAAAAAAAATCTTGTGAAGTCATGTTATAAGCTCGGTTACCGTCAATCAAACCACTTAAATTGCGTCAAATTCTCAACCATGTCTCGAAAGCGAGACCCCTTAGAGCTGTTCGACGCAAACGACGGTCAGAATCCTCAGCTACTCCTCGATAAATGCCTGGTGAAGGCTTGCTGCGAGGGCGACATCGACACCGTCATTGACCTGCTGCAGAAGGTAAACAAAATTGCCACACTGAGCTCAGCTGACCAAACAGCATCCAGTGCTGGCGCAGTAGGCATGGTGGGCTTATCCCCGCCCCCATTTTGAGGGGATTGTATATTTGGGGACGCTTTTCCAACATTTTAAGTTTTGGATTCACCTTGGTAGATGTCAATAACTATAGTATAGGGTTGATGTTGTGAAAAGAGGGCAGGGTTTTGAGAGAATTTTGTCACGTTTATGAGAGAAACTGTGAGTGTTTCAATACATGACGCATGGTGGATTCAATTTTGCATATTGCATCAGTCACACAAGAAAGTCACATTTTGTCACAGTTTACCACTCTTAATTGCCGTTGCCTTTGTTTTTTTGGGGGGGTGACCAGTTTTATAAGATTAAAATGACAAAAAACCAGGGGGTCCCCAAATATACAATCTCCCATTTTTTACGACCCCCTCCCCATTCTAGAGAAACAAACCCCCAAATCAGATAATGAAGTTTACGCGTTACTTTCAATAAATTGAATAACTGGACAAGACTCTGGATTCAGAGGAACATCATGGGGGAACATCATGGGGGAACATCATGGGGGAACATCATGGGGGAACATCATGGGGGAACATCATGGGGGAACATCATGGGGGAACATCATGGGGGAACATCATGGGGGAACATCATGGGGGAACATCACGGGGGAACATCACGGGGGAACATCATGGGGGAACATCATGGGGGAACATCACGGGGGAACATCATGGGGGAACATCATGGGGGAACATCATGGGGGCACATCATGGGGGAACATCACGGGGGAACATCACGGGGGAACATCACGGGGGAACATCACGGGGGAACATCATGGGGGAACATCATGGGGGAACATCATGGGGGAACATCACGGGGGAACATCATGGGGGAACATCATGGGCTCGTGGGGATTGTTAGTCTTGAAAAGTGGCCATTAATCTCAAACATGTCAAATGCGGACAAGGCAGATGGGATGTGGGAGGCCAACTTGTTGAGTGCAGCAGACCTACAGTCCTTGGGAAGAGAGGCCAAACATATTACAGGCATGGGGGGAGGTCATCAGTCAGGACCGTGGAAGAGCTTCTTTGTATTGCTTGTTTCTTTTAGCAAAGAAAAATAGACCTCGACTTTTTTAAGAATGTGTTTGTATTGATGGTTGAAGGAAAACGGAAACAGATCCACATTCATACAAGCTCTTGTTTTCCCCTGGAGTTGATGAGCCATCAGAAAGCAATGAAATGCCATAAAAGGTCAAGTTTAGGAGGGAAAACATTGAAGCATTAACGAAGAAAACGCTTTTTGAGACAAGTGTCACATTTTCTGTCTGTCAAGTGATGTCCATGGAATTTTTTCTAAGGGAACAAATATAAAACTTAATGATCTCATGACTCCCTCCCCGTGAAAATGTTTTAGCTGAAAAAGGAAAAATTAAAGTCTTAAGACTCTCTTATTTTTTAATAGGGAGCATCAGTAGAAGCAGGAGCATATACAGAACATGAGGCCTTGTCAGGCGAGAACTACACCACGCCCCTTATGGGGGCAGCCCAAGCCAGCAAACAGCAGCATAAGATAGCGAGCCTGCTGCTGGAGAACGGAGGTACGTCTAAAATGACGGAAACAAAATAACCTAGTCATATGAAAACAGTCTCTTCAGATACTTTTAATGTCTTCTCCTTCATCATTCGTATGTTCTTTTTATTTATCTTGATTATTAATCATGCACTCTTAATTTGAAGCAACTGGAGTGTCCTGTTCACCTTAACTTTCCAGGCTAATGTGTAACATCCTTGAATATATCTTACAAAAGCCAGTTATTCTAAACCCTTTTCATAAGGTTTAATCTCTTCAAATGAAGGAGAGTGGTCCCACACAGTTTTATGTATTTGCTGCTGCAATAACAATGTACATGTAGGAACCTCTATCAAATCAAAACTTAGGGTCAGGGTCATGAATTAATTAATTGTTTTCCCTGCACCTTTGTTCTTAAGTCCTCAACTTTCCTGAGGAACAAAAAAGAATTTTGTCTGGCTGACTATCACTTTGTTCACGAAAAGCTATGTTCAATCATAATGGATTGTACAGCTGATGTTAATGTTGGCGACCGATACAGCGTGACTCCACTGCATGCTGCCTGTGTCAACGGCCACAGGGATTGCGTCAGACTGTTCATCGATGCTGGGGCAAACGTCAATGCTGGGACACTAGACTACAATCGGCCAGGGGTCTATCGAAGTAAGGACAAACACACCCACACGAACCCGGCAGGAACAGTCCCACAAAATACTGACTCGATTCTTATTTTCTTTGGCGCAATTAATCCTGTTTGAAAATATTAATGTCAGTTTTCTATATTAAAAATAACTGTTCTAATGACACTTGTCAATGTCTTGCCAAGCATTTAAAGAAGGAAGTATATTTCTGACAAACACTCTTAAGGCAGTCTCTTGACCTGTACGTCCAAACCTTTGGCCAAGTTTTCATCCATCATGACGGACTTGCATTGAAGTCAGAGGCATCCTTTGCTACAAGGTCCAGAGGAAACCATGTTTTTTTAGCAATGAAGTCACCATCCAGAACTGACGCATTTGTCCTTTGTCCATCTCCCAGAGCCCTACCGTGGGGGTAGCACCCCACTGCATCTGGCAGCCAGGGACAGCCAGGTGGCCTGCTTGGAAGAGCTCCTGGCCCACGGCCATGCCGACTACAACCGGCGCGACGCGCTGGGTTGCACCTGCCTGAACTGGGCCGCCCAGAGCGCCAGCGAGGAGTGCGTCCTGACGATACTTGGGCTGAGCGAGGGAACGCAGGTCTTTTCTGCCTCAATACCGGGCACCGGTGAGATGCTGAAACTATTCACCCAGCAAAAAGGGGTAACCGGTCAAAATATCATGCATTGTATAGTAATACATGTACATGTATTTTCTAAGCCACAATTCCCTGCAAGGTATCTCTTGGAATTGGTTTCTAGATTCATGTTATACTTCTGAGTTATTCATCTGAAATCCTATTGGTTGCTTGCATGTGGCCAATTCTACCTTCCCTGTTGTCTGATCGGCTTAGTTCTAACCCAGGATACACGAAATGCAATGCCACCTCAAGCCTTGGGTGCAAACGAAGTTGACCTTACGTGTATGTTAGTTTTCAGAAGAAAGACGTGTTATTAGACTTTATATTCCATTGAGATGCATAGTTTCCTAACCTCAACTTAATCTCCATTTAGGCTCCAACATTTGGTTTCGTGAATTCACTTTCCTAAGATGAAGCCGTCTCTGCGTGGTTTCATTCTCCACCATAGAGACTGTGTAATGTGAGGCGAGAGTTCGGCACATTTTCTGTTGGAAATGAATCTCGAGTCCTAGACGAAGTTGAGATTTGGGAAAATGGCCACATCAAGAGTGGCAGTTAGACCATAGAGCTACAAACCTATGGTTAGACCTACCCTCTTTGAAAGCAGCAATATTTGTAGAAAGTGAAATTCTCTGTTACCCATCCCCAATTTCTGGATTCTAAGAATTTCTGGATGATTGATGCCTCTTCAGGCGATTTTCCTCTTCATGACTGTGTGCGACGAGGTTTAGTCAAAAGCGTTCGAGAGTTGCTGCTCCGTGGGGCCGACGTGAACCAGCAGAATGCCATCGGGCTCAGCCCCCTTCACTTCGCCGCCGTCCCCTCCCAGAACTTCTCCCCCGAGATGATGGAGACCCTGGTGACAAACGCCCAAGACCTGGACGTGGATCAGCCCATCGGGGGTTGTAACCCCACCCACTATCGGCATGGAATGTCAGGTGAGAGTAGCACTGTCACATTGGAACAAATGTGAAACTACCCTTACAAAAGATTTTCTTGTTTCAGTCTTCACGTTGCTGAAGCTATTTTATAATAAACCTAAAACAATAGAGGTAACTTGCCAGTTCAGCCTCATTTTCAATCTCACCTGCTACAGGATCCATTTTAGATTTCTCTCTGTAACATTTCCCTTCCCGTCTTCGTTTTTTTAGCAAACAGTTGTGTCCTTTTCCTTGTTAACAATATTGAGCATTTCATATCTCACGTCTCACTTGCCATCCAACAGCGGTCTTATTGTTAATTTGGATCATTGATATTTCCATTTCATACCAGATAAATCGTGTAATTACATTATCTTCCCTGTTGATGTGTTTCAGGCATCAAACCTCTCCAACTCGTAGCCTTTGACCCAGACATGGACATCCACCTTCACACTTTCCACACGGCCGAGTTCCGCCTCAGCCGCACCTTCAAGCTCATGACCTCTGACCCCAGGCGGCCAGTGCGCCGGCCCCAGTGCGCGGTCCACCTGATCCGGCACGGGGCTGACTTCTGCCTGAGCTACCAGGGCCGGACGCTACTCCAGCAGGAGGTGTACAGCCAGGACGGCGCCGACGACTCGCTGCTTACCGCCATGGTGCGGGCAGCTGGCACTCTGCCGGTCCCCGACAGTCCACCCGGCATGCTGGCCGAAGACATCAGCAAGGGGGCCAAGGAGAAACTGAAGTGGTTACGGGAGACGTTCCGTTCTCCCCGAAGCTTACAGCAATACTGTCGGGTCGCTGTTCGCCGGCTCCTTGGCCGAAAACGACTCAACAGAGTGACAGAGCTGCCTTTACCATCGTCACTCCAAGACTATTTACTCCTAAAGACTTGATGAGCTCCCCTCCCATGGAGGCAGAAACTGTGTCCCAATGGCATGGCTGCGACTTTAGAAATAACACACGTGCCTATGAGAAATTGCAAGAGCCGCTAGCCAGTGCCTTCCATAGGGTCGTGTGTTAAACTTAGCCGTAGCCGAGTCATTCAGACATGGTCTAAGCAAAGCAAGATAACAACAGCCGAGCAGTTGGGATACCAGTCAGGTTATCTTGCATCAACTCTTTACATCATATCTATGAAAAGTACAAGAAAATGCAGTTGAGTCATTTGAGGCTTTAAGACACTTCTCAATTCATTTCATCGTATATTGGACGTGGGCAAAATAACACTGAAATATGCACTTATTTAGATAACTGTCAGACTACACTCAGATTTCAAACACCCTTTTTTTTGTAAGTTAACAAATAACTACCATCGTGTTATTTCAGAAAAATCAAGTAGTTGCTCTACTGTCAGTTGGCAAGCTGAAGACTTGCACCTAGAATATCAGTACTATGTAAGTGTGGTGTTGATGTGAAATAAATGGCTGATGTGGAATTATGTGACCAGCTCTGCAAAAAGGGTAATAAGTCCCGCAATGCCACGACACGTGATGGCTTGTTCTATTTGGAGAGGGCAAAATTGCCTCAAAAACGGGATTTGGTGTTTTTTCCTTTAATACTCTCTATATTTATATTTTTTAGAGTTTGTGACTACAAGCATGGATACTGGTGAATCAAGATGAAAAATTGACCATTCAGTAGGAAATCCAATAAAGCATTGTGTTTTTAAGCACTCCACTTATTGAATCCGAAAATGTGGATGTACAAACGTCTATCTCCAGAATGCAGCACACTACAGGGGTCATTCATACATCAAATTGTAGTTTGGATGTACAAAATCCAGCCATATCAAAAAATCATTACCTGAATCTGGCGACTTATTACCCGTTTTTCTAGAGCCGGTCACATATGTGGATTGCCTAAGATTGCTGAAATAAAACAAAGGCAAGATTTTCTGTTTTATACAAATTTGTGTGTGGTTGAAATCTTAATTCCCTCTGAAGGTTTTCGCTTGAAGTCGATAACAACATTGAGCAAAGGTCGGCCACACGACCACAAATCAAGTGTCACTGGCCTCAAGCTGAAACAGATTTGAGGGGGAATGCCACATGTAAGTTTTCTTAATGTAATCTGCCATAACATTAATGCTGAAATGTTCTCAACATGAAAGACAACTGTTACCCATGCTCTTAACTAGAAACAACATTTCCTTGGTCCTTGCCTGTTGGTAGTTAGTGACAGGCTTGCATGGGATCCATGGAAACGTAACAAAGTACAGGCCTTGGGTGAGGCCTCCTTGGCCAGTTTTCCTTCAAACAGTTAACAAAGAGTTTGAAAAGTCCAGCAAGCGTCAACTCTTGCCGAGGATCTCAGGATGAGTGGTCCAGAACTCCTCCCCGATGATGTCCACGTGAAGCTGCTCCACCTTCCGTCTCTTCCTGACGACCTCTCGCTCAACTTCCTCTTCCGAGCCTTTGCCCTTGCAGGGTTTCACCGTCACCTCATCCACCTGCAGAACCAATCATTCCGACCCCCCCAAAATGGTGAGTCATTGTTTTTTCTGCATTTTACCCATCTCTGAAAATACTCAGGATTTTGAACTGATAAAGGGTGTTTCACTAAGAAAAGTGGCACGTGTAAAGTCCAACAAATGAGACAACTTTGTCACAGTGACACAATCATCTAGGTCCAATTAACAACCAGCTCGCCTCGCCTCCTGCCGTGTCAATGATATTCATGGCAGATAGCTGTTGACCACTAAAATAGAATATGACATAATGCCTAGCAGGCTTCCTTCCATTTTTAGGAGCAGCATGCCAACATCTGCCAAATCTATCAACAATCTATCACAAGAATAATTGAGAAATGCTTGTCCATTTGTAATGCCTGTTGGGAATCTTTATTCGTGGGTATTAATGGAATCCCTCAAAACTCAACAGAATGGCTTTGGAAAATCTTATATGATTTAAGAAAAAAAAGGAAGATCACTCAAATTGGTGAGGATCTTTTGGTCTGGGTACCAGGCTCAATACTGAAGCTGGTAAGCTGACTTTGCAACTCACCATTTTCCAAATGAGCACACTCCCTTTGCGGAACCATTCCACTTCGTCATTGTAATTAATTCCAAACTCGGAGAATAAAAGCTCATTCTTATCAGATGAAAATGTTCCCTGGAATCAGAAATGAAAAATGCAGTACAGGATAAATGTAAAATTCAACGCTGTATGACAGCAAAGAATGGAAAAGAAAATGTATTGCCAATAACAGACAAGCAGGAAATTGCACCTATCTTGTTATCAGACATTAGAATTACATCTAAATTTTTATGATATACAGACTTCTTGAAACGTGTTACACACTGGCTTTTTTAATCAAGAATGTATTAAAACAAAATGAAATGGTTGTTGTCTTTTGAAGTCAAGCACGTCTCAAGTCATTTGAAGACCAAATTCAAAACACAAAGGAGGAAAACGACAGCAATCACTGGGGGTCAGACAGTGATGTTTGACTTACTCTAAGTCTCGCCTCAGCTTGTTTATGGGACACTCCACCCTCTTGAACCAGCTTCCAAAAGCAAGTGTTGTACAAGTTGTTGATGTGACCTGAAATGCAACGTGACTGGAGTGAGCTGAGACCAGGAGCAAGTCTAGCATGGGGGTGTGCCTCAGCCCTAAATATCAAGAAGTATCCTGCTAGAAATCTTCCTGAATCTTAATAACTAAACAGGAAATGAAAGGAACTTTCTCAGTACTTTAAAGGGGTATCAAGCCCAGGGGAGAAAGTAACAGTAGCTACATGTAAGCATGTTTCTTCCTCAATCCTACAAAATCTAACATAACATTCGAGTAGATTCTGAAGGATCTCAGAGAGTTGAAATAAATGTGCACTATAGGAGTATAGCGCATCTGAAAAATCCAAGGATCAGTTAAAAATCACAAGAAATGATACTGATGGCTCGGCCTAGAATTGTCTCACAGTCAGCCTGGCGCCAGCTGAGGTAGTCTCGGAGGTTCTGGTTGCTAGGATACAGGACAACGCGGCCATCAAAGGCTGGGGGATACAGCAGCTGTTGGTCGGGGAAATATTTACTCCAGTGGAACACAAAACAGGATGAGAAGAGGGACACCATGTTGGTCATCAGCTTGCTGTAAGGAGGAAAAAGGGGGGAAGTTTTTCAGCAACTTTTGTGCTCTCATATATAAAAAAGTGCAACACAAGATGTTCATTTGATCATTACACAAGAGTTGTATGCCTGAGGAATGTGTAACCTTGAAGAATGAACTCGCCACTTGACAGGCTACTCAATGATACAATTTCATATTTCCCAACCATGACTTGTGTGTCAATATTTCAAACTGTTCAGAGGGTCAAGATTTCCTCCTTTCATCCGTTGGTTCTCTACAGACAGTCTCAGACAGTGAAAGGAAATTAAAATACGTGTAAGAATGAAGCTAGGACGAAATAGGGACCTCGCTCTCCTGCTAAACTGTGTCGTCTCTCGGCGGAACACAAAGCTGAACTCGTCGCTCTGACCGTAGGCAATGACGACGTCTTTGAATTCATCCATCACACAGGCTGCACAGAAGTTCATCAGCCCCAGTCCCCTGGTGTCACTAGGCTTGGTGTAGTTATGAGCATCAGCAAATCTGTGCAAGCACCAACAAGAGTATCCTGATAACTAGTTACCTCTACAGCTGTTGGTTCTTGTTCTGCCACTTCAAGAGAGTGAAGAGCCCCATAGTTTTAAGGGAAATAAAATAGGTAACCTAAAGTAAAGGCACAGACATGACAGATTAAAATGGTTTCAATCGAATATCCTGTGATTTTTTGTTAAACTATCAAAGCCCCATCAACCCGAATTTCACAAGATTATGTGAAGGTTTGATTGGCTAATTGGGCATTATATCCAAAGTACAGCAGTCTGTTTGCTAATTACCACATGGCAAACTGTGCTAAAACAACGGATCATTCCACATATAGGCACATTACACGATGATCGGATGATCATGCGATAAGGCAACAGAATCCATCGGAAATTACTTGTGAAATCCTCGGCCATCAAGCCGCATAACAATCCAACAATTCGGTAACAGCTTGTCAACCTCCTCAAACTGACGGACATACTCGAACTTGCTGTTGGCCATCGCATATTAACCTTCACTCGACTGTAAAGTTTCCCCCTCCCCTTATTTCATTTTACGTGCACGTTACATTGGCACCTGTTGAGTCTGATTCCTGGACTCACCAAGGCTGGAAGCGCCATTATTTAGGAACCAGACTATAAGTTATTTGTTTACGGTTGAAAGTTCATTCACCTTTCACCGATGAATTTAACAGTGCGCACGCGCCCTGATGTAATTGCTACATTGACCTTTGACACAAGAGAGGGCGAGTCATCGTTTTGCTAAATTGCGAGATATGTTCCTTGAAATATGGTACGTTTTTAGCGCAGATTGCTACTCTTTATAGATTATAAAATGGCCAACGGAAAGCGCAGGGATCGTAAAGCATCGTGAGAATCGCTTGGAATGGACAACTGAACCAGAAAAGGCAAGATTTGACACTGTTTGATGTCACATTTCTGCTCGTCAGTATCTACGTCTACAGTCACCTGACGGTGTGGCTGGCTGTGCATGTTGTGTCGAATCCAGAACTCCCGAATCCGTACTTCGAACATTTTCGAATCTCGACACCGAGTAAGGGTCGATGTTTATGGTGATGACTAGAACTCCTCTGGTGGCACAATTTATTATGAACTTTTGTTCTGTGCGCTTTTTCTCACACCTTGTACACAATCATTCAGCACTGAGTTCAGCCTTCCTAAGTTAAACATGTTAAAATAGCCTAGTTTTTTTTAGTTGCATAACCAGTGCTAGCCTAGTACTACAGCTTACAAGTCACATGCATGATGACTACACCTGCATGCTGGTGTTAATAAGTGAAAACAGTAAACCAAGCGGACAAGAGCTGTAACCATAGAGACAGAAAAGCTGAACCAAATATTTTGGACATTGCAGTATTGTTCTACTGAATCTGTGCATCATCAACAACAGTAGAACTTGCTTGCCTTTTTATTTTTACATTTATGTATGTTGCTTCCAGTACTTGAGCTGTTGCTAACCATGCTAACTAAACCCTGACATCTTCACAGAAAAGGGAAATTCAGTCACCAGGAGGCACCACACCAACGAATGAACCAAGTTGAACTTCAGAAAGTATTTTAACAAGTGTCTGTAAAAGAACGATGAGCAGAGCAGCATAGTGGGTTTTTTTTGCTCGGATTCAAGCCAGTGATACAGCAAGAATGAGTGGCAGTCGGGTGGATTTGAAGGTTGTGCTACTGGGCAAGGAGTACGGAGGAAAGACAAGCCTGGTGGAGAGGTACCTCCATGACAGATTCCACGGGGATGTTCCTTATCAAAACGTAAGTAGACAAACCCCGACCTCCCTAGACCTACCCAGGGCCTGTGCCCAGGTTTGCATGGCTTCGGTGTGGCCCTCCAGCAGTCCTGGAGTGTATTCCTTTCTGCCTCATCTGCCTCAAGAGTCACACTTGCTAGCCTTACAGAATCATGTCACGTCCTCCAGTGAGTAGGGACCCAGTGGAACCCTTGTTGGAAAGGTTGAGCATTGCGCCATGGCCGCATGCCTGACTTTGGTTCTCCAGCAGAGTTGAATATGAGAAAAAAGTACAGTTAAGTCAAATTGACAAGAACTAGGCTGTTGCTCTTCTTGAAAAGGTTTTACATGTTCATACATACATGTACCTGTACATGTATTTCAAGGTGTGGTGGCTAAATTGCTTTCATTATGAACACCTCTTCATAACCCACTTCCCCTCTCCCCCCCGGCCCATTTCTTTTTTGCACTTTGTCATTACTTTACTCAGCATGATTCCTTTCCTCTTGTTTTATATTCACCACATTTTCATGATACTTACTGTTTGCCCATGTTAGGCAGGCCCATCTGTATCAACAAAGTGGGGCCTGCCTTCAAGTTCGCACTGAACAGAGTTGAGGCAGTGAACGAGGTTGGGACAGAGCAAGGCCCGACCTCCCTCAATCCTGCAAAACTCTCCACAACCTCCTGGAGGATTTTGAAGGATCCGGGCATGGCACGAGGCTTGATATATGCTGGTTGTGTTGAAGCGCAAATGCCGTATCCCTTGAGTTACTGCCATTGTGTTGAATTTGCCTGCAAATAGAGCAGGTCACAGCAGCAAATGTCCGCAAAGTATGGCCAATGCAATAAGATTTGAAGTTTGTTGCATGATTGTCTTGGCACGCATTCAAATTGCACAGTTCAGATGGCGAAATTTGTTCAAATGGACCAATCCGACGAACGGTCTGTCAGTGTTGTAGTCGAGTACTAGGAAAACATGTACGAGTACAGGGAGTTTTTTCTTGAGAGTGTGAATACAGAACAATGTACTCGAGTACAACAACGACGTGGTCTGGCGTGCCCTTGCTTGCATTTAACTCAGCGAGCTGCCACAGAGGTTGCTTGGGTGTCGCAGATTGCGATGAAGCAAGGGAATGCAACATCTGCCGCCAGCATTCACATGATGCATTGTGCGTTACACGTGCAAAGCAGGGAAGTTTTTAAACTCTGTGCCAAGTAGTGTGTAGTCTGTTACCACTGTCCCCTCATTGACGCAGCTTATTTTCTTTTGACTTGTAGAGAGCTTCCAAGAAAAGCCCCTTTTACTCACCAGTAAGTGTCCCTGTCAGCATGCTTTTGGGGGGAGAGATGCGGCTGTTCTTTGCCTCGCTCGGCATTTTAGCACTTCCAATGCGGATCCTTTTCATTTGCTCACTGCACTGCCGTTTGCCTGATGCCACTGAGAAATGTTGCTTTGGATTTGAGGGAAACAAATGTATACATGCAAATGAACAAGAAGACGCAATGTGTTGCACCTGCCCCACCAATAAACTCCCAGGGCTGTTGTGGGTAGGGATTTCCAAGTCTGCCAAAATTTAGCGTTTGTTGTCGTACATGCATAAACCACAGTAGCATACTCTATAGCAAGGCCCATTCAGTTTACATGTAGAGCTGCACTGACTGGCATCTGTCAAATTGCTGCCCACCTAGGTGTTGGCTTCCAGAGTTTGGGCAAATTACTGTATATTACACTGGTAGAATGATTTTCTTTTACTGACTTAGGGTGCCTTTCCATTTGTGTTTTTAGTCCATTCTACATGAATATGGGCATCTGTTTATTGTATTTCATTCATGTGCGTTTAAATGGACACTCTCCAAAACTTACATACATGTACGCATACCGACGATGTGCACTGAAAAAGCATCAATTGAAAGGCACTAATTCCTTGCTTTAACTTGTACATGTACATCTCTCAAATTTTCTGCCTAACAAGTTTTGTGAATGATGTGTTACATAATTTACATGTAGCCCTTCATTTGGTTTGGATTTCTTCTTTGCCTGTTGTACATAATGATCTTCTATTCAGCGTTTTCCCGTCTGATCCAGATTTATTTGTTTTACTTGCAGACTGTACCTCGTCTTTGGTGCAGTTGTTCAATTGTGGCTGCCATTTTATCTCAGCAGTTTGAATTTGAGTTTTGTAATTCCGCCGTAGATTTTTCTCACTCAATTCACAATGTTTGACATACATGCAGTCTTGTAATTTTGTAATTTAACAGTTCAGCCGCATTGATATACAAAGCAGTGCCTCAATCTTCAGCTAACTGCATTGATCGTTTTCTGACACACATTGTAACCTGCGAAGTCAGTAGATCGGAAGGCAACTCGGCCACATACATGTACACATGTATGTACATGTACGTGTACAAATGTGTGGCAGCACAGATACATACATGTACTCTAGCATGCCACACTGAGTGAACGGCTTGTCTCCAAGTGAGAAATTTCAAGTTTCCCCAGTGAGTGGGATGAACGGTGTCACTGAAATGGGAAGGTTCATTTGATGAGAAGCAGTCATGGGGAGGTGGTAAAAGATAACAGATTGGTCACTGCAACAGCGGGTGTATTGTAGGTGTATTGCAGGTGTATTGCAGGTGTATTGTAGGTGTATTGTAGGTGTATTGCAGGTGTATTGCAGGTGTATTGCAGGTGCATTGCAGGTGCATTGCACATGTATACATGTACACGTACGTGACCATACTACCACCTGTGCATGTCCCTCTTGCCGACCCTACATGTAGAGAGCACTGTGTGCATTTCGTTTGTCCGCTCATTTTTCGGTGTACAGGTATATATATACATGTTACATGTACGCGTAGGGCTGAGTCAAGTTGAATAACTGAATACATGTATTTGAATATTCGACCTTCAGTTTGAACGAAAATTGGCATACACGTTCGTACTGGCTGGCAGATTGTTGATGAACAAACCATATACAAAATCAGTCGCAATAATACACACAATTTTTAACATTATAACCAAAGCTTCTCACTTTTATTTCAAGTTGAAATATTGTCATGAAGGTTTCATCCGATCTTATTTCAACAGTTTGCATCACCAGTTTGCATCATCCATCATTACCACAAAGAATGCTCTCTTGGCACATACACTTTTTTTCTGTAAAAAAGTCATTTCCGTATTCCAAGATTGATTCTACATGTACATGTATATTGGGCTGGCGAGCATATCAGCGAAAAGTGTCTGGAATCTGCTTGATTTTTCTCATGTACAAGGGAAAGCCTTTCTTCTTTGTCCAATAATTTTGCATTCGAATATTCAAATAAGAAAAATAATATTCGATAATTGATTGAATATTCGGATATTCAACACAGCCCTAGTACATGTATAAAAGGCAAGGTTTAATAGACAAGGCAGACTTTTTTGTCAGTTACATGTACCAGCCAGAGAAAATAACCTTAATCATGTTAATAGCTTCCAACCACATACATGTACATGTACAGTATATCTTCAACACCTTATTTGCTCCGACATTAGCTATCCTACCCAGTGATTTTTCAATTTTGGCTAGTTTCCTCATTCATTCCTTGTTTAATATGCTGCACTTCTGTTGCAACATTCCGTTTCATTCATAAACATGATAAATGGCTTCAACCCTAACAGTCCTCAATCCTCAGATTTCAGTGTGAATTTTACACACATCCTAGAGGATTAGGGATAATGGATCTCCCCATCAAAGTTGTTGCTACTTTTCGACATGCCGATATTTTTACAATATTAAACTGGAATTTTTGTTTACATGTTAATAATTCCCAAATTGTAGCCCTCTTCTCCGCTTCTTCTTGCATAGCCTACCTTTCAGCATAGATCGGGGGGAAATTTGCAGAGGATTCAGGATACGATTTTAAGACCAAAGTGAAGACTGCCCAGTGTTCACTCTATCCATGTACAAGGAAACGGCACATTCTAACATGTCTTGTGTTTCCCGTTTTCCGTTCTTTGCAGACCATCGGGGCAGCTTTTGGTGCCAAGAAAGTTGAAGTGGAAGGCAGAACAGTCACCATGGGAGTGTGGGTGAGTACATGTCAGAGGAGAAATAATACCAAAACATTTTAAGCAGGAAAGTGAGGAGCTAGGGCACAGACGACAAGAACTTATGTCATCATTAATAAGCAAACATGATTATGCTGTTACATTTGAGTTTTTCTCTTGGAAATTTCCTTAATAGTCTGCAGTATCACATAAGAGTTACCCAGTCTTTCTTAATATTGCATATACATGCACATGTATAGGCCTACCGCATCTTTTAGTGTAGAAAATTACATGTGTGTTGTCCGGGGCTGTTCTTGAATGAGTTCCTTCCCTGTGCCCACATCCGGATCATTGCGTTGATATGATACTGTTAATGGCTTCCCAGGGAGGGATTAATTTCCTTGACTTGCACACATCTCAAAATACATGTCCACCCCTGTGCATACATGTATGTAAACGCTGAACTGTTGTTAACCTTTGCCAAGATACATGTACATCTTCTTAAGCACTTTGATGTTTGCATGTTGTACATATCATGAATATTCATGAGGCAGTGGTAAACATGGTTGCTCTGTCACCAAATGAAATTCAAGTCCCTCTTTTGGGAAAGAACCAGGAAATGGAACTGCCATTTACGAGTGGAATGGAACATTTGTTTTCATGGTGCAGTTCCGCCATGCAGTTAGACATACATGAATAACTTAATGACACTTGATCAGCAGTTCTCCAATCAGATGATGGGGATATATTCCAACATTGTGTAGAATGGCCTGCTAAATGGGTCATTCCATGAGGTTGGGGCACAATTTGTGACAATGTCCATTGTTACATGGGTTCCATTAAAATGAACAGTTATTTCCCTCTATGTGGATTCCAAATTGACATTGTAATACATCTTGCATGGCTGAATGCAGAGGTGTGTGTTATTTTTACAGAGTAAATGACCTACTCTACAGGTCATGACAGGTGGTAAAGTTTTGGATATAACAAGGACACCATTACAAATTATGCCCCAACCTCATGGAATGACCCAAATACCAAAAGATAAGAGATTCATAGCTTAAAAACTAGAATGTACACTGTACTTCGCATCTTTAAAACATCCCACCTACTGTTTTGTTCCCAAGTGAGTCATCGAAAATTGATAATTTTTATGTATGCGGAAAAGCATGTGGATAATGAAGTGGTGTAGAGTTACATGTATATTCATAGTAATAATTAGCATTTTGATGCCTGCGGTTTCTTGTGATAGTTAAAATTTATGCTGGAGATTAATGTACCCCAGTCAACACCTGTTGAGCCAGTTGGTAATGAGATCCTCATTTCTGAACTGCGAATGTTTTTGCTAGACAAGCTGAATTTCTGCTCCGCCCCTGAGAAAATGAAGTCTGCCTCGGGCCAGCAGGGCTCCTCAGGCCGGTGCCTATGTCCTGTTCCCCCAGCCTGAAACCACTGAGAATTCTGTCATCACCTGTGCCAGTCCGTCACAGTCTACTAACCTGCTAATGGCACATGCCAACTCCCATTTAATCCATCTGACATCATTGTCTTGTCTCGTTGATCAGGACACAGCCGGATCGGAGCGGTACGAAGCCATGAGCCGGATCTACTACCGAGGGGCTAAGGCTGCCATAGTGTGTTACGGTAAGGGGGTGCATTTTATCCAAAATGATATTCCATTCATTTTCGGCAGCTGATGAATCAGTACGCTATGTGTACATGTACTTTATTTAAATTGAATGGCTAGGGAAAGAGTACGGTACCGGAAGCTGGATCATGCCACGAGGTTGGGGCTCAATTTGTGACGGTGTCCTTGTTACATGGGTAACTTTTACCAACTGTCATGACCTGTACAGAGGGTCATTTACTCTGTAAAGGTACATGTAACACACACCTCTGTGTTCAGGCTTGCAAGATGTATAATTTGGAATCCACATGCAGGGAAATAACTGTTCATTTATACGGGTCCCACGTAACGATGGACACCGTCACAAATTGTGCCCCAACCTCATGGAATGACCCAGCTATGAACAAGGGGAGTTCTAACAAGTGTAATTAATAATTGACTGTTCACACATATGTCTACTTGCGACCACAACTGTACACACAGTGGGGTCAGCTCAAGGATTTGTGTTGGATCAGTCCGCAAGAAAAACATCAAATCACTTCCTCTCCCATTCGTTTGTAATCTTGTACAAAATGGTCTCACAAACCAGGAAGAGAGGGAAACAAGTCGATGGCAACGTTGTGACAGTAAGTGAAGTTGAATGATGACGGAGTGTCATTTGTGTGGCATTGACGCATGAATCATATGTGACATGGACAAGACTTGAATTTGGAGTTGCACACATGTAGCGTACAGTGTAAGAGGAGTGTATGTGTATACTGTATGGAAATCTAACTTTGTATGTTTGTAAATGAAAGAATTATAAGTGAGTAAAAAGCAGCAGTTTCCCTTGAAATGTGACGCCCATCTGGTTACAAAAAAGTCCCAAGAAAAAAACATGTTTTATCTGATGGTGCAACGGGAGCATATTGACTACCTTTTGTCATGTTTGTGTTCTTTTGTGCAAATATTTTGACGGATTGCTGAAAAGAAAAGGACATGTTTGTTCAAAGGATGACGGCATGCCCAAAGGTCACTTACACATCATACAGAGTACTGGGTAATGGAAAGAGAAACTAACCACACGCTGTCCAAATCAAGCTTCAAGATAGCTCTGACAGTGCCACTCTAATCTGGACATTTTTCCACTGATGAATCACGGTTGATTATTCAGCAGAATGTGTGAAAAAAATTCTGAATGGGGACTAATGCCAGGATTGTTGGTTAATCCATTAAGGCTTTACTGAATATCCCGTCGATTATCGAATATTCGAATATCATTTTCCAAATTTGAATGTTGGAATGCAAAATTCATGATAAGAGAGAGGGAGCGCTGAGTAAATTTTCTGTGTGTTTAGTACCCTTCAAACTTGCTGCGATCTTGTATCTAAATATTTGACAGGCTTTCCAAGGAAATATTCTGTTCACTCTAACTTCTTTATAGAATCATTGACCATGCCTCAGTGCTTCTTTTATATTTCATTTTTCTGAATCATCTTATTTTGAAATATTCTCAGTAGAACCCTCAGAATGATTGAAACTGGATTTTTGAACACTGACCTTTGAATACTGTCCAATCTTCCACCAGGTATAGTGTTGTGTTATATGTGTTCCAAAGGCGGTTTTTTTGCACTGCTTCTAAGCTATCATAGGGACTCCTTTCTGTCACTTGTTTATCCCTGCAGATCTTACAGACACAACCAGCTTCGACAGGGCCAAGTTCTGGGTGGAAGAACTCAAGAAGAATGAAGAGGTACGTTTTTGGCTCAGAATTTGCCTAGTTTTAACAAGATTTTTCTTTTCTCAGCCCGAGATAAATTGCCACTTAGAAGGTGAGATACCCAAAGCCGATATCTTGAAGAACTCCAGAGGTTGCAGTGTTTAGAAGGGTTAGTAACTCGTTAACTGTGGCTTTACACTGAATGAAATCGTTTGAAGATTTGTCATTGTCATACTTAAACAGGTTAGCATCATGCGGTTGATTTCCGTTGGTAGCTTTGAGGTTCCAGCAAGTTCAAGAGATTTAAGTATTCTGGCTTATCTGTGAATTAAAGAAAGTTTGTCAACTTTTGCAAGTTTTGTGGAACTGATAACATGTACATGTACACAAATATTGTCATACAGTGACAGGTTTTTGCCACTGAGCTGTCTTGAGTTTCACCATCATTTGGTGATTTATTTTCCTCCTTTAGTTTTGCAAGATTTATTTATGCGGTACTAAGTTTGACCTTGTGGATGACGACAGGAAGAGAAGACAGGTGGACTACCACAGTGTGACAGATTACGCGGAAGGTAATGTTACACCTAATGTTCGTTGTCATGAATTCAGTGCCTCCAGAACGACCGACTTTGTTTTGCCAAATCATTGAAAATGTAAAACCCTTTTGCCTTCACAGAACTCCATGCAGAGGTGTTTGAAACTTCAAGTAAAACTGGTTACAACATCAGTAAGTATTAGCACGTGCAATATTTGATACACATGCTATCGTTGGTTCAGTTTTGTTTGAAGCCGTACTGTATTTTTATTGACTCACATCTCTGCCCTTGAGACTTTTGTCAGTAACTGACACTGGACGTTGCTTTTTTTTTCTGCACATACTAAAAAGCTGTGTTTCTGTTGTTTAGTTGAAGCAATGCTGTTCTAAAGGCACACTGACGGAAGTCTTGACTTTGTTTCTTGCAATTTGCAGAAGAGCTATTCTTTAAGATTGCTAAAGATTACGTTCGAGAGCCCAGGAATAACGACACAGGTGAGGTTCACATACCTTTGAATGAAGATATTCCAAATTATAGTCATGTGCGTGTACCGTACTTTTGAACTATTTTAGCTTGACCATTTGTTATAAAAAATGTGCATTACGAGGTACGTTCCACAAACTCACTCCCCAATGCATTTTGCGGCATATTAACTATTTATGCCTCTCCCCCCACCAAAGAAAATGTTCGTGGGAGTCTTATCATTTTCACTGTTCAGATATAAAACAAAAATGGCGACCTGAGTTGAAAACACTCTTGCGCCTCGCCGACTCGAATTTTGACTGGATGCCAATTCTATGCAAAAAAATTACTTGGAGTACATGTATAGTATTTATCATTCAAATGCCTGATACTCCATTTGTCATTCAAATGCCTGATACTCCATTTGTCATTCAAATGCCTGATATTCCATTTGTCATTCAAGGAAAGCCTGATACTCCATTTGTCATTCAAATGCCCGATACTCCATTTGTCATTCAAGGAAAGCCTGATACTCCATTTGTCATTCAAATGCCTGATATTCCATTTGTCATTCAAGGAAAGCCTGATAATCCATTTGTCATTCAAGGAAAGCCTGATATTCCATTTGTCATTCAAGGAAAGCCTGATAATCCATTTGTCATTCAAGGAAAGCCTGATATTCCATTTGTCATTCAAATGCCTGATACTCCATTTGTCATTCAAATGCCTGATATTCCATTTGTCATTCAAATGCCTGATACTCCATTTGTCATTCAAATGCCTGATATTCCATTTGTCATTCAAGGAAAGCCTGATACTCCATTTGTCATTCAAGGAAAGTTGTCTTTATTGTTGTTCCTTTTGTAGCTTCTGAACTTCTGCAGGACACAGTCACACTGGACAGCAAGCAGAAACGCTCCGAGTCCTGTCCATGCTAGCAAGTCGCACCGTGCGTACGTCCCACAAGAATCACAATGTTGTTTCCATGTCTGATGAAATTATGCCACAAAACACTGCTGTTGTGGAAGTGAAAGACTCTGAACAGAGATGTGCGCCCCAACACCCAGATCACCAGCAGTTGTTATTTAGATTTACGATCACAGATTGTTTCATATCACGTTGCCAATTCTTTTAAACGGGGCGTTCAGAATTGATGGATATGGAGTGTATGAAAAAAACGGCTAGACGAGTCCCCAATCAGTGTAAAAGAAAAACGAACCTTGCAAAGCTGACTCTGTCTGATGAGCTACGGAACCCCTTGCCCGGCACTTCCAAATGTCATCAGCTTAAATCATCGTGGATTTCTCTGCAGTCCCCAAAGTAGTCTCGAGCCCCACTGTATGACTTGACGCGGAGCACTCACAGATTGTGTTTGACGATTGATAAGTAAGGCGCAAAGTGGATCCTGGCAACTTTCTGTTTTGATATTTTTCTCCCTCGATTTTCTCATGGGAGTACTGAACCAAGTTGGCTGATGCCTCTCAATCAATGCAGACACAAGTGTTGCCAGTTTTTGTTGAGCACTACTTCTCCTTAAATGTTGTCGAGCAAGTCTATCCCCTCTATATCAGAGGTGAACAAACTACTTTGAAGTCACATACATGTAGGTTGAATCACAGTTGTCACTCACGGTTACCCTTTTTTTCCAAGGAAACGTTGACATGTGCTTGTATTGTAAAAAAAATCCCGTCAAACTATTCAAGGGCAGAACGACACAGGAATCAATTTTTGATTTTAATTAAATTCTAAGTAATTTTAAATCACCGTTTAATTATACTTTTTTTCTTTCAAAACATTTTTTGATTAGGGCGATAAATTTTGGCTTTGCTTTCTGGTCAAATTTTTTTTTCATGTATGCTGTAGTTTTCGGACAAGAGCTTTTTTTTTGGCAAACACATTCTATTCAGACCACAACCCCCTTTTGACACTTCTGTGGAAAAAGTGTATTCAAGCTGTAAGTGCTGCCTGGGTTTAAGCAAAATGAAATTGTCTGAATGACAGTTCTGTGCATTGTTGATGCCAAAATGACAGTCATTTCCCTGGAAATGTGGATCAGTGTGGACGATTGAAGTATGGGTTGGTACGATGTATGAGACCAAACAAAATAAAACAACCAGGCAAAGTGTCTTTGTCAATAATTAAGTTTAAATCTGGACAGCCGACCAACTGATGCTGTGTAGTTGGACTCATTCATCAGTGGAACAAAAAGACAAAAAAATGTTTGGATCAAGTTTTATATATCAAATTAAAAAAAATTAAAATCTAGTAGAAATAAATCAATATTTTGCTTTTATTGCTTACTTATATTTTCCCTCTTATTGCATGATGAGGACAATTATTGTATATTATATTATTTTCTAGCGCTCCACAAATGTACATGAAGTTACGATGACATTTTGCTTTCACTTCTTCTGTTAGTTTGGTCAGAGTTTGGGGCTCCATTCCTTCCCCTGAAACAGTATGCTTCTGTGTAAATTACTGAATGTTGTCTAACAGTTACTGGGAGGCAAATTCTGTTTGTAAATCATATCTCTTCAAAGGTACAACATAGTCTTGTGATCTGTCTAATTCTTGCAGATAAGCAGGCCTTTTACCAATATTTGTTCATTTTAATAAAAAAAAAGGTCTTGATGTCTCGGTCAACTCATGAGATCAGTGAAGTAATCTCCCGAATGTTCCCTTCTCGTTCTGTCAGATACTGTGCCCTGTTTTTCTGACCACTTTCCTTATGCCACATCTTGTAAATAAGTTAAACTGTAAATTTGATTACTTTGCCAATGAGTAAATGAGTTTGAGATACAGAAGTTCTGTTTCTTCACTTGTCTCTGACACCAGAAGACCAGTCTTATTCTATATACCAGGCACGAAATGGGACAGAGGGGTACCCCCCCAACAAGTCCAATCCCTGTACACGCTCCAACCTATTGTCAATTAACACATCCCCCTAGATGTCTCAAAAGAATTCCCGAGATTCCAGTATAACAATGATCAAAACAAAGGCGGGGGGGGGATTCTCTCTGTCCCATAGTTTGTTTCATATGTTAAGCTATGTTGGTAAAATTAGTTTTAACAGGTGCAATGTCCCTTGTCAAAAGAATTTCGTGAAATATTACACTGCTGTTTGCAACTTTGGGAGGGCTGGCATTCAACCCTTTTATTAATTTCCTCATTTTCTATACTTAATCTGCACGCCCAAATTTCTCACTGACATGGTTGGTGAACTGTTTTAAATTCATTCTGCAGTTCTGTCGTGAAGCCAATACATGTACATCCATGTTCACCGCCATTCAAAGTGCACATTGATGTCTGAAAGTTCCCTGGGCCTTTTGTTTGTCTGCATACATGGAGTTCGTGACCTGATCCCACAAGACATGTCTTAAGGGGATTAGTCTACATGTATGTGTGAAAAGAAGACTGGGCTCTTATCACCAGCTTGGCATCCGAATGGAAAAGGGACAACACATTGGTGAAATCTGTTGAGGGCTCTCAGTACATGCTACAACCGTGACAGGGCTTTCACTTAAAAGCTGCCCTGGTGACTTGTGACTCATTTGCATGTAGTTTTCAAACCTTGGGTCACATTTGGAGGATGCACAGATCTTTTACTGCCAGAATAGGAAGGGACAGTGACCACAGGTAAGTTGTAACACAAATTAGCTGATTGTGGGCTGCTGGCTCTTGGGAAGCAGATATTGAACTGGGTGGTACATTCTTGACACACCCTAGCCCAAGTTGGGCACCAGCCTTCATTGGACATTACAACTGACATCTTCCTGTCCTTCCTGGGCTAGCCACAGCCCAGCCCAGTCACATACTCAGATGGACCATATTCCTCCTGTGCACGTGTCTTTAAAAAACTGAATTTTGTTCAGATTCCCTGCCCTGATCGGCTGAGCAAAATAGCTTTGTTGGGACCATGGAGGTGTCCTTCCTCCATGTTGGGACACAATTGTTTTGTATACATTTCCAAAATTAGGCTGATGTGCCTTCACGTCAGTGTCAAACTTCCTTTAAAGAGAGAGACTACACATACTTTAAATACCTATACTCCCAACAGCTCTTTGCCTAGGCCAGAAAGGGTCCCTTCCATTTCTTTGCAAATAAAATAGTTGTGCCATTTAGCGTCAACAAGCATAAACACAAACACGTAGCGTCAAAGTGTCAAAAACCTGAAACTATCCTCTAAAGATTTCAAAGTGGTTTTATCATATTTTACAGACCCCACTGTGTAAGGAAAACAGCACATTTTCTTCCAGATTCACCCAGGAAAACGCAATTTGCAAAGTTTTTCTTAATGTATTAGGCTGCCATCTTTCGTTTCTCTCCCATCCACGCGAAAACAAGATGGTGGCCGGTTGGGCTGCACGACCAGAACCAACTCGCTCAGAGTTTCACATTCAAATATTTAGTTATTTTAATTAAGTGTGATCCACTGAATGTGATTAAAAATTAATATTAAAAATATAAAATTTTTGCATATAAATATGTTTGAATAACTTGTTGATGCTTGATGACGCCAAATAGTATGACCCCAAATAAAATACACTTGAGCACAATGCAAACATGGACAAGATCTACATGGTATACAGATGTTCTCTTCCACACAGACAAATGGAGCAATAAAGGTAGGGAAAAAGATTGCTTTTGATTTCAAACTTTATGCGCAAGAATACATTCCATCAGGCACAGTTAAAATACATGTAATGATGGCATAGCCATCCAGTGGCATAGCTAGGATTTTACTAGTAGGGGGGTCACAAAGGGGCACCAGCATCTTTTTGGGGGGCACCAGCTTTCAGTGGTGTGGTTTTTTGGGGCAACTGAGTTTTTGTCAGCCTTGTTCAATATCCATTGATCCGTTATTTTTTTAAGTGGGAGGGCACTTGAGGGGTACTGGGACTTTGTGGGGGGGAACATGCCCCCCTCCCCGCTACGCCACTGCTGCCATCTCTAAGAGTGTTTAAAAATAACTTAGATGTACAGTACATGTTCATTTGTATGACAACACCTATTTACAGTAACAGAACTTTATCAAAATCTTTGGAAGTGAAAAAAGTCCCACCTTGGAAATCCATTTGCGGGCACAGGTACACGTACAGTACATGAACATGTATTTCAAGAACTTTTACAGAGTGCTAAATTTTAGGCTACTTTACCTCCGAAAACAGAGTGGCTACTTCGCCTTAGAAAATAAATTACAAAAATTGAAGTCTCTCTTTTTGTGGGGTTTTTTTTATGCAGTTTTCTTCTTTTCCAAACTAAAGTAAATGGATTTTTATATCAAAAGGAAAGCAAATAGACTACCTGGGTAACCAATAAAATAAGATATGAAATGAAATGCCGTCGTTGTAGCTCACCAGAATATATTAGCTGTATGCTACTGCCAAACAACCCGGTTCACCACAACGACGAACGCGAAGGAAAGGATGAAAATTAACAACCGGAATCACCCAGAAAGAAGCACAGGAACTCGGAGTAGTGAAGCGACCGCTGTGACCATCAGCAACGCAGGAAAGAATGAGAGAGACACGTGGCAATAGGGGCTATTTAAAGAGAAATGGCGACGCGCTTCACTGCTCACGTTACGTAACAAACAAAAAGGTAATGACAGAAATTCGACTCGGGGCTACTACAAACTCATGAAGTGCTTGAGAAATACCAAGTTTGATTTTCGCTCAAATTTAACATGTACAAAAAAGTACTTTTGTACGATTAGAGAAGCCAACCATGATAAGTCTGATATGTACATGTATACATACAAAACATCGCCACTTCTATTTGTCTCACCATGCCTGCCTACTGGTACACCTTGTTCATAACGTTCAATCATGGAATATGACACTCAAAAAGGGCAGTTTTATTTCAGAAGTGAAGATCGTCACTGTGTTATGATCTCAACTCAGAACTTCCAGATTTGAAAGATTGTTTTAATTAATTACATGTAGCCTGAAATCAAGAAAATTATATACGTGTGACATATGCTGTATTTGTCCTTTTCACGACACTCTCCCTGCCCTGTATGTGGCCCAACCATTCTTCCATCCTAGATCCACTTGAATGGCTCTCGGAACCAGACTTGAACATCAAGAAACACAATCATTGTAAAACACTCATAAAATGGTGCCATCTCAAAATGTTAAGTAGAAGCTCTTTAACTACTTGATTTTTATCCAAAAATATTGTACTTATGTAATTACTGATTGTAATTATGAACCTCACTGGCATCACAACCCACCCATTCTTCATCTTAGACCCAGTTGTGTCTTTGAATGAGACTCGATGATAAATAGTTCTGAGTGTTTGTTATTATTGAAGGGAGGGGTTTAACATATGTTAAATATTTTTTCTTAAAAGTACTTGCTGTTGTATTACGCATAGTAAATATTTGGGAGATTCTGCTCGACCACCCGTTTGATACGATCGGCATCACGACCGTCATAAAAATGCCACAATGTGTTCAGTTTGGGTAGGCCCTGGAGATGAGCAGTTAGAGTTTTCATTCCCTTCAAAGTGAGCATGTTGTGATGGACGTCAAGCCTCAGAAGACCATGGCCGGCGGGGAGGATGCTGGTCAGATCGGGGACGTCATCGTCATCCAGCCCGCATGCAATTAGTATCAAGGACTGTAGGGTTGGAGGAGCTAGGGGGGCTAACCCGCGCACCTGACCGTGCAGGTTGATGTTGGACAGGCCAACGTGCTCTAACCTCTTGCATCTGTTCAGTGCATTTGCGAGTTTAAAGGCATCGCTGTGTGATCCGCCGTACAAGCAGACTTCCACCAGCTGATTTGACACGTTGGGTAACTGTCCCATAACGTGCTCGTCGTCAAAGCTTGACCTCTCGTCAGTTGAGAGTGTTAACCGTACCTTTTCACAAAGCTCTGCCTCCATCTCTTTAAGTGTTCTCTCCAGGTGCGACATCTCCTTGTTGCCTCGTTCAGCTAAGGTGTATTCGACATCGACTGAGCTGTCTGAAGGCTGACTGGTGGCTGACTGACTGGTCGCCGGCCTGATTTTGCCACTCAGCAGAACTTCCCTCAGACATGTCAATGCTTCGTAGGAGCTGCAGTGCAGAGCGAACTTGGTGTCCTCGAGTGGATTGGGAATGCACTTCAAGTAATGCTGCAATGCTGCTAAATCTTCCTGGCTCTTGCACATCACTTCAGCCGGCTGTTGCAGCTTGTCGGCCAATTTGTCAGAACCAGACTCAAACAGCAACAAGCGTGCCAAGCCATGCAGCCTGCTTTTGTCAATACAGTTCCGCTGGTCGAGTTCCCTCTGCAGGTGTTCCAGGATGAGACCAGTAGCCTCAGACCCCGATGCTACGCCGCAGGCAAACCGAAGCAGATACTCCATGGCGTAGATCTTTTTCAGATTCATCTGCCGCAACTTTTCATGGAACATCGCTTGGTCGGCATGATGCAAATTGGCTAAGAAGTACCCCGCACAGTACTCCTGGAAGGACTTGTGCAGGAAGGTAGCCACTCGCATGGCCCTCAAACCACTCGTGAAACTTTCCTGCTGAAGGAAGCCCAATCGACACCCATCCTTCAAGGTGCCCTCTTCAAATTCCTCAGAGGAGAACATGAGCCTTTCTCCCTTGGGGTCGAGCAACCCGCTCAGAGCGACTCGTCCTAGTTCACGCAGAAGTGTAGTCATCAGCAGCTTCTTATCCTCATCTTCACCACACTGGCGACTGACAAGAACCTCGGCGAACTCCGTGTAAAGCTCCGTCAGTCGTTCAGGCAGCTTCCCCAGGTTTTCCCAAATGATGCACATAAAATGCAAGATGATTGGTATCTGAGCCAGTGACTGAAAAGACCGACTGGACTTCAGTGTCGATATCAGTTTGTCTGCTGTCGAGCTGGCATTTTTTTCAGCAAAATATGCCGTAATGTATTTGTGTGCGGTTGTGGATGTGAACCCCCATGTTTGAACGCAGGCATATTGTGGGTATCCCTTCAGGGCGTAGTCAACCATGTGCGGTCGCATTGTCACTAAGACAAAACTTTTCTTCAAGACCCTATTATACAAGACATCCTGAATGCTGTACCCATCTTCTGGGGCCGGAGATTTCAGAATATCTGGGGGAATCTCATCCAAGCCATCGAATAAAAATGCAGTCTCTGCTTCGTGATCACCAAGAAGCTTCTTCAAATCCGCCTTCCCCAGTTGTGTGTCCTTGGGCATGATTTGGTCCCAAATGGCATCAAGAACACAGCTCGTCTTTTGCATTTGCCTCAACTTCACCCAAAACACAAACTTGAACTTGGAAAGCGGAGATCTGCTGGTACGCACGCTGCTGATATTTGCAATTTTCAGTAACAGCGTTGACTTGCCAAATCCTGCCCCACCCGAAATGAGCACCTTGATGCCGCCCACTTTCTCCACCCGGAAAAAGTCTTCCCATGTCTTGAGGGATACATGCTCCACTCTGTCCAGAATCCGCTCCTCCCAGGGTAAGGTGAGGTGTTTGCGGGTTATTTGCTTGCCTCGTTGAGTGAGCTCCAAATCGAAAAAGAACTTGTCAATGTCCACGGTCCTGGAAGGATCCAAGGGATGTGCAGGCATGGTGCTGGTTGTGTCCTGGTAGTACTGAATAATTTGCTGTTGACAGTACTCCACAACAGTTCGTCCTGGAGCAATATTCAGAGAGTATAACAAAGTAACGTCCAACAAAAGATCTAGCTTTTTTACCGAAAAGGGCGATGCTTAACTTAAGTGCCCCAAATAAAAGTTAATGATTTTCATTTTCATCATTAAACACATGTACATGTATCTCATCAGATCCCTAACAGTAAACTCAGGCCTGATGCACCATTAAGGTATTATGCAGAACAGCTAATATGGCACCCTTGAATCCTTTGAACGAGTTCACAATTTATTTGAGTGTACCTTCTGCTTTCTGGTCAGGATTTAAAGCTAAATCTCAGCTACTTAATGGAAAACTCCGTTGCATCACGTTTTATGAGAAATTACATTTGAATTTCAAAATCTTAACTCAATGATTCAGCTCAATCTGAAATTGTTTTCTGCTAGACAAGCTGTATTAACTAAATTTCCTTCTGTTGCATTGTGTTAACTTTGAGGAGTAAAATTAATTCTGACATAACACTCTTTTTCAAAAGATGAAAAGTTATTCAAACATTTACCAAACCAAAATGAGGCTGTGATCTGGGCTGAATTAATAACAAAATGTGCTTTTGATTGAAAGAAATCAACACAAACATACCCTGGAATTTACTGCTTTTCCCTCCCATTGTTGCTTGGCCTAATGGTACATGTACATGTACGCTGACTGTCCTGAAAAGACGACTGTGGAGGAAGGAGAGTACAGTTCATCATGAGCTTGGCAAGTGGGGAAAGGGTAACGCTTTCCTCCCCGGAAAAATTTGCACCATCAGAGTTGACCACCATTAACGGTTTATCTGGTCGTAGCTGACGAGTGTTTTGCCTCTGCCCCTTCCCCCTCCCCTGCCCCCCAGAAATCCAACCCCCCTCCCCCCGAAAAAGTGGATTCCCCTTCCCCCCAGAAGAAACCCTGGCAGTACCCATAAAGTTCATTCAAAGAGTCTTGTCACAAATGCTACCTTCCCGTCATAGCTTAATTTTCTCCAAGTTGTTGGATGTTCCATGGAGTACGGCCTAACAGGTGGAAGTGGAAGTAATGCTGGGGCACATTATGTACTAGCTTCTTTGCTATTATTTATTCTTTGGCCGGCCTTTTAGTATAAATGGCCGGCCAATTTTACTTATCCTGGAAGTTAGCAGATGACCAGGGAGTAACACCATAGACATGATAGACCTGAACATGCCTGAAAGAGAAAAAGCAATCCTCCAGGTCTATGGTAAGCACTCAAAGCTACATGTACATGAAGTCGAACCTACGTGTGTCACTCAGTGCATTATGTAGCCGATCTCAACTCAGCAATGCTCCCGGAATTCGGAAAACGAAGCACGGAGGGTCTGGCCGACGGAGCAAGGCTGAACTAGTTCGAAGTACTATTGATGATGTTCACACGGCTGACTGTAAATCATAGAGGTAGGTGGCCTTGTTAGTAAGTTGGTAAACTTCGTCAAAAGACAATCAAGTTACAATGCATCAAACAGTGGGCTGGGCTGGGGGAAACCCCAAATGAAAAAAAAACAACAACACGAGCAGCCGGAGCGCTGTCTCAGCCTGGTTCTCGGTCTTTCGAGCAAGGGAACTGGTACAGAGCGCAACCCCAAGGACATGGGTCGGGAACCAGTCGACCGAACTAGCTTTCCCACCACGGCACCAGTGCAGTAGCCGATACTTCTATTTGTGAAAATGTTTGGTTTTTGTTTATTTTTTAGTGTAGATTACCTCTCCTTTTAAAAGGAGGACGCTTGGAGTGGACAACTGAACCCGGTAAGCCAAGATTTAATCACATCAAAGGAATGTGATGGAGGAATATTTCGACAACTTCCTTAACTACTAACTTACTACTCCGTAGTATGCATATGCACTGGTATGCCTCACAGTTCCGGAAGTAGATTAGCTAGCTAGAAATCGCAATTTAGCCTTGCTCGAATTCGAGTTGGTGTCGATGTTATGAACGAATAAAGATTTTCTCACATTTGAGAGTAATTGTATACGGATCCCAGTAATTAGTCACTACAGTTACTTAATTAGCCATCAGAAAGCAAAAACATGTCCAGAAAAGTTCAATTTAGGAGGGAAAATACCGAGTAGTTTACTGAGAAAAAACTCTCAAAGAACACCAGTCTAAAGAGTTTATGTACCGGATGTCAAGTGGCGTCGGCATATGGAACTCTTTCCTGCCAAATTAACAGAAGACTGACATCTTTACAGAAATGACGTCCCCCGGCAAAGAGGACACTAGACTCAGAAGATCAAGAACGCATTTCGTCAAGTGTCTCTAAAGAACCATGAGCAAAGCGGCACACATGTAGTGTCCTTTGTGTGGATTCCAGTAAAAGCCAGACAAGGATGAGACGGCCGGATTTTAAGGTTGTGCTACTAGGCGATACATGTGGAGGGAAGACTTGCCTGATGGAGAGGTACTACAGTGACAGATTCATGGAAGCTGAAGCGGCAAGTGAACAAACCTTGATCATGTCTACACTCCAGTCGATGGATCTGTTTAATTCCTACTGTCCTAACTTTGTCAACGCAGTTGGTCATGCCCAACTTTTTTTTATCTGCCTGAACTGAATACGAGAATTAAATGAGCCTAAAGGCTCTTCTTTTTAAATATAATACGATTTCATCGTATTTGTACTTGTTGCTTACCCATGTACAATTTCTCAAAAAACTCAAGCGAAATCTCTAAATTATTCAAGTCTAGAAAATAAAGCTATCCTATTGTATGGACAACTTATGTAATGTTTGTTCATTCACAGACAATTGGCGTAGCATATTGTACTAAGGAAGTTAAAGTGGACAAAAGAAAATTGGTTATGGGAATTTGGGTAAGTGATGGTCAGTAATGTAAATCACTGCAAGCGTACAGTGTATGTTGATGATTGACTGTTTGTCATTTTAGGAAGGAATTGGCTTCATCTTTAAACTCGTCAATGACTGCATTCACATTGGTGTGAATTGGACACAAGTCGCTCAGCAGTTTCTCCGCAATTAACAAGGGAATAAAATGATGTGCTTGGCTGATCTTAAACGTGCGTTTAAGACCGGCTCAGGAGAATGGATGCAACTGATTATCAGCGTTCAGTCTCCTGAGTTATTCAAATTCATAAATCCCTTTTTAGTCGGACAGTCAAAAGAAGTCAACATATGACGCATTTCCAATGATTTTGTCATAGAATTGCTTTCATTTTCCCAAGCACCCCTGTCCATTTTATTTTTATAGTTGTCCTAAAGAATCTCCCTATATGGACTTGGCATGCGAGTGGTGAGCCATGTGCACCCAGACTCTTGACCATTCTGAATCCATTAAATTGTCTTGTAGCCAGGCACCAGTGCTTGACTTACTCAGCGGGCATTATCAGATGTTAATACACAGTCAAGTTGCTCGTTGTTGAATAGGGAGACTGTCTGAGGTACATGTATAAAAGAGATTACTCTGTATTTTTAGGACACCGCAGGGCAGGAAAAATACACGGCCGTGAGTCGGCTTTACTACCGAGGGGCTCAGGCTGCCGTATTATGTTATGGTGAGTGTGTGCGTTCAGCCATCTGAGATGAACAACTATTGCTTTTAAGGTCTGGAGGATATCAGGTAAGGGGCCGTCCATAAAGTGCGTATGCACAAGGGGGGGGTTGGTGCCGTTGCGTACACCGTGCATACAGAGGGGAGGGAGGGCTCAAGCCAGTGCGTACCGTACCTAAACCGATATTTACCTTTGATGAATTTTCATGATATCAGTACACTTTCTCAAACAAAGAAATACCAGAATCAGCCACCATTTATGCTCTCGTGCCAACGTCCATTATTAGTAAAGTGCCGCATTACTCCTGACACAAAGACCGGCAGCGTCTGCAGGAAGTGCAAAGGTGCCCTCACCCATGCAGAAGTGTAATGTATTACATTATGGCTAAAATTTTACAACCCTGTAATATTCCCACGGTTGAGTAAAAATCGACCGCTGATTTTTGGGAGGTTATTAGTTTTATTACCTAATCAAGTTTCAATACAATATCATTTTTCTAAGGTGGAAAACAGTATTTTTCCTTCCTTTATTGAAACACAAGGTGCAAAGTAACTACGTGCATAAGAGAAAAAAGGTACTGGGATAATTTGGCTGTTTTTATTTAACAACATTTTTTTTCATGCTGCCAAGTAAATATCTCCCAGGGTTGTTAATAAAGAAATACCAAATATAAAAACTTGTTTTTACTTCTGTCATTCGAATAACAGTACTACAGTAGACGTACAATGTACTGTGACATTTGTACCCTGAGAAGTCAAAAGATGTGGAATGCGTACATGTACAGGGCTTAAGGGGATCTGAAAAGACGGCATTTCATGCATCATACGTACTTTATGGACGGCCCCCAACATGAATGTTAAACAGGCAACTCTATCATTCACCGGGAGTGTCTGGATCATTCAGAGAACTTGACTTTGACAAGAAAACAATTTAACCCTCATGTAGATCTTCAGGTGTACTTGATAACATGTACCTATTTATGTTCAAATTTGTTTCACTTAGCCAATACTGGGTGATTAGGAAGTGTTCATTAATCTTAACCCCTGGGCCAAATTCAGTACATGTGTTAGTACACCTGTATTTGTAAGAGTTTGAGTCGTTCTTGTGTTGTTGTTTTTTTCCTAACCTTTACAGATCTGACAAACCCAACCAGCTTCGACAAGGTGAGGTTCTGGTTGGAAGAAGTGAAGAAGAGCGAAGAGGTACTCATTTGCTCAGCTAGATTTTTTTATTCCGTAAAGTTATGCTTTCCAGTTTGGGGAAGTTTTCATTTAGCTGGCAGGACATCCAGAGCAGATGTTTTTCCAATCCAGGAATGTTTGTAAGGATAAAATATTATAATTTGTATATTACTGTTTCCATGTGGTGTCTGGCAATGACACTGATCGTCAGAGTTAGCCAAACCTTATACTAAAACAGTCCTTCACTGGTTTGATGAATTTGATTTACATGTATACTGGGCGTTTGTGGCTTACTCAAAATGAAGTTGTTTAAATGAAGTATGCTATTCATAAAGTGACAAACAAGTTTTTAATGCGTTGGTGACTTAATTAATTCATTGTTAACGGGACAATTTTATAGAGAATGAATGCCAGATGCAGACAGGGATGAACTTTCACTATTGCGGTGACGTTTGGCTTCCATTGCTAATTTTTTAATTACTTTTTCCTTTCAGTTTTGCAAGATTTATCTGTGTGGCACAAAGCTTGACCTAGTGGAGGAGGGCAGAGAGGCAAGACAGGTGGACAGTGACTTTGTGGCATATTATGCTGACGGTACTCAAACCCTTTCTCAACTGGAACTTTTCTACCTTGTCTAAAGCTTTGTGATTATGGAGACTTTGCAAAATGTGACTCGAGGGCTGTGCTTTCTTATGGTTTATAGTGTGTGGTGTGTAAAATGTCCGTCCTGTTGAACCGTGTAATATCCTTAACTACCTTGATAGATTAGCCAATCACAATGCTGGAAAACTTGTCATTTTCATTTTGCCAATAGAATCATCAACATACACTGAACAGAATTACTGAAAAGAATAAACCTGTTTTCTCCACAGAGTTTTGTGCAGAAGTGTTTGAAACTTCAAGTAAAACTGGTTACAATGTCAGTAAGTATCAGACTGAGCGTTCGTAAAGTGGCTACACTGGTAATCCTTATTGTAATTGTATGCTTATAATTCTTCAAGCTTCAGTATAGCCGGTATTCATGTATATTTCTGTACTTAAGATACTGTGCCTAGCTGTAACTAGTATGCTGTACAAGAATCATTTCTGGGCTAAATTTCTGCCTATACATGTACTTAGCAATCTGTCTTTGAGTTCAACCATCAGGATGTATGACCAAACAAATATTGTTAAAACACTGTTTTTGCTATTTTTATTTCTTGTAATTGCAGAGGAACTCTTCTTTAAAATTGCCAGCGATTTTGCTTATGACACAAGTGAGTTTTAGATTTCTTTGTTTTAAGATTTCTTCGATATTCTGAAGTCATATCTGAACAAGTGAAATATTTCATTGACTGAATTATATGTGCATGTGTTGTGGAGCACATTTTTGGAACTGCCATTCATTTAAAGTGCTTACTGTGGCATCAAACCATTTCAAAACTAAATGTTTTGGCAAAAAGTAGAAACTTGCTATCATTTTTTATCATGTTAAGTTGTCACTGGAACAAGACTGTGACACATGGTATTTGTAAATTTGATAGATGCGAGCAATATGTAATTCAGATCAGAGCTAGTAATTTCACCAAAAGCCATCAGTATTTTTTTATCTCTTAGGACCTTACACATCCATTTGCAATTCAAATAAAGTTTCTTTTTTTTTGTAATTTTCCCCCTTTAGCATCTGAACATTTGGAAGATTTTAACAACAAGCGTAAATGCTGCTGTTATTGCCCCAGCTAGCCAGTCTTATCATGTGTACATCCAGTAAGAACTGCAATAAATTCTGCCCGTCTTTATGAGATTTGTGCCAGAAAAATTAATTTGACTTCACATTTATATTTTGCTTTTTAGATGTATAGTGATTGTTTCAAGGATTTTTGTAAATTTTATACTTTTTTTTTTCTTCTGAAAGACAGGGGTGAGATTTATCAGCTTTTCAGCTGACTAAAGCTTTTTTCCCTCACTAGCTGTTTACAAAAGTATAGGAGGTTGTTCAGCTTCTTTATGTCTTGTTTCAGCTGTTTTCAGCTATTTTATCATCGGTCAATCTCATCCTTGTAAAGAGCACCTCTAAGGAAAACACGTTTTCTCTGATTTTATCCATTCAAATAAATGTGGAAGCATCCAAATCGAACGCAGAGTCATTTGTCTTCAGAGCTCAACTATAACAAGCTTAAAAAGGCTTTTTTTTCTGTTCATGCCAAGATGTGAATTCTGGATGTAGATTGTGTCATTTTGAGAAAATGAGGGGAACCGTGACCCTTGCCCTGTGCTTGTAGTAGATTATTCCCTTGTGCACACCAGAATGACGCAATCTACATTCAGAATTCGCATCTTGGCACGAACAGAAAAAAAAGCCCATTTAAGCTTGTTGTAGTTGAGCTTTGAAAACAAATGACACTGTATTCAATTAGGATGCTTCCATGTTTATTTGAACAGATAAAATCTGAGAAAACATGTTTTCCTTGGAGGTGCTCTTTAAGTGTATAAAGGGTTACAATGATGTTTGTCTATCCTCTGGTAATATGGAAAGAGAAAGTCTTACTTCGACAATAATTTTTTAGAACTTATGCCGTTCTTACTGATGCTTCCAGATTGCATTCACTGGACAGTCGTCTTGGATGAGATCTGAAAGCCCTACTTTCCTAAGAGCATTCTGCAGGGGCGTAGTGACTCAGGAAGGGGGGATGGCACTGCACACCCCCCCCATAATTAATTCCAGTCAGCAAATAGAGGTTCAGTCAGCAGGTGAATCCAAAATTGGTGCATAAACGATATACATTGGCCGTCAACATTTCCACTAAAGCATGAAATGTAGTGTACCATGGATTTCCATCTTACACAACATGAGCTTGGCAGAGTTACAAGTCCACAAAACGACTCTTGCGCCCCCCCTGGAGATGCCTTCGCTATGCCCTGGCGAAACGCCCCACTTGTGCGACTTTACACTGAGTACTTACAACTTGTGGTGCTATTGAATTTGAGACTATCCCACAGGATCACAAAACAATCTGTAGTGGAACAAAGACGAGCATTGTAGTCAGGATGTACAGGTACAAGTTTCTTGACATCAAAAAAATTGTGCTGCCAGAAGAGCATATTTTTATTTGTTACGGGAGGTGAAGGAACTGCTTTGAAGGAAAGTGTCTGATTTTGCACGGGTGACGTGCAAAGGAGAAAGTCATTTCTGTGTTAAATGCAATTTATATTTAAACATTTGTGCTGTATATTACTGAAATATTATTTTTGTGACACATCTTTAGGTTTTGTTTTCTGTAAAATTTGATATAAACAGTTACTATATTTCTACTGTTTTTCTAAAAAAATTCTACCCAGAAAAATGCTATCAGAGCTTCCATCTTCCAAGCCTCCCATACAGTGATTATTGTACTCATTAATCTTGTTGGTATTAAATGAAATAAAATTTTCTTTCCTCCGTCAGATACTGTGACAATTTAACTTTTTTTTTTCTTCTTTTTTGATAATGGGACATCGAAGTTCGACTTATCATTTACTAGCTATCTTTGGCACTAAATGCTTTGTTTTATTTATTTGGGTGATTAAGTTGTTGAATTTTTAGAAGGCCCTCTTGCAAAAAGTTAGTTTTGAATAACAAATAGCCCCCCTCCCCCCCAACTTTGACGTGTATATGCCCCCTAAACGTGTGTAGGCGTTTTGGGGGCATAAACACTTCCATGGCAAACCAAAGTAAAAGAAAACAAGCAAAAACCAAACGAAACAAAGCAGAAGCAAAACATCCCCATTGTCCTAAACACAGGGCTGTAAATGACTTTAATAGAAAGTAGGTTTGCGGTAGCACCATGGACGTATCTCTTTTGTGAGTATTTGTGGCTCTGAAAAAGAACCAATGGCACTCGACGTTTCGAGCAGTATGCTCTGCTCGTCATTAGGAGAAACGTCGAGTATCACTGGTTCTTTTCAGAACCACAAATACTCACAAATGAGATACGTCCATGGTGCTACCGCAAACCTGCTTTCTATTATACCTCTTCACCATGCAAACCTTCAAGACTTATCTGTAAATGACTTTGGAAATCTAAACCACTATTTGCAGACCTGAGTGGTGTCGGGCTTACGACCCCCCAACCCAAGCTCTAAACAGTTCCACAGAATGCGCTTTGCCCAATGGATTTAGATCTTAATTATGCTGCAGTGAATGTTCATGAGCGAGGCATGTGGAATGTTCCTTTCCTCAAAGCGAAGCATGATTAAAAATCGAAATCTGTTTCCACTTACACTTAATCTCCTTGGCGGATTTTTGGGATTTTAATTTCCCTTCCAAAAAGTATTGCTCCCCAAAATGTAGCCCCACCCCTCAGAAAGACTGTGAAAAGTTACATGAACAATTTAAAATTTAGGACTCCCCGAATAAAATAATAAATTTGCCCCCCCCCCAATGCTCGAGGCTGGATCCGCCCTTCCACGCTTCAAAAGTACGCATATAAATTATGGTCGCGGTTGACAATTTTACAGTATTTGGCTTGGACATTTTAAGTAGTAAGCCCACACATGTTCAAGATGTGTAAGTATAGACCATTCTGTTTTTTCCCGCCAAAGAGTCCTTGCATGGTTTCAGTTTAAGATTTTCTCAGACTGACAGGCGGCCTTCGCATGCCGCAAAAACCGTCATATCTGTAGGCCTACTTGTTTGTTTCGCCGAACTTTAATATACATGTAAGTATGTAGGCCTAGTAGTACAATCTGGACGGATTTCCTTCTTAGCTGACAAAAAGTGACACCTTTTTAGCCGTGGCGTAACTACGGCCGGGGGGGGGTTGCGCCCCAAACGCATGCCAATGCCCATTAGAATCATGGAGGAATAAGAACGCAAACCTGTGGAGTTGTCAGTGAGCACATTTGGGGCTCATCTTCCATACATGTATTGTGACAATTTTTGTTGGGAGCGGACCAACTACGGTACAGGTTAAGTAAAGTTGGGACCAAGGCTGTGTACATGTTGTAATGCCAGCACTTTAATGCACCCACCCGTCTTTGTTTTGTTTTATTTTGGTCGGTTGGTTGTTGGTGTTTTTTGTTTGTTTTCATTGCCCTCAAGTGCCACAATGCTTTTAGAAACGAGCAACGGCCGGTGGGTGGGGGGTAATTGTTTTACTGAATTACGGATATAGCGGAACACTCCCCGGCGCCTCGCCGGTTTCAAGTTTCGGGGGGGGAAATCTCTCGCACCCTCCAGGACTGACCCATCAGTACGCACGCCACTGAAGGAAAAAAAGCGCTTTTCAATGAAAGTATTCTAAAAGAGATGTCAGACAGTTTTCTCAGTTACATTCAAGAAGAATACAAGCCCAAGCAAAAATGAAATTCACATCCGTGCCATCAATTACGACTCGATCTGATTAGAGATGGCGGATCGGTTTTATGCTCATCAGAGGGAACTGTTTATACCCGATGGGGTGATTCGAATGTACCTGACTTGCACCCATCTCTACCGTCACATACCGCGCCCACAATTTCAGTTTAAAAAAACTAAAGTGTGAAATTTTGAGCGCACGTGGAGTGCAAACGGGCGCAAGTCAGGTACATTTGAGAAAAAGAGATACTAGGTCTGGAATTGTGAGCGTACTATGCGGAGTACAGATGGCCCCAATTCAGGTACATGTACACCCGTACATGTACCGGCTCATGAACGTTACATGTTGTTTTATTCATATTCACGTCATAATATTATGTTGTATCATTCATGACCGGCCGCACCTCAGTGGCTTGCGCCCCGGCGGCCAGACTCAGCTCCCGGCTTGTTTGCAGCAACGGCAGTCTCGTTCATTGAAGAGGGTGTGTACATTATTCTCAATAAAAACATGTTTTACCATTGAAAGCATCGGGTATTTTTTACCAAAAGATTTGTTTTTGAATAGTTATGTATATACTTTGTCGTAGTAAAAGGGAAATAAATGCAAGATATGAAAGCCGAAACTAGCTCATCGAATATAGCAATCCCCCCCCCTATAATACAAAATGAATGAGTCTGTTATGTAGCATGACGTATAGTTGCTACTGGTGCTCTCCCGTACTGTAGTAGTATACATGAACTGTACGTACAAATGGTTCGTGTCGCGAAATCATCAGTGTTGACGAGATGATCGGTTAATTGTTATGCAGGTAATTAATAGCAGACGACAATCTCTCAGTCGCATGTCGTTGCGTCAACACACTGCCAATCCGTAGGATGTACATGTGCTGAAGCCTTGTTGCTGACTCCGTGTTCAGTTTGAATTCAACTTGGCGTCGATTTTATTACAATACAAATGCAGTCTTGGCAGTAACAGAGGCTTCGAAGACAGGCATCTTCATATAAATTAGTCAGCCAGCAGAGAGGATACCAAACCGAGAAGTCACTGAAGGGCAAAATCCCAGCTGAAATTCCAGATCGTTTTGTGTTAAAAACAAACAAGTATGTGATATAGGCCCAATTACAAGTGTTGCCTCTGGCATTCCAGTGAGCGATATACAACTCACAAGTGACAAGAATGAGTGTGAGTCCGCCAGATTTTAAGGTTGTGTTACTGGGCAATTCGTTCGGAGGGAAGACTTGCCTGATCGAAAGGTACACCAATGGCAGATTTCTTGAAGGTGGTGCATGCATGGCAGTAAGTAAACAAGCCCTGTCCGTTATGTTATTACCTATGTACATGTACATCATGTACATGTCATGCGCCTCCAGTCTGGGGACCTGTTGCATCCCAACGTTGTCCAGTGCCAAATTGCGGCACACCTAATTTTGTCAACAGAGTACGTCATCCTGCCCAACTTGGGAATAGAAGCTGACTAAATTGCTGTTCCATGTAGGCTAGGCCTAGGCGTCTAAATTACTAGCATCACTGCGCGCCACCAATTTACTTTTCTCCCCTTGTCTCCTTTCAGTTTTAATGTATCAATCAACTCTTCACTGACTGTGATTCAGATTTCAGAAAAGTCGCATATTTGTTTATTACCCCATTTTGTTTTTAAAATAAATGCAGGAGAAATATCTGTAGACGATTCGAGGCCAGCAAAAAAGTTTATCTCAAAACATACTTTGTAAACAAGGAAAGTGTACATCTAATGTTTGTTTATTCACCCTTATAGACAGTTGGTGCAGCGTATCATGCTAAGAAACTTCAGGCGTGCGGCCGAAAATTGATCATGGGAATTTGGGTAAGTGCTGCTCAGTAGAGTAAATTTGTGCAACAGGCCAGTTTGGTACTTGTAATGCATTTCAACGGCGTGGGGCCAATATGAAGCGTGTCCCATGTATGCTCTGTCAATGCAGTCTTACACAGGCTCACGCATGTGCTTTGTTCCTGAATTGACCTTGATTTTTTTTTTGGGGGGGGGGAATACTGAACTGGGAAGGGGATCTGAGTTGGGCAGTTCTCTCCAGTCTGTGCCGGGATACCCATCTGATCACATTGTACAGTGATGTATTGTGTTGTTATCAGGACACGGCGGGAAATGAACGATACACGGCCCTGAGTCGGCTGTACTACCGAGGGGCCCAGGCTGCCGTATTATGTTATGGTGAGTGTGAACAACCACAGCTTGTGTAAGAAAATAAACTCAACCATTGGACTGTTATTTCTTAATCCACTGCGATAACTGGACCATTGAAACAACTTGACGTAGACAGAGAGACAACTCTACCATCACAGATTTCAGAGTCACTTGATGAGTGTGGGTCGGGCATAAATCCTAACAGGCATAAAGTCCACCAGTTTTAGTGTGATTTTTCACACACAAGAAGGTGATGGAGTTGAGATTGATTCAGTTTATGAATAAGTTCATGAAGTTCAAGTCCAGTATTTATTTTGAATGCTGGATTTATGCAAGGTGACCAAAAAACCCCTCTGTAATCATAATTTACTCATAATCTACATGACTGTATGTTTGATGCCTTCAGAGAGTTTTTATGCTTGTCATTTGGAAATTTGGGTGGTTCCATTGTTTATGCAAAAGACGACAGAAATACAATGTAACAGACAGGATTTCCCTGGGGTATTGATATGTGTGAGGTAGTCAAACCAAATAAATTCTTTATAGTCTAACATGTCTAATAGTGCATTAAGTTACTCTAAATTTTCTGTGTCCCTCTCTACCATTCTGAACGATTTGAAACTGATCTCTGTCAAAACATCCAAGTTATTTTGCTTTTATCTTCCATCTTTGTCTGTTTTGAATGAGAGGTGGTAAATTCAACTGTTCATTAGGCAAGGGTTGACAGATTCTCCTCGCAATTGCTTCGGGGTTGGTGGCATCTGAATGATTTCATTCCATTGTTGTGAGCTACTTAAACCTCAGTATTAGTGAAACAGTGACAAATTTTTGTGGTCTTTTTCAATAATCTTGACAGATCTGACAAACCCAACCAGCTTTGACAGGGTAAAGTTCTGGCTGGAAGAAGTGAAGAAGAGCGAAGAGGTACTAATTTGCTCAGTTTACGTTGTAAAATATGTTAAATTGAATTGCTTTTCCAAGTTTTGGGAGGGCAACTCGAGATTTATCAACACTACAAAATCGAGGAATTTTGTATGAAAATATGTAAAAGTGGATTTTGAGCATTGCTTACTGCTTTGTAGAGCTTCATTTCAATTTTGGAATTTTAATTTCTTTGTATGCAATATCTAATTATGATATTGAATGCAGAAGTCTACAGAGCAGTACGCTGAAAAAAAATGAACGCCCTTGATGAGTCAAGACAGAGACGTTTGAGGTATCAGTTTCTAATGTTTGATTTTGAATTTAGTTCACTCAAAATGATGTTTCTTAATTAAGAATTGGGTGCCCACAAGTGACATTATCTTGACGTTAATGGAGTGGTCAAGAAATTTTCATTTCTGCAAATTGGTCCTGGTATTCAAATTGCTAGAGCTGTGTACCAGTAAATTTTACCAAGTATGAATGCCCAATAGTGTGAAGATTGACTGTGACAAAAGTTTGTCCCCTCAGTTTTGCAAGATATATCTGTGCGGTACTAAGTTTGACCTTGTGGAGGAGAATAGGAAGGCTAGACGGGTGGACAGTGACATCGTGGCAGATTACGCCAAAGGTACTTAAAACCCTTTCAAACTAATCCACTACCTTGTTTTCCAGAGGTGTGTGGAAACGTTTGTGGTAGATTGTGTTTACAGGTGGTGATAAGCCTGTTTGAAGTAAGGCAGACACCATAGGCGGGTGCTATATAGTGTGGGTAATATCTTTTGTTTTCGCTCAAAATTTACCCACTTCAAATAGTGCCCGCCTATTGTTTCTGCCCATACTTCAAATAGGCTTCAATTTCGTCTTGCAGACTGTAGACTTGAAATCAAGTCGGTAATTGGCCGGGTGAAGTCCACCTTCCTTGTGATGTGTACGCATGTTTAATAACACACGGGAACGGTCAGTGCAACCTCGCTCTCCAATATGCATGTCCGTGGTGCCCAATTATTGACTTGAACAATCTGCAAGCCCTTTTGTGCACCACATATGGGCCTTGCTGCCAAAATTGAACGGAGCACTCTGATTGGCTAAGAATCCTGATTATATGAATATTTGTTTATAGTGGCAGTTTGATTGGTGTATCAGAAGGTCAGTTAAACGTTTATTAGCACAACGCCGATCTCCTTCATTGAAGACGGTGTTTACATTATGCTAAACAAATGATTTACCATGAAAGCATTGTGATTTTTTACCAAAAAAAAAGGTTAATAGATTTGTTCTTGAATAGTTTTATATATACTTTGTCTATTAAAGGGGATATTAAAGCAAGATATGAAACAAAGTGGCACTAATTCAATATAGATTTCCCTATATACATAATGCATGAGTCTGTTAAGTAGCGTTAGCTACTATTGGCACTCTCCATGGAAACACATGAATATGCAGTACAGTAGTTGCATACATGAATATCTTTCCAGAATCAGGTTGATCAAGTCGTACAGTTTTATACAGTCGTCCTGATTTATATTTTGCAAATCTTGTTTAAAAAGGACTGTTAAAAATCCTCTTGAATGGGTTGGAATAGTTTACTCCCTCAATGGGTAAGCTTGCCTCAATGTTCAACTGTGTTCATTGTCATCTTGCGTATAGAATCATTACGGGCACTGGACAGAATAATTGAAAATATAACCCATTTCCTCCACAGAGTTTCGTGCACAAGTTTTTGAAACTTCAAGTAAAACTGGTTACCATGTCAGTAAGTATCCAACCATGTGAGAGTTGGTTAAATAAATTTGATGAACTTGTAACCCTTAGAGCTGTTTCTTCAAGCTTGAATGTAGCGGGTGTGCATTACATTTCTGTGCTTGAGATATTGTACCAATAACTGATATGTCATTGAAAGGAGGTATTTCTCGTGAGCCGATTGTCTACATCAAGGGTGGGAAATTATGTTTCATTTGAAAAACGTTTACAAAAACTTTCCCATACTTTTCAAACGTTTAGCAAACACATTACATAGGCCACTTGTCCCTACCTCAGTGTTTTTATACATGCATTATTATATAGTTCAACAATGCACATGGTCCAACCAGTGTAAAAATGTACATTGATGGTGAGGCATTTAAAACAAGCAGTGTTTACTATTTTAGAATCCACGTTTTTCTCAAAACGTACATGGATGACAGAAGGGGAAAAACTGTATGTAACAGGCATCATTTACCATAAAAATGCACACCAGATTGCATCCGTCAAAATGTCAAGCAGTTCAGTTTAAATGTTTGGGAAGATCTGTAAATGGATTCTGAACTTTTTTGTAGAAGTGTTTAAACGTTCCACCCTCTGTCTGCATGTACATGTCCTTGAGTCTGCTATTGAGTTCAATTGCCGTAGTTTTTGATTGAACAAAAATTGCTGAAAAAGTTTTTACTGTTTTTTTTGTGCACTTGCAGAGGAGCTGTTCTTGAAAGTTGCCAAAGATTATGTCGATGATACGGGTGAGTTTTATATTCCTTCGTTTTAATTAAGATTCAAATTTTAGTTCATTCGGACAAACTGAAAATTTTAATGGACTGAATTCCTAAGCACACACATAGTGGAGTGCATTGTTGACTCTGTCAACCATAAATGCATTGTGTTTCATTTTTTTGATTTGTTAATTTAATGTCAAGTTAACAATAACAAAATTGTGAACTGAAATATATTTCAAGGAAATAGGCAGTTTGTCGACCAGCTTGGTTGAGCAATTTAATTGATACAAATCATATGTACTCATACACCTACCAAAATCTTTATCCCTACAGCTTTGAATATTCACTGTATTTGCAGACCCAATCTATCTATTCACTTGTCACAGACAGTTTGTTTTTTGGCTTGTTTTTATGTAGCCGCTGAGCATCTGGAAATCACTTTCAACGAGCATGTATTTCATGGTTGCTGCCCCTGCTAACCAGTCACATCATGTGTGTGTCCTGTGAGAATCGCAATCAATCCCATCCACCTCTTTTTCCTCTTGTGAGATACGTGCCACAGTCGTTAACACAAGTTAAGGAAATTTTGGAAATGGAGGCCTCTGGTAAGGATATTCACACTTGCAGCCAGATCAGTGTCAGAGACGATTTTAGATACACAATGAACATTTAAGAGCTCTTGCAGATTTGATGCTGTTATTAGTGTACACAGGACACAAGTTATGTTTGTCATCTATCAATGTTATAAGAAAAGTATCACCGTCATAGTAATTTTTAAGAATGAATGGGATTGGAAATCTTGACTGATGCTTCCAGGATTCATTCGCCAGACGGGCATTAAAAATTGGAGACTTTCCTGAAAGTCCCACTTTCCTGGTCACAACCTGCCCCACCTGTCTGGCTTTGCACTGGGCACTCACAAATTGTAATAATTGATTAATGAGAAGAATTGGGTAACTTCCTGTAACTGATTGTTACCACCATGAGATTGAGAATACCCTGAAACTGTGAGAGTTGCTTGACATCAAAATGTCACCAAACGAAGACATTTAATCCAAAGAGGTGGAGAAACCATGCCCAAGAAATATACAGGGTGGTCCCCCCCCAAAAGCCACCCAGAAGTAAAATTCATTTTCTCCCCAAATAATCAACTTAAACCTGGAGATGTTATCTTTTCAAAGCTGAAGACTTCATTTCAATCTAATGATAGGTTGCAGATATATTTCCGATGTTGCAATACAACTAATTCTTGTTCTGTCAAATAAAATCAATACAGTTTTGTTTTGCAGGTGTTTGCAGTCACCGAATTCAAATCCTAAATTATCACACACCTGTTAAGGTTCCTGACTTCCCTCTAGCTCTAAACCAGATGAAACTGAGGCTTATTTCAGAAGGTAGTGGTCGTTCATTAATTACATAGTTCTCAAAGTCGAAAGAGACTTTTTCAGCTGAACCTGTGCAACTTTCCCTCAGTCACTTTGTAGCAAGGTGCTGATCCTATGTACTTCTGTAACATTAACCACCTTGATCCACTCCCTGATCCTGTTTGTTGCTGGAAGATAAGTGTTTTTGCATAACACATGCACCCTGTTCAGCTCAGTGTACTCACTTTGCAGGCCTTTCCAATGATCCCGCACACTGAAGGCTATCAGAGAGCTTAATCAGAATGTTGTTGAGAGTTTAGGGAAGAAAATGGATACCACTTCTGGTTTTTTTTAATTTTTGTATTTGCAGGTCATTCTGTAATTTTTAGTTCATTATTAATGCATTTAGATTTTTCTGTAAATGTATGATATAAAGCATCATTGTACTATTTTTCCAGTGTTTTATTAAAAAATAAATTCTACTCCGAAAAATGATTGACACTTTATTGGGGCGATGTTCATAATATTAGATGTGCATGAGTAATATGCATTGCACGCTTGCATAATCTTACATCAGAACGGCATATTCAATGGCTTTTTGTTTTCTCTTTTTGACTGATGTTGACGTTTTGGGGAAGTCCAAAAAAAGTGGTGGAAGGGATAGATACCCAGCCCCTCCTGTATTTGGCATAGGAGGTGGGTACACGTGGTAGTGCATCTCATAAAGTTTGCCCCGGTCGTATTGATTTTGTGGGGTCAAGACTGAAGGGCCTGCTACGTCTATCAGCCAAAATTGTCAGCCCCCCTCCGGCCGAGCCATGAGGCTATTAGACCTATACAAATGAATCAAGAAATCTTACTTGGTGAGAGTAAAGTGGTGACATTGTATACAGAATATGTGCTAAATCATTTAGAATGACGACCGCCCCTAAATAAGGCTGACGGACGAAAAATCGTGGCTAAATCTTGACAGCGTCCTCTGTCCGAGCAATGGATTGTTTTATAGGTTTTTCAGGTCAAATGTCCACAGTATGAGGCGGAATGTGAAATTGGGTATTTCAAATGTCAATAGGCCAATCAAATATCCACATGAAGAAAATTGTTATGTAACCAATTGACCACTGGTGAATAACTTCGCTGATAGGTACATCAAATGTTGGGTAGCAAATTATGTGAAGACCGTACGTAAATATTTTGAACCTTCAGCTGACAGGACCGCCTCACATCTTTATTTATCCATGTCAAAGCGTTAACTTGAAGCAAACATGTAATAATTTACATGTAACACGTACTACGGTAATTCCTAAATAATTTTGAAATAATTTTTGAAACGGAAATTTCAAAGACTGATGTAAAGAAAAGAAAAAGTCCTTAGTAACGATTGGTTTAAAATATATCTACCATGATTTTCGGGTGAAAGTATCATCTCAAATCGTGATTATTTCAAACATCCACTCATTTGAAATCACGATGTAACATTTGATTTCCCTAGTCAGTACTGGGCGTTCGCTTTTTCTTTGTGGATATTTGATCCACCCAGTGGACACCTGATTTACCTCTTTGTTTTAAACTGTGATACCTAGTGGAAATCTGAATGACCGCTTTGGACTCCACGTCAAGTTGACATATGATCTGTCTTTGTTGATTGATGGCTAGGCGTACTCTACAAGTGTGGATATTAATTGACCTGAAAAAAACCTGATGAAGATTTCGGCCTCGTTGGAGAATGCCATGGTATATTTCATCGTAGCGGGAAGTGTACGATCTTCGTGCATATAATGAGGATTTCAACGCTAGCGCTAGTGTCGCAATCAAGAGTCTACGTGTCATTAATGAGGAGAACCTCCATGCTCTAACTTCAGTGACACGTGGGCTATGCAATGGAATGTTCAAGACAATGCAACATCGATGAGGTCATCCGGTGCTACGTTAAGGCGCCGGGTGGCGAGGGAGTGAGCGAACGAAACCTCCATCGCAAACCAGAATGAACCCTTCGCATGTGCGGCTTCCACTCTAAAGAATAAAAATTTCCATATCCTGAGAGTCAAATCCCTTCCCCATTCCCTTATTTAAAAAAACAATACACGCAACAAGCCCGGGCCCATCATACTTGTTGCATCCCTTGGGCGTTCAGGATGATAAGCATAGTAGGACGCACGAAGCGAAGCCTCAATATCCTAGTCTCCTTGATTGAAGACAGCAAGTTGACGCCGGGTGCAGCGTGAACTGTTCCTGGATTTGAGGAATTTCCTTAAAACTTTCATAGATTTTCCTGAAAAGCTCCCTCGAAAGCAACAAATTTCCTTAAAATAAGGAAAATTTCTTGACAGTTGAACCACTGCCATGCCCTGCTGCGCTGCTCTTTAACCCTCAAAGAGCCGGGTTATTTTTTATCCATCCCACAGCCGGGGGGCGGATCCCTCCCCTCCCCCAAGAATTTGTTTGTTTCATGCTTTTTGGGGGGGGGGGGTGGCATGCGTATGAAAACGCCCCTTATCATTACAAATGTGAAGCTTGAACTGTGGGTTCGTTACGTTCATTTGAAGTTCATGGCGACATGCATACCAGTACACGTGCTTTGATCACCTCAGTGGAAAAAGTATACTGTTTTTGTTTTTTTTGCTGACCCCTCTCGGAAAAATGCACGCTGCGCGAGATCTGTATGTCCGAATTTTGCAAACAAGGTGTCAAAATAACTGCAAAGAATTGCTCTAAAAATTCTGAAAGGTTCAACTTCTTTAAAAAAATGCACACCGTCGATATCGAAAAAAATGTCAAGGGGGTAGATTCCGCCCCTCCTCCTGCTCTTGTAGGGTTAAGATGGATAATCCTTTACGAACAGAGGGCGCCATTTATTCCCGGATGGGGAAAACGAAAACCCTGCTGCATGCATAGCGCATGGTATCAGTGCACATTCAGTTTCACAGAAAGTTTGAGGTGCACAGTTCCCAACCAGTGTGTAGTACGTGTATTAATTCATAATTCTAGTTATTGTGTATTGTAGATATAGAGAAAACCTCATTTAGTCAGTCAAGGCTTATTGGAACTCGGGACCCTGGACTACCGGTAAGGAGATTCTCCTACTAACCTAGAAGGCTGTAGTGCGTAGTATGCCTACATTTGGGGGGGGGGGATTCGTAATGTTCGTTGTCTACCGCGCTCCCGCGTGGCGAACGAAAACGATGAACCCCACACTTCTTTCTTGGGGTATCCGTCTACGTCTCGTAGTTTGAGTCCTAGTTTTACAAGATCCGTTAAGGTGAAGAGTAGGCAGTACAGTATGGGGCCTAGCACTACCTAGGCCTACTTTCCGCATACATCACCTGTTACATGACGTGGTGTTCAGCATGTTCAGGGCAATCTTTCATGTCTTTGAACGTGCACAATTTTGATGCCTTGAACTGTGCACTTTTTTAGCCCTAACAGTCCTCAATCCTGCACCTATTGGAGGACTGAGGACTGTTAGGGTTAAGGGAGTCATGGTCAGCGTTCGACCAGGCCCGGCTGGCAGCATGGGGATTCACATCCCCTTTGAAGTCTCCAGCTCCCACCCTGCCACTAACGTTAGTTAAATTGGGAAATCGCAACTGTTGCCTTGGCTAGGATTCCAGTACAAAGTAGTTGTTTTGGGGTCACTTCAAAATCCTTATTTTGTCTGGGCTAGGGTCCTACTGTCATTACCGTCTTGACTGTTATTCCAAATGTGTTTCTAATTAGGCTTACATGTAGGCCTACGGCTCTAAGATTACAATTTTCCGAATTAAATGTCAACATGGAAAAACTGGGGAATTTAAGAGCTCTCAATATTTATTTTCAGAGGGATGAAAAGTCTGAATTAACTGTGGAGAGGGGAATCTAATTGTCGCAGTATTCATCAAAATGCTGGAATGGTAAAATACATCCATGTATCTCGTGTAGTGTGGCTGGCCGATGTGACATACCATACCCTCACCCCAAAAGTACATGTACGTATCACGCTCAACATGTTGCCTGGGTGCAAAGTGGCAAATGGGGAATGGGCAAAGTGGTAAGCATGGTAAGATGGCAAAGTGGCAGATAAGCCTTATCGAAAATACTGCATGGGCGATTTAAAGGTATTGTGGGAAGGAAAAAGGAGCAAACATTGCCCCCTTTTTCCTTCCCACAATGCCTTTCTACCATTGTGCAAAATCACCCATGCAGTATTTTCGATAAGGCTTCTGGGCGGAGTGGTTGTGAGAAAAGTACATGTAGTTGTGGGTGAAGTGACTGCAAAAAGTATGTTCCTGTTATCGGCAAAAGTGGTCTCTTGGGTTAGGATTGTACATCTGATGCCCTCCTTTTCTAGTGCGTTTGTGAGACTTAGTTTGACCGTTCACCATGCACATATTGTTTACTTGTCAACTTAACTTTACTTTTAATCACAGTTGACATGACATCTGGCAGCAGTCAATGCATGAGAGAGAGGTTCTATGTCAATTCCTGAAGATGTGTACACAAGTGTTGTATTTCAACTTGCCCTATAAGGCCTTGAAAAAACAGATGCTAGGTTGAGAGGTACTGCTGTCCATGCATATCACGAACTACACTGGAGGGATAGGGGACCGAGTCGGCGTCAACGGTACTTGTGAGCAACCATTTTCACTGTATTGAGGAAGTCAGGGTTCTGCTGGAAACATCACTGAAAATGCCACAATTTTAGAGCATTGCATAACCCATGTGACCCGGAAATGGTGACATGCAAGACCAAGGTTCTCTTGGAATCAGTGACTGAATGAGGCAAAGGCAAGGTTTGATCTTACGCTTGTAACACCCAATGCTGAATCTATTTTTTCAACCTCTTCCGACATTTTAACCATTTTTATTAGGAGGCTGTAACATTCTTGTACCATAGGACCAGGACAGACCTGTCCGTATCACTCCTACATTGACATTTCAACGATACAATGCAATTACATGGATATCGTTTGCCTTACTTTTTCAAAGACTGCAGTGATACCATTGCATATGTAGTGCCTTGATAACCCATCAGGATCCTGGAACTCTAAGACAAGAAAATCTTAGTGTGACAAAACTCACAATTGTAACTACAAAAGCTAAACTGAACTGAGGCAGTCAATCAGAATGTCATGAGAACCATGACAGAAAGTAACGAACATCAGCAGTGAATTTTTCGAATGCCAGTTGTGGTCTTGCCAAATTTTAAAACGCATCTTCACAGAGGATATCCCATCAGAGGGCGTCCCACTTTGAAAAGCAGCTGCAACTGAAATGAACTGCAGCAAGTGTATTTCAACATCTACTTGCCTGAAGAAAACGACGTACCGTTTTTGCCTGGATTCAAGGAGGTGAGACACCAAGCATGAACGATAATCTGCCACAGTTGAAGGTTGTGTTGCTGGGCAAGCCATGTGGAGGGAAGACTTGTCTAATGGAGAGGTTTGTCTGCAACAGATTCCGCCACGAGGCTAAACCAGTGAGTACAAAAGGCCTCTCCAAATGAGTGTACATGTTTTCAGTACATCTCAGTCTGTTTGTTGGTCTCTGTTTTCTTTACTTTGTCTTTATTGTTCCGCTCTTGTCTTTCCTGGATGATTTCTCGTCGGTTTTGTTAGTCAAATTTTTGACTAACATTTTTGGGGGGAGGGGAGGTGGTAGCACAATGAAAGGTGGTGGGCACATTTCAGAATTTCAAATGGGAAAGGAAGGACCGGGGGAGAGGGGGGAACCTCTACTGGGGGCACATCTTTCCCCTGCCCCCAAACAGGGAAATATGAGTAATAATGTTTCCCCATGTGACTTTGTCCCAGACATGTGGTGTAGCTTTTGAACTGAAGGACGTTAAAGTGGATAGCCGGACAGTCAGGATACAAATCTGGGTAAGTGTCGCTAGTGACAGGACCTCCAACTCTGAGGGATAAGACCAGCAAGTGTTAAAAGGGGTAGGAGGGGCTTATGAGATAGGGAAGAGGGGAGGGAGGCTTTGTCCCTCAGTCACACAGTGACTGTGTTGCCATAGTTTATTTTGGAAGTTCTTCCTCTCTACCCAATCAGGAGTCATCCTGTCATTCTTGGGCACAGCTTTCCAAGATTACTGGTCCAGGGGATCATCGGGCCGTCAGATCTGTAGAGATCAATCGAGGAAGTGGGCTGAGAACTGTACTGTATTGGACTTCGTGCAACTGAAGAAAAATCAAATTTTGATTTGTTTGTGGATCTTCAAAAATACTCAGCTCAACTCTTACTCAAAAATGTCAGCTCCCACTTTGTTGCCAAGAGGGAGAATTGCTATTTCTCCAAGTTGGAGAAGCCTCTCAAGCCAATGTAGTAGGCCTGCATTAGATTGAATAATTGAATATCGGACCTGAAAGTTGATCAAATATTCCAACACTTGGTCATACAGTAATTTTTTATTAACCGTGCCTCCAAAGGGATAGATTTTATACACAAAATAACACATTATCATCACTGCCAACAGAGTAGTGATTTCATGTTTAGCAAAGCTGAAGCGTATGACCCAATTTGGAAAACAAAATGGTTCATGTTATTGTTCTGCACTTAAGAATAATTGAATCACATTGAATTAAATCGAACATTGACTTTTCAAGTATTTCATGAAATTCTGATAATACAGCATTCAGTGCCGGCCTGTGGTATAACTGAGTGATCAAATCAAGGTTTACCTGCAGTCCTGAAAAGAAGCAACTGAAATATCCATGGCAAGTTATTTCCAGTCCAGTGTTAATCTCTTTATCGAGCATCACTATATTTAATTGTCTGATCATCAGGACATTGGGGGAAGTGAACTGTACACGTCTATCAGTCGGCTTTACTACCGAGGGGCTGGCGCTGCTATAGTCTGTTATGGTAAGTCGCGGCTGTCGTCCAAGATGAACGATTAGGTTTCCTTAACCTGACCCTCCGGACACCATTCAAAAGCCATTGTGATTTCGACACACTGACCACAACACAACCCTCTGGGTTATGTGAATACCGTTGAGTCCTTTGGTTAAAAAAGTCTGTTCTTTTATATACTCGTGCAAACACGATTGGATGCGACATTCATAAAAAGTTTGTTAACCTTGACAGGCCTAAATCGAATGTTCAGGATTTTTCCCACACACCTGAGGGAGTTAAGATTGGCTCAACTATAAATGAATACGGAGTTACAAAGGGTGAATTTTTTCCGTTTTTTTTTTTTTTTTAGTCTTTCAAACGCAATGAGAGAAAAATTATTTGGGAGGCTCTCCCATTTCTCCTCTTCCCCAAAGTGTATAGAAAGCCCCCAAATTTAGCCTGTCCCCATAGAAAGGCCATGACAGTATTCTCCCCCATTTTTTGGCTCCTGGACACAAAGTGGCCCCCATCCTCCCCCTAAAAGAGATATTTGGTTCTAGATCTTTCTGGTTATGCATCAATCTGTCTGTCTGTCTGTCTGTCTTTATCCCTGTACAGATCTTACCAGTCCAACCAGCTTTGACAGGATCAAGCTCTGGGTGGAACAGGTGAAAAGGAGCGAAGAGGTACTATGTCGTACAGCGTGTACATTTTTACCAGACGAGTTCTTTTCCCGGTCATCAAATTTTTGGGTCCTTAGAAAGTTTGCATTTAGCTGATGTCTTCATGAGGAATTCTAGTGTTAACTACATTTATACATCTAGGTGTCAGATGTTGACATGTTAGCCATGTAAATTTTGGTGCCTTTTCCTGTCTTTGCTGTATTTCTGGCATGGCTTGCTAAGTGTGATTTTTTCCCCCCGTAGTTTTGTTTAAATTTGTGCTCATTTTTGAAAACAAGTATATCTCTCACTCATATTCATAATCAAGAGCCAACTTCTGACAGTTTTGTTGACCGTTAGTCACACCTTTTTTTTCATTGTTTAATTCTATCTCAGTTTTGCAAAATTTATCTGTGCGGTACAAAGCTTGACCTAGTGGAGAGGGGTAGGCTGCCGAGACAGGTGGACAGTGACGTTGTGGCAGATTACACGGAAGGTACTCAGGCGCTTTTTAACTAGAACTTTTCCACTTTATCTTCCAGAGTTTTTTTTTTTTTTTGAAACCAATATGGTACAGCAGATAAACTGGTAGTGATCAAGCTTCACAAAATGTCTCACAAAATTTAAAGGGAACATGCTCAAGGGAAAGGGAAAGCACACTGTCCTTTCAAGTGGATTACGCTGTTTGAATTTCCAATAAAAATGGGCATTAGAGTGAAATGACAGATTTAGACTGCATTTGCACGTACCACAGTGCAGCAGAAAAAATATTCTGAAGGGACTATGCGTGTAAACCTTGTGAACTACACGAATTTTCCCACCTTGGCTTCTAGAACTTTGTTGAAACCTCCGTAGGAGAACGCCCTAGGGGGGGCGATCAAATCTCGCAAAATGGCGGTGACTCAGGCTCATTTTTTTACTTATTTGCTTGTGTCGTGCAGGAAAAAGGGAACACCAAGCTATCTATTTTGATGTACATCTTACGTTTATTCTCGACTAAAGACAGGTTTTCTGTGATGGGGTTTGCAATGCGGATAGTTTGTGTTGATTTCCATCATGCAAGATTTGTTCAAAGGTCTGTAAATCAAAACAAGGAAAACAAGGTCAGCAACTGTGGACTCTTTTTTTTATTTCCCTTGGGCATTCCCAAACCGTGTATTTTGATAGTGCTTCCATTTGCCCATCTGCCTCGACAACCCATGATATTTAGTTTGACTGATAAATCTCTTTCCTTTTTGAACACAGAACTTCATGCAGAAGTCTTTGAAACTTCAAGTAAGACTGGTTACAATGTCAGTAAGTACAAGCTGTGCCCGATGGTTTGTAGTACGAAGTCCTTAAATTTGGAATTCTTCAAATGATTTTCGTGAAGCTTCAGTGTATTTTGAAATAATTTAATCGATGGATTTGATGAGGTTTTCCAAGGACATGGTAATTCTTTGGAGTCTGTTTCTCTGCCCTCGCTTGGCAGTGTTTGAGATCACCGAGTTGAGTAGCAGAGTCCTGCCCCGAACAAATGTCAGTGTTTTTTTATTTCACATAATTGCAGGAGATCTGTTCTTGAAGGTTGCCAAAGATTACCTCCATGACGGCAAGCACATAGCTTACATTGATAGTAGACAAGAAGATGGAGAGGATATAGGTATGTTTTTATTCATGTTTTTTAGATCAATTCATTTCAAAAGTCCGTTCATTTTATCTATATTATCTGATCAAGTTCTTTGAGTTTTCCCCAGGAATTGTACACACGTGAATTATAATTTGATGACTCCTGACTCATCGCTCCCACAAGACCAAGGGCTAGTAGTACCTTTTCTGAACAGTTTGTTTGTTTGTTCCTTTTTGTGGGCGGCAGCACTGCTGGGAAACAACAAACGTAAACGATGTGGCTGCTGCCCCTGGTAGCCGGTCACAACATGCACACGTCCAGCTAGAATCACAAGAAGTGCCCCTGTCAATGCGTCGGCGTCCTGTCAATGGTGTTATAGGTGGTCTTTAACCCTAACCTTCCCCAACCACAGAATTAAACAGTAGTAAAGTGTTTAATTCTGTGCGGATAGGTCTGGTAGGCCCATAACAGCTGGCTTTTGCATTGGGTTTGGCATACCTCAGAAAAACAAAGTCCAACAGCCTCTGTGCACAAAGTCCCATATGGGTGTTTAACTTTGTGTGAATGGGGAAGGTTAGGGCCAGCAACCCTTGGGGGGGGTTAGGGTTAATATTGAAATTATTATTGAATATTAATATTGAAATTAGTATTAATTTTTGCAGGAAAGGATACAAACTGATGCCTTTCGGATTCTCTATCAATGTTAAGAAAAGGGAATGAAAGTCATGGGATGGATTCAGGATTTTTTGTCGAGGGGTCTTCAAATGTTTAGATGGGGGGAGGGGGTTGTGTTACGGTATTCGTCATCATTATTGGGCCCCTTTCAACTCTTTGTTTTGCTCTTAAACAAATGCCCAAATAAGACCCCTACGGTTTTTTTCTTTGTTGAGGAGCCGGCATCCTCTAGATCCGGGCGTCAAAAAGAAGTAGGAGACGAGCGGGGTGACGTCGACCCTGTCCGCTGTGTAATTTCTTCATGCGACCCTGTATGGCCTCTCTGAGTGGTTGAGACTAAATGTTAGGGGCTTTTTCACATGCCCTTGGATGGAAGGGCAAGAAAATTATCCCCTAAACGCTTCTCATATCTAAAAAAAAAAAAAATAATTGCTCTCTTTTGAGGGGGCGTGGCCCCCGTTGCCCTTCCCCTGCTGTATGAAATTACCTTTAAAGAGAACTTACGCAACTCTAGTATCTTGTAAAAACAGTGAAATTTATTTTTATATTGCATGTTTTGTACATTATTCCTTTTTTCGTAGACTGTAATATTTTTGGATTGTTTTCTTTACTTGCTCAAAGTGAGCAATCATTGTATGTTTCATTATATTTCCAGTGCTGAACACATGTACCTTTTAAAGTTGTAGTTTTATTCTATTTAGAGGAAAAATGTCCTCCATGTCTGCATTACTTTTGGTTAACCGAACTTAAAAAAGCGTAGGTCCTTATCGAATCTTCCCTCTCACAAATTCTTTATTCTAGATCTGTTACTTCAATAAACCTTTTGCAAATTAAATTTGATTACAGTCTGGTACACAGACTTATCTGATTACATGATACATAATTTGAATTCCCCAGACTAAAGACACTGTTGCTATACCGCGTGATTTGGGGCTAAGTTCTGCATAGCGACCACCATCTCTGAAATGGGCTGGTTCCTTTATGCCCTTCTTGTCCATTGGAAGCAGCGTATTGGTGCAAGGTGTCTCTTATTAAGCAAAAGCCTGCCCTTAATCACAAAGTCAGGGATAGATGTCTCTAGTATGGAGAATTCAAATTGTTATGTTCATGGGAATTCAAAGAACTCCATGTACCATATTTTCTTCAAATTTAATTCGCAAAAGGTTTATTACTTCAGCAGCCTCAGACGATTCACATTTCTCACAAATAAATATACATGTAATTGTAATTTCAATTGCACTGGTAATAAATTAATCTGTTTGAGATAATGATGTCAGTGGCTTATTCGTATGCAGTTTTCATGTTGAATTGACTGTCTTATTTCATTCAAGTGAAATTAGGGAGTTTAGAGGCCTATGTGGTCGGGAATTATTTTCAGTTGACAAATCCCCCAATGTGTGCATGTACATTGACTCATCTTAAACCAATGGTGACGTATGTTACCTATGTTATTTGGATGTAATTCAATCCATAATAAAAATCTCCGTTATAATGTTGATTGGTTTTACTGAGCATGAAGGAATTCCTCCATGGTTTTAGTTATATTCAGCCTAAGCAAGAAATTAGACTGAGGGGCGCCCCCAACATGTCCAATCGCTATACACACTTTATGTATAGACTATTGTTACCTAACACGTGCCCACCTAAGTGCTTGAAAAGAATTCATCACTTTCCAGTCAAATAATGCCGACCAATGCAGAGCGGGGGGGTCCTCTCAGTCTCATATCTTGCTTCATATAATTTTAGTTTGACTTTCTTTTGCATGGTGTTTATTCAAAGCCATATTTTGTTGGGATATGTTTGTCTGGGGCAGAATATCGTTGTAGGAACATTAGAGGTTTTAACCAAAGAACGATCTAAAGTTTGGTTGTGAAACCGCACCCAGCAGCTAGCTGCTTAAAAAGAAATACGTATATAGAGAGGGCGCTATTCATACATCATGGCGGCTACCAAGGAAGGTAAAAAACAGTAGATCTTGCCGCCTGTGATTATTTTTTTGCAGGGTTGTAAGTATTGAGTAGTTATAATGTCTGTCTTCTAAGAACGAATTAAATGTAGCATGAGTTTAAATGTGTTATTTTCGTAATTTTCATTGCACTAGCACTGACTAGCAGTAGCACGACTAGTGACCGAAATATGTAATGATGTTGTATGTCGGCATCTACAGTGACCTAGGGTCCCGGTCTACCCCAGGTGGACTCCCTGACTGTACTACGTTACGTAATGAAATAAAGACAACGTCCAACCTGGGCTAGGGCCTGGTCTTACTTACTACTTAGTGTCAACACACACAAGTGGCGTCAACATAGCCCCTAGGCACTAGTGTGGCAACAAAGCATCTTCTACTTGAAAATACCCTCTACAGATTTAAGTTAACCCCTTCTCGACGGGATTTTCTTTCAAAAAGCCGACTCCAAGAATTCCAGCCTCGCTTCGCCAAGAAGGCCACCTGCCAAACCGCAAATTCTCGGTTTGTGGCCCAGCGTGCTCTGCATGCTTTGAATTACACGGTGAAAAGGCTGATTGTTCGGTGGCATGCGGCTCTACTCAAGCTTCCACATTCCCGTTGCCTCTTTTCAAAGTGGGGACTATTGTGAAGCTGGTGATTATGATGCAAATTCCATCTTTTCATTTCTGGGCTATGCATAAAGACCAACTACCATATATACAAGAGCCAGGGTCTGCCTCCTTTCACCGTGTTTGCTCGAGCGTGGGCCGAGAATAATAGCTGAAAAGCCGGCTGAAGATCTCAATTTTTACAGCGTGTTTTTACGCGTTCCGGCGTGATGGGGTTAAAAGTGGTTTTGTTATATTTTAGAGACTCTAATCTAGATAGTTCTAACTTAGAGCTAAACCTTTGGCATGCTTATCAGAGATAAGAATTAAATTGAAAATCTTTGGGTATCTTGGCATTTCTTTAAAGTGTCAATTTGTTCGTGTTTGTCATTTTTTACATGATTTTAACGAAGACCTATTAGTGAACGTTACATTGTAATTCCCAGAGAGTTAGGCCTGCCTTTGTCATTAAAATCTCACAAACTGCCCAGATATGGATGGAGAGCAGCGCCGAAGACGCAAGCACGGGATGCTGAAGATGTACTATGGACTGGACGATGAGACCGGGAAGGAGGCCACCACAGACCCCATCGACATTGATGGGGCGCACTTTGACCCCGATGTTTACCTGGCCCGACTCATGAGAGAGAAAAGGTTGACAGAGTTGGTGGACCGGGAGGTAGACATGGTCAAACGTGAGACGTATTTCTCATTTCCCCTTTCAAGATGCTCTCGTTGAACTCTACTGCACTGGTAGGCACTAACCTCAGGTCAAAGCAGCACACCCCATCACTTATTAATCAAGGACAAGAGAGCACAACCGTTCCGTGTACCCTCTCCTGGGATTTTGAGGGCAGCTGAGTTTCCACTGCAACAGCGCTCGTGGCGCCGGATGTTTGAAAACAACTAAACCACTTAAATCAAACCCATGGCATAGTATCTAAAAATCCTGTTTGCTTTTAACTGTTAATTACACTGTTCGCTGGGTTTTCCAGCAATCAAAGTGTGCTTATGTATGTGCTGAAATGTAAAATATGGGCCATTACCATTGACACAAAGTTTACATCATCAGAGGCGTGGTCCTTTTTGATTCCCACAGACAGCAATTTCTCATCTTTTGGCCGAACAATGGTCAGCGTACTCAAACCGGGCATTTGCTTTTTCCAAGCTACATTACACAACACAGACGGCCAAGAAAATTGAGTTTGATTTTTCTGGCCATTCTCTGAAGGAACACCCTCCCCCTCTTAGCAACCTGAAATGAAGTACTTGGGAAATTGAACTACCTTATTTTTCCTGTGACATTCACATGTAATATCAGTTTATAACCTCCTTTTTTCCTTTGCAGAGATCCGTTCCTTGGACAGCGACATGCAGACGCTTGTCTATGAGAACTACAACAAGTTCATCAGTGCGACAGACACAATAAGGAAGGTATGCACGCCCAACCTCTGATAGTATTTATTTCTGTTCATCCCGCAGCAGGTGTCAATTACAGGATGACTTTAAATGGCATAATATTTCAGGGAAGCCCTTGAAATCAGGATGTAAGAACTGAAAACCCAATCCTCTTATCAACCTGGGGGGGATTCGAACCCGGGTCACAGAGGTGGAAGGCGAGGAAGGAACCGCTACCCCCAATCCTGAGTTGACCTCGGTCTTCTCATAAGAGGTTTATTACTGCATCACACATGCACACGCATCACCTGTTACCAGTGCCCATTGGCTGACATGCAGACTTTGTTCTACTTGTTGATTGGAATTTGACACTGCATGAGTGATGTGGTTTAGGTTGTGACAGCATTCTGTGGAAATTGGTCCAACCGTTACTGATCTATTATTATCCATTTTTCACAAACTTAGGGTGTCGTTGCCCATCGGAAAACTCAGATCTGTTGTGTTTATTTTTTTTTTTAATCCCAGATGAAAACCGACTTCCGAAAGATGGAGGAAGAGATGGATCGTCTAGCAACCAACATGGACGCCATCACCGATTTCAGCGCCAAGATCAGCGGTACCCTGCAGGACAGACGAGAGCAGATAACCAAGCTGAGCAGCGTGCACATGCTGCTGAAGAAGGTATGGCAAGAAGACTGTGCCTCAGGTGTTGGGACCGGCCAAGGGCAGCACAGGCTGTTGCTCGGCCAATGCTCGTGCCCAGTATGAAGATAAACATTGAAATAAGTACCCGTCACGTGTAGCACTGCATACTTGTCTGGTTCCTTTACTGAAAGATTCTAACTTATTCGTCTGTAGCCACCGTAGTCATGTGACCGAAACCAGGTGGAATCTCTCCTGTTTTGGAAAATTTCAGGAGCTGTCGCAAATTTTCTGAACTCATCTCTGTCGAACAGAAAACACTGCTGAGCTGAGTTTTGTATTAAGCTTAGAGAATCAATTAGCCAAGAACCGGTCCACTGCAGTAGAGGTTACAGTTTGGCAACCTGTGTTTGCTAAGCAAATATCTTGTATGCTCAGCTGCCCCTTTATCTCAGCCCCAGTAATTCAAAGACACTTTGATCAACTCTGATGCAGCTTTGACAATCTTAGGTATTCCAGTGCATTTTAGTTCAGTTAGTCCAGTTGGGGTCCGCTGAATGCCAGTGACGGAATGCTCGCGGGATTTCTAACACTGTCTTGTTTTGGACCATGTGTTTCCGCCAGCTTCAGTTCTTGTTTGAGCTTCCAGCCAGACTAAAGAAGTGCATCGAGATGAAGGCCTACAGCCAGGCAGTCAGGTGAGATAATGGTCGTTTTCAATGCCTCCAAGTTTCCCACGTCATGCAGACAAATTAAATCCTTCACCTATTTAGCATGCAATCAATTTATTGTTGCGATTGCCCCGCCAGGTACTACGTAAAAGCCCGAGCTGTGTTGCTTCAGTACCAGCACATGACTTCGTTCCACGGCATCCAGCAAGACTGCAACGAGATTGTTAACGAACTCCGAGCGATACTGCGGGAACAGTTCACCAACAAAGAGGTACAGTTAGGCACAGAAACATCTGGAAACATTTGATATTGAGACCTCTGCACGCCGCTGAAAATGCTTCGTCCATCCAATGTCACTGAGTTTTGCCATTGCCCGGCGTACACGTAGTAACTGGCTTTGTTGAGATGTGGTTCGAGTCTTCTTGAAGAATCTGTGTCTCTGAAAACCTCCAGTGTAGTTTCTTTCAGAGGTCTGGAGTTCATCTTTGTTGGGGTTCTACTCTGTAGAAGAGTTCAGAGAAATTTGGCAGGTTTCTGTGAACAAAAAGTGCCTCAGGGGAATGTGAAGAGATCTGTTTCAGTTAGTCTCTGGTGTTTTGTATTTTCGATGCAGTCGAGTGCCAAGCAGTTAGCAGAGAGCGTGGACCTGCTGCTGCAGTTGAAAGAGCCGCCGGACGAACTCTGCGATGAATTCCTCTCACAGTAAGCTGACAATCCAGGGTTTGTGGATGGTTGAAGCTGAGAACTACAGGGAGATAACTTTTCTTAACAAACATCAGTTTATACTGTGATGAAGTGTCTTACTGAGATGGTACTCGGAGGGATTGGTCGAAATAGAGAGTAGAAATGGCTTAATGATTATTTATATGAGACTTGTAATGTCGTAGATGTTACTGTTGTTTGTTGGTTTTGTTTGTTCATTTGCTTTAACGAGGGCCGATGAAAATCTCTAATGACTTCTTTTTTATGACGTGATGTCTTAAGTTATTACAGGCGTAAGATTTCGGTGTACTCGTTGTCTTCTGAACCTGTACAGCGCCAAGGAGAAACTGGACGAAGACTTGGCTGAAATTGCCTCCCAGGTAGATCCAGCCCAGGTTGGCACCCAGCAGCCTGAAAGCTCAGCTGAGGTGGAGGGAACCGAGGAGACGAGACCGGCAGAAAAGCTCCTGCGGAGCATCCCCATGGTGGGTAGAAATGATTCCCTTTTGTCCGTGGACATCTCGTAAATTGTCGATGCTAGCCACTTAGAAACGCTCTCATTTGATTGGATCTCTCCACCCACCCACCCCCCCCTTCTCCTCAGGACGTCTTGGAGTTCATCGACAGCAGCTGCAACAGCTTCCTCAGTAACATCAGTCTCCTGATTGCCTCGTACAAGGAGCTGTTTGTCGACAGGCAGGCCTCAGAGTAAGCACACCCTGAACGTTGTCTCTCACAGAATCGTAAATCACCGGATCTGTTTAACTAACCAAAAAAAAATACAGAGCAACTAAAAAAGCGTTATGTCAGGTTCTTGTCTGACAAGCATATGCAGCAAGGTATGAGACAGAGAGAACCCCCCCTGCTTTGTGTTGGTCATTGTCTCGCAGGAATCTGGGGAATTCCTTTCAGACATCTTGGGGGGATGTGTTAAGTAACAATAGTTTGGAATGTGTATAGGGATTGGACATGTTGGGGGGGTACCCCTCGGTCTCATTTCTTGCTGGGCATACTGACAAGCAGTCTTAGGCTCAGAGTGGAAATTTTTGAAAGAGGTTATGTAGATTGTCCGATGTCAATTAGGTTTTGTTTTCAGAGCTACCTGGTTAGCCAGTACCCAGCTAACTCAACAACTTTGACAGTACTTGAATAGCGGCACATTTCTGTTTTATATTTGCATAATTAGCAGTAAAGGACACACTTTGTAACTGTCTGGTGTCAAGGCTTCCAGTGCACTGTGTACCATAACAAAACCTATTGCTGATTTCCATTGCCTTTTGTTGGATTTCATATGGAAGCATTTCAGCTTTGTTCCATTTTGTTGCGGTTAGTTTGGTACTTACAGAAATACTTAATTAGTTTGGTGTTGAGGAGAGTCTGGTGTCATGACTGACAGAAAGCATGGGGCTCGTTAAGAGCTTGAATAAACCAAATGTTCTTACAAACGGGCCAGACCAGGCCCCATCCCCCCCAAAAAAAACCAATGCAGCTCTCTTTTCCCGTTGAATTCTTAGCAAACGTAAGTTGACTCATCAATCGTGATTTTACGGTCACAGTTCCCAGGAGCAAGAGAAGCTAGTGGAGGTGGCCCATGCCAAGCTGGCCGAGTTTGTCAACTCACACATGCAGCAGTACTTCGCCCACGTTGATGAGAGGATCAAGACCGAGGTATGTCAGTGCACTTGCTTGGCTGATGGAGAATCCGACCCAAACTACCCTGCTATTGGCCAAAATGGAGCACCGGGATTCTAAATTGGATTTGTCGGTCAGTTCTTGATTACAGAATGTAATTTTGGCCCACGGTTTCAGTGAAATTCAGAAAAACTGAGGTGAGGGTTTTGTCATTTCACTGATAACTTGAAGGAGGTACTCTATGTGGAGTTGGTTGTCATACAAGTAAAAGTGAGGGTTCCATGATTTCTGTTAACTTTTTGAAAGCTTGCTGAATTCTTGCTCAAGCCCGCAACCTTGTGCCCGATAGCTTTACAGAAATAGCAGCTGTACAAGACAGTCAGCCCACTCGAAAGACGGCAACTTACTGATTTCAGAATCAGTGAGTCTCATTTGTCTCCACCCTTTTTCTGCTCAGAAAAGCACAGTGGAGAACTCCCTGCTGGTCCGTGCCCTCGACCGCTTCTACCGACGGCTGCTGGCTACCGACCGCCTCGTCCCCCAGCTCAAGATCATCGAGCGTGCCTCGGCAATCATTGCTCAGTGCGGCCACGAGAGGGCACTCTTCTACTTTGATGGCCTCAAGCGTCATTTTTCAGGTGAGAGGCCGACTGTTACAGTGGTAGACATGAACAAGTCATTTAATTTCTTTAAAGGGTTTTTGACAGTTTTTCAATTCGTTGTTTTTAAAAAATCTCAGAGTGTATGACCGACATACGGCAAACCCTTTGTGCACCGAGGATTGCGGGCAAGAAGGATAAACCAGACATGGTGGACCTACTCAACACAACATCCACATCAGTTGTAGAACAACTCAAAGCCATTCTGACTAACCTCAAGGTAACAGTCAGTTGGGATTTTTTTTAGGGGGGGGCGGCTGTCATCTTTGCAACCAATGCAAGTGAAATATTTATTACAAATGTTGATCTGTAACTGAAATTTTTAGCTTCATGTCATATTTTCAAGCCATTTGTTCTGTTGACTTTTAATTTCAAGTAATTGAAATATTTTGCTGCATTGGAATCACTTGGTCATTGCTGTTAAGGTCTGTTCTGTTGAAGCAGCCACATATTATTCTTATAAAAACTGTATAGTCTTACTGTAAGTTGTAATTGAGTTGTGTATACTTAGTCACGTGGTACTGGAATTTGACCTTCGACCCCTGAAATAATCTATTTGAGATCTGTCGGGGAAAATGTACGTAATTGAAATAATCATTTTGAAGTAATAAGCTCAACTTGTCATGTGAGTAACATATGATCAACTAACCATGCCTGCTGTTATAAAGCAGTGCCTTTGGTAAACTTACGTCATGACATGCCTATGCAATATGATGCATTGAAATGCTGAAAGAGGATCTTTGTCTTTGAGTCAAGCGTTTATTGCTCCTCAAGTTACTCTTAATAAGGGATCTTTTTTTTCCCCTCCTGGTTTTGATGTCCTAGGCTTTCATAGCCAGCGACATCACTTTCTCCCAGACGCCGTACTTCCGGAGTCTGTTCTGTCAAGACGACATCAGGGAGGGGCTCCTTGTGGCTTTCTTCAGGCACATGTGCGCAGCGTCCCGCGTGAGTACAACTAGGCTCGCATCAAAGCAGTGTGTCTTTGCAGAGATACCAAGTTTGAAGTAGGGAAGAGAGTTCTGAGGAGTGAATGGTTCCAGACTGTGACATCCTGTCCGAGTTGAACCCCAGTTGAGTGAAGACATCAGTGACACGAAATGTAACCCTCGTAAGAATTCAGTTGGAAGTTGAGTTTGAAACTCATTCGGTAGAACCAGCCACAGCAACAGCTTATCTGAACCCATTTATACTTTGTGATTAATGACATATTACTGCAAGTAATTTGGATAAGAATGAGATGCTTTTCCACATTCTGGCACCGTTTTCCAGGACCTCTGTGACGGTGTTGGCGAGAAGGGATCGTCCACCGCTCCGGCTCTCGTACTGGTCCTGTCCAGACTCTTGCTGGACTTTGAATCGACCACCATCAGTCAGCTGGTGAGTTGGCCAAGCCTTCTTTTCGTGACTGCGACATTCTTAAAAAAAAAAAGGTGGTTCTGTAATTACCGCTCGACCACAAGTCTTACTGGTGTCGGAGGAAGGCTCGTGTACAGTTAGTGATCTGTTCCACATGAAATCTTTCACGAGGCTGGTAGTTTGAACCCAACCTTAGTAAACTTGTGAATTCAAGTCACGAGATCTTGTTGAAAGTACTTTTAAACATTTCACTTGTAATTTCCAGAATCTTGTGACAAAGGTTACTTCAAGGGACAATACCGCATCGAAAAGTAACGGCTAGGGGCTAACCTGCCAGTACTTTGGATAGATCCGAACGTTAACCCGTCTCGTATAAATATTCAGCTATTTTGTTCCCTTTGCAGTTGGTGCTATGCGACGAGCTGTTCCCCGTCGACAACCGACGGGGCCTGACGCAGACATCCGTGCTGTGCGCCGAAGCGCAGAGCGCCGCGCAGACTCTCCTGAACCATTACGTCAAAGTTCAGGGGTTGCAAATATCCCAGGTTGGTTAGACCTCTCAAAACTGTTCCTTGACAACAACCAGGCTCCCGCTCCCCCCCCCAAAAAAAATGACGATCCCTTCTGGATTTATGTGAATGGTGCTCAAACGGTTTCCATCTGAGTGGGGCTGTCTCACATAAGGTTGCATTCACATCAGCTTATTTTAGTCACAAATTCTTTCAGTTTTGTGCTCGTCAATTTTTTCTTCATCAAATATTCGATTTTGTTACCCCATGTGGGAAATTCCTCCTTGTCTTTAATATTGGACACGTAAAGCAGTATTTGCATTTGTATCTTTAGACGGTTTTCTGGCTCATTCCACTGTTTGGTTCCGAGTAGTACCATAGAGAAAATAAATGATTACTTACTTCGGCATTTTTGATTGTTGAAATGGGATCTAGTTCAAAATTTAGGTCACCCTCTTTTTTGGTTTGTTTCTTTGCTTTGCACAGATGCTGAGAAAGAGCGTGGAGACGCGGGACTGGCTGAACACCATAGAGCCCCGCACCGTGCGCGCCGTCATGAAGCGCGTCGTGGAGGACGTCACTACCATCGACAGCCAAGTGGGGGCACTGTACGAGGAAGGGGTCCGCAAAGCGCACAGCAGCGACTCCAGCCGCCGGGCGCTGAGCTACAGCGTGTCGCGGCAGCAGCAGCAACAACAGCGCATGCAGCGGAGCTACGCGTCCAGGTGCGTTTTGCAAATTGTGGCTTCGCCTTTGACTTCAGCTCTGGGCTTTGTCAACGAATTTAGTTGGAATTTTCTTTCTATTGTTTCTGACATTTCATTTGCATACCTGAGTCATGTTTTCTGATAATGACCATCTGACGATGTGCCATTGCTTGTGTTAGCTAGAATAGGCACATTGGATCAGCAGTATTTTAATAGGATTTTTACAAGTGCATAACCAATTATTCACTGGTTTCTTGCGGAAGTTAAACAAGGTTTACCCCGTACTTAAGTGGCTTTGATGTGGAGCCAGAAAATAACAGTTGTCTAGTTGAATGCCGAAAGAAATTTGGGTCAGTTCCAAGGGGTCAGGCTTGTTCTTAAAGTTGACTTTTGACTAAACTCGTTTTAAATTGAAAAATAAAACATCAATATTTGCAGTAGCAACTTTGATACCAGTTTGATGAGCAACATTCAGAAGCTGTTCTCGGAGCGCATCGAGATCTTCAGCAGCGTGGAGTTCTCCAAGGTGTCCATCCTGACCGGCATCGTCAAGATCAGCCTCAAGGTAGGGTAAATGCATCCACTTGGCTTAGAGACCTTCCCACTGACAAACGTCTTCCAGTGCCAGCAGCCAAAGATATTGACAGGGCATTTCATTCATAGACGCCCCGTTGATGTTTCCTCTATCCCAGACCTTTCTGGAGTGTGTGAGACTGCGAACGTTTGGCCGTTACGGTCTCCAACAGATCCAGGTGGACACCCACTACCTTAACCTGTACCTCTGGCGCTTCGTGTCCGACGAAAAGTGAGTGAGACTTCACAGTGGCATTCATAAAGATCTTCTGACGATGAGCTTAAGGCCTCAAATCTCTGGGCTGTAATTGACGTCAAATCTTGTGTTGCGTATAATTCGAATTGGACAGACTCCCTGTAAAGCTTACACTTGAGAAAAATACACACTTCGAACTCTGAATAGACAATAGTGCTTCTACTCAGCAGAATCAACGATCGGGCAGTATTGCTCACGAAGATTTTAACGATGTGCCTCACTTTTCTGTCTGTGAATAATTGTTGCCTTGCCAAATTTTTAAGTCTTTCGTTCCTCATTCACTTCGATGTGTTTCGGTTATTAATGTCAGGACAGCCAGAAAGCAGCATAATATAAGAACTCAAGTTGCATAGAAGTACGTCGTCATCTTTAGCTTATGTTCCTTCAGATTGGTTCACTTCTTGCTGGACGAGGTCGTCGGGAGTGCTCTGCATCGATGCCTAGATCCCATTCTAATGGAACCAAGTGTAAGTACTAAACAAACAACTGCAGTTCTAAAGTGTGTGAGCGGATCCCACAAAATGAGTCTTAGGGCCATTTTTTTCAATAAGTTTGTTATGAGTTTTGGACTGCATGATTGTGAAAAGTTTCGAGGGTTCAGTATGCAAGACCCATCCAGAGGTGTGAAATTCCAAACGTGACTCTGGTGAGTTGTTGCTTATTTTTGGTCGCAAATCCAGCTTTTTAACCCTTTAACTCCCTGACCATTTTTTTCTCATGGAAATTTCTCAAGTCCGCTGCTGCTGTGCAGTGACCCGAAGGCACATGCCGTGCATTCCAACCAAAATGTGGACACTTAGCCACTAGGCTGTCAGCGGTTGAGCGCTACCTTCCCAAATCCTTCAAAGCGCTGCGCGTCCTTGGGAGAGATAGAGGGGATAACCTGTGCTTTTAGTTTTAAAAAGACTGTCCCATCAGAAGAAGAGATATGGACACAGCAGCCTTGTTAAGTCTGCTGGCATTTGATTCAAGATTCTCTCAAAATTGGCCGTGTCCAAACAGGTTTCTAGAGCTGTGGATGCATCTGTTGTCTGCGTGTCTCTGTAATGGAGCGAAAATCTAGTCCTAGCTCTAGGCAATACATGTAAATTGGGAGCCAGCCGTAGTCAGAATCATTGGGTCAGGAAACCATTCCAGGCTGTGGCTAAATGTCACAAGGGGCTCCAATGGAAAATGCTACTTTGTGTTAGCAGCCAGGTTGCATCGACTTGTGCCTCCTTGTTAACCATGGCTGAGTAATTAGGACACCAATATGTCACTGTATGTGCATTACTGAGGGGACTTCCGGGTCTCGGAATGACGTTATATAGATCAAAGGCTGTGCGCCAATAAAATCAGTAATTAGTGGCCTTCACTGCCGTGCTCGTGAGTAGTATATTTTATGTGCGCCTTCTGCAGGCTTCGTAGTTCTGTAAAAACGGCAGGGTTGAAAAAAATATATATTCTGCCTGCATCTCGTAATGCGCCATCCACCCATCCATGAATAATGCTCGTAATTTTGTGTGCCATGCGACTGCATGGGCATATTGATTGCCTGTGGTTAAAAGATGCTGGTGGTCTGTGTGGTGCATTTGTTTTGGTTTTTAAGGCTTACTGTTAAAAGCTTGATATATCAGGCTTTAGCTCAGTTCTTACCCACATCTATTGCTGGTTTCGGGCCTTCCACACGTATATACTCTGTCGCTGAGAGCATGGATGTCTCTGGACTGTTTTAAAGGGGGGAGGGCATTGCTGACAGATGGTCGGTAAATTTCATGAGTGTCATAGTCGTCTTATTCTCAACCTGACACATGATCTCCCAACCTTCCTTTCGCTTCCTTGTTCATTCTTACAGACAGCACCACGATTGTAACAAAACTGACCAATGTGGGGGTTGCCCCCCCACACCACCTCAGGGGACACCCTCCCCCCACACCACCTCAGGGGACACCCTCCCCCACACCACCTCAGGTGACACCCTCCCCCCACACCACCTCAGGGGACACCCTCCCCCCACACCACCTCAGGGGACACCCTCCCCCCACACCACCTCAGGGGACACCCTCCCCCCCACACCACCTCAGGGGACACCCTCCCCCCACACCACCTCAGGGGACACCCTCCCCCCACCCCACCCCAGGGGACACCCTCCCCCCCACACCACCTCAGGGGACACCCTCCCCCCACACCACCTCAGGGGACACCCTCCCCCCACACCCCCTCAGGGGCCACCCCCCCCCCCCACCACCTCAGGGGACACCCTCCCCCACACCACCTCAGGGGACACCCTCCCCCACACCACCTCAGGGGACACCCTCCCCCACACCACCTCAGGGGACACCCTCCCCCACACCACCTCAGGGGACACCCTTGAAATGCACCGGTTGCTGAGTATTAACATTCTCAACCGTTCAGTTACCAGATCATGTCAAGATCCCATTGCCTGAGCATTAGTTTGATAGGGGACGTCTCAAACACAGTTGGACCCGCTTCGCTCCACCCTTGCAAAAGAAAGTGGGAGCTTTTGTCCCTAGCCAGTGCACTTGAAACAACTCCATCTTTGTACACTTGTCGGCATAGGACCCATGCTAGACTGCCACACGGGGACTGTCACAAAATCCGTAGCACACTCCGAGTCAGCGCTGGGCACACAGCACCATTCGCATTTGCTAGTTGACCAAGCCTCTCTACTTATCACCAGAGAGGGGGCTCTTGTCACTCAGAATGTCACATCCAAACCAAAAAACTCCTGATCCAACCTTGATGATGATTGGATGTTATTCTGTGGAAATAATTTCATCCACATCATAAAAGAAAGAAGGAGTAATGGCTGTTGTTGTTCAAAACATTTGGTTCCTGACCCTTTTTTTGGAAACAGTATCTGATGCAATGCTACTATGTTTCAACAATTACTTTTAAGGCCCCTTAATCAGTGATCACATTTCCTGTTGTTGTGTAATTACCCCTCCGAAGAACTAGCACCCTCCCTGCCAAAGTAATGGAACATTCCACGTGTCAGGGACTCTTCGCAGTTTACTCCATACATCTTGGTATTCATGTTTGCCATGCAAATTACATTGCATCTACCCCACAAAAGAGCATGCTTTAACCCAGTCGTTCTCCCGACAACTGAACACTAGCAGACTTTCAATAATGGTGAAATCAGCCTTCCCTTTTGTTTTAAGTGATACTTTGAAAAAAAACCCACTTTTTGAGTCGCACAGAATTTAAGCGGCAGTGAAATAGTTTTTGCCTGTGTGGAATAAATGTAATTTTTATGTTGCTTTTGCTTTGATGTTTGCTCATAAAATATGCGAAGCCACGTTGAAGACCATTAAATACCCTCATTTGAATATGGAGAGACTTGGCAAATATCCTGGTACAGGCTGCTTGCCTCTGTGCCTGCGCATATGTTTTCTTGCATCAGTGAGCACCGATTGTAACGTACATGTTGCCTGAGACAGGCTTATGTGTAATTGATACTCTTGGCATATTTTCTGCCATCTGTAGTGAGAAATTTGTGAAAGAACAAAGAAAACTCATCAAGCTATTTCCACATTTTGCCGATTTTTGACCGGAGACCATTATGTGTGGCATTTTGGACCAGCACCAAAGTGTAAATATTAAATTGCCGCCACCCACTTTGTTTTTAATGTCAAAACGTGGTTTAAAGCCAATTTTACATTTCTCATGACTCGGCGTGCTCTTTCCAGATGTCTGCCAAAGTACCAGTTGCCATGTGGAGTAAAATTGCCAAAATCAATTCTGTTACTACCAAAAGTATCAGGGAGGGGATGTTAACATTCCGATGATTTCCACAGGGATCTATACTTGGACCACATGTTTCCCAGGAAATATCCTCAACAGGTTGCTCCAATTATCAGGCCTTGGGGCATTCAATTTCACACATATGCCGATGACATTCAACCGTACGTGAATGTTCAACGCTATCGGCTATCGTTTTTCCTGGCTGACATTTCTGCGTCTCAAAGCAGTGTGCCCAAGCTGATTTGTTGCCTTTCCTGTAGACAATGAATTGGTGTCTCCAACCATTTCAGTCGGGGGATTTGGGAGTAACATTTTGACTCATCTACGGACATGTCGTCTCATGTTACATTCCTTTGTAAGTCAGTCATTTTCAGTTTTATGCAATGTCTCATGAATCTGTCACTTCATTGACGGGGACAGTTGTACCCGTGCCATAAGAGCCCTTGCTCCGTCTTAACTCAATAAGCCTTTTGTGAGTGAAATTTGAATAAAATCTGGTGCACTGTGTTATTTGATTGCTTATAAACATAACAATTTGAATTCCCCAGACTGAAGACACTGTTGCTGTACCTCATGGTTTGGGCCAAGCTTTTGCATAGTGACCACCATCTCCAGAATGGACTGCAGGGTTGGCTGATTTAAATTATCGTGATTTAAATCACCGATGTTAATCAAATGTTTTTTTTTTAAATCATTGATTTAAATCAACATATTTAATTTTGGCAGAGGAAAGGCAAAAATGTGTAAATTTTTAATTCTTTTTATTGATTGGAAATGTTTGCAGGTTTTGCACAGTTTAATCAACAGCCCCCCCCCCCAAATGCACACGTGTTACACGTGTGCATTCGTACACGGGTTGACAAGATTTTTTTGTCCAATTCATTTCACTTGATTCAATTTAAATCAACTTTTTGGATTCAGTAGGTGTATCTGATGCGAAGGATTTATCATCATGATTTAATTTGACTTCATTTGAATTGCCCATTTCAGAGTTTGACATGGTAAAGTATCAGTGTACAGCGTACATCCACCTTTTATGTACAGGAACACAGGTATTTTATTGAGATTAGAAACTACGGTCATTATGCAGTGTAACTACAACCGCTAAATACCCCTTAATGAATACCCCTAATAAAGTGAGTTTCATCACGCCTAAGTCATTGCTCTGTGGAGCTGGATCACTACAAAATGAGACTGCTTTTTGCACTTTGAACAAGGTAAAGTACCAGCATTTTGTACCGACATATACAGTAGCATGTAAAGTAAATGCATGTTGTTCATGGCGTGTTTCTCACTCATTAGTCGCTTGATGCACGTAGTGCTCAAAATTATTCTAATCCTTTGGGAAATAACATACTTTTCTATATTCTTCATTTGTAAAAACTAATATGTTGGTACTTCCACCAGATCTTTTGTCTATTTGTTGCAATACGCAAGCCCACACGTGTGTTGGCTAAACTTCATTTGCATAATAATAGATACAGCCCGGGTTACATATTCTCTTCTAAATAGTCAAAAGAGTGGTCTTTGTTCTTATAAATAAATATAAATAATTTTTTTTCCATTTTTTTAACAAAACAAATCAACAACCCTGATATATTGGACTGGTTCCTTTGTGCCCTTCTTATCCATTGAAAACAGTGTATTGGTGCAAGGCATCTCTTATGTTACTAAGCAAAAACTTTCCCCAAATCACGAGGTATAGCAACAGTGTCTCTAGTGTGGAAAATTCAAATTGGTATGTTTACATGAATTACAAAAAGTCAGTATACCAGATTTTATTCCCAATTAACTTCCAAAAGAGTTGTGTCGACTCTCTTTTGGCTGGCTGCAAACAGCTCAGACATCAAATCAGAAACCTGATAAATCTTTTACAATTGAGTGTAAAAGAGATTTCCCAAGCAAGAATAGCATTTTATTGAGCAACAAGCAGATAGCTGTTTACTAGTTTCTTCACATATTTAACAGTAGTTTTTAAATGAACTTGACTCCGGTCTAGCTGGTTGTCGGAATTCAGCCACTAGCTGAGTCTGTGTTTAGCCGAATCCGTAGCTGAGTCACAATTCCAGAAAGAAATGGACATCGTCTTGACTCACAGCAGTAGGTGGTTGTGAGAAAAAGCCTGTTGATAGCTAAGAACATTTCATATTTGGACTGTTGGACTGTTCTCAGCAACAGACAGTAAAAAAACAATGCCGCCTTCACATTTTGAGTTTCAGACGGAGAAGTTAGCGTCATACAAGTGCCTTTGTACGTTATCTTGATGAAGAACTCTCTGTCTGTGAGCAGATATGCGTGGCCTCTCACCACGCTTTGGAGACCACTAAAAAAAAATTGATATCGGGGTATCTTGCCACTTCTGTGGGTTCAGCACTCCATGATCCTGGCCTTGAAAAGATGCATGTACTCTGAACACTTTGAAAGGCATTGAAAGACTGCCCCCCAAACTCTAAAAGGCAATAACAGGAGGGATTTTAACAGTAAGCTCGTCTTTTGTAGAAACTTTTGTGATGGTTGCGCCAGGTCAGATATCTGTTCGTGCACTGTAACTCCAAAACTGCAGAACATGATATTCGTGAATTGCACGCATGTGCGCGCCCATGACCATTTAATGCCATGCACATTGACGGAAGATGGTTTACTTTCGTCATCAAAACCACCCCAAATTGCAGGCGTGTTAGTGAATGCCCTATCATGTTAAAGTTCTAACCCGGGTCGTCAATTGTTTTCCCAGTCCCACTCACCAACGTTGGAGCTGTAAGTCAAGCCAAGCGTGTAGCTATTGGCGCGATGACAGAAGCCTGTGTGATATCCATCAAGTGGCTTTTGCATAGACAGCCAAGGCTAGGACAGAGCAGAGCTGACAAATATACTGGTATCATCAGAGTCACCTCGGCATATTCAAATCAATAAAATGAAACTCCATCACTAAACTGTTTAAGCTTTGTGTTGTTGATGCTACCACTGTTGTTTTAACATCAACAGTGGAGGAATGGGCAGCTTGCCTATTGTGTAGCATATTCCATATACATGCAGGCTTGTGTCTTTCTACCCAGGAGCTCAAACAAAGTAAACAACGGGTACCTTGGGATCCTCTGCCATTCTCCCCCACTTAGAATTATGAGAGATACTAAATACAAATAGCGTGGTATATTTATGTGGCATGATATGCCACGACCAGAACC